>NW_003852416.1:15743912-15888850 GCF_000181295.1 Otolemur garnettii
CTCCTTTGAGCCACAGGCGCCGCCCAATCTCCAACTTTCTGAATCAGAGTCCCTGGAGAGTGGGCCCCAGAAGCTGGTACTGTTAACAGAGGTGTGTCCTGTTGTATGCAGGCAGGCAATCCTGATGCACAAATTGAGGCTGAGGCCTCTATGGGTTTTCCCAGGCCAAAGACCCCACCATGCAAATATTAAATAGGTTCTCAAAAATACCTGATGCTATGTATCATTAGACACAACCCCCTCATTTTCCTGACAATGAAACTAATGTCAAGAAAGAAAAGCCAACTTGCCAAAAGTGACACAGGAGTCACTTCTGGAGTTCAGTCCCGGCTGGACACAAGACCTAACATTTATGATTGAACTTGTGATTTGAAAGCACATTCCCAGTTATTATTACATGCGTTCTTTATAGTATATTATAAGCTTCCTGTGGAAGTTATGGACTAGGCTTTGGCTGACAGGTATACACATCACGAGCTTGATTCAGCCAATTGGATGAATATCAGGCTACATGTGGAAACTGACTGGTCATAGTGAGCAATAATGAAACATTCTGAGAGCATGAGATGGACCAAAAGTCACATCCTTGTCTAATGTCTGATTTAACAGACAGCATCCAAGAAAGGACGCAGCTTCCCTGTAGGCACTTTAAGTATCTCCAGCATCTTCCAGAATAGATGTTCAGGTGCATCAGTAATGGGTCAAAGAGAAAAGGGCATTGAGAATTTTGAGACACTAACAGACTTGCCTTCAAAAGAACCCTAACAGCTTATGTATACACGTGTGTGTGTGTGTGTGCGCATATGTGTGTATATGCACACAGAGGGTGCAAAAAAAGTGTGCACCTTTTAACAAGGGGAAAAACCTCTGCTAAAAATTATACTGCTCAAGTCACATTTGAATCCATGTGCTTCAATCAGCTAAAGCTATAATCAGAAATAAGACGGGGGACATGTGAATCTTTCTAAATGCAGAATATAAATGCCTTAACACAATAACTAAGAAAATGCCATGAAGGCTGTGTTAACCAGATTGGTGAAAATATTTCAAATTGTATATAAAACCAGCATACTGTACCCCATGACTACATTAATGTATACAGCTATGATTTAATTTAAAAAAAAAAAGAAGAAGAAGAAAGAAATAAGACGGAAAAGGATAAAACTGAGACCTCTCAGCACGATTCAAGAGCACTAAGCAGATATATCCACAATCAGTGTCTGCCATTACCTCAGAAGCCACTTGTCCCCACCTTGACAGGTTTCTGGGAAGGATAGAAACAAGATCACCTGTAAGCTCCATCACCGAGGCTGGTATACCTTGCACTCAATTCACAAACATTGATAGAAAGCAATCCAGCATGGCAGCTCAAATAAAAATGGATTGAGAATTCAAAACCAATTACCCAAGCATAATCTCACTCAGATGGGCACACTAAGAATAATTACTCTTCATAAGAAAAATGTCTGTTGTAGACACATTACAGAAGGCTGCATAATTAAATACAGCTGCCAATTCTCATTTATCTTTCTATAAATTTGCATGTGAGGGTCTACAAGGATTGCCAAAGGCCTGGAAGTGGTGTACACAGTGGGGCTGAGAGTCAGGGGGTCTAAATTTCTCAAATAGCAGAATTCTAACAAGGATGCTGCTCCACTGATGAATTCTGGCCCTCAGAATGGAGTTGCACCCCTAGTTTGGTTTAGAAGGAATGATACACCTTTGCTCCTCCTTTCTTGGAAAGCTCCTTCCTTTCTCTTTACATAATTAAATCCCAGTCATCATCTAAGACCTATTTCACAAGAGAGCCCTCTGTGATCCTCCTCTGTGCACTGACGTCTTCACCTGCAAAATGGGGATAACTCAAGTATTAGCCTCCTTGGATCATTATGAAAATCTAAAACGTTAATCCATCTGTAATTTTCAAACAGTGAATGGCACATAGTAATTCTTCATGTTACTTTAAGCTCTGGCTCCTCTGGCCAGCACTGGTTTGCTGCTTCTCCAACTATCCTCACACACAAAGGGTCGCCCCTATCCTGAATCAATGTAAAGGACTATTTTTGCCCATGGTGCTTTCTTTGTGCTCCTGTGCTTTCTGTCACCCTAGTCTCAAGTCTCCTTATTGCTAGTAGCTTAAATCTTTAGGCCTCCTACTATACAAGATATTCAAGAGCCTTGTTAATAGCAAAGTCAGAAGGATATCTCAGAGGCAGGCTCATTACAAGATTCCTCCCAACAAGAATACCGAGATAAGGTTTGAGTGAGAAAAGAGTGTGGATGGGAAATCATGCATCCTGAGACTCCAGATGAGTCTTAATTCCAAGCATTTAATCTGGCACATTTAAACATGGCTCATGGTGTGTTCTATTATGGTAAAAATTTGTTGGTGGCAGTGGCTAGAGGGGTCCATCTGAGAGACGCTATTGTGATGGTTAATTTTATGTGTCCACTTGACACTTTATGACACATAAACATCATTTCTGGGTATGTCTATAAAGGCATTTCCAGAAGAGATTAGCATTTGAGTTGGTGGGCTGAGACTTATACCATCAACACTCTTAGGTCTTGGGCCCAAACTAGAATTAACACAGTATGGGAATTTTCAGCCTCCATAACCACATAAGTCAATTCCTTATATTTTATATATTGCATATGTTCATATAACATATAGCTTATGCTAATCAATCATATATAATATGGCATATTATATATGTACATATATATACATCTTCCTCAATTCGTTCTTGTTTCTCTGGAGAACGGTAATATAGATTTTGGTACTAGAAATACAATGGTCCCAGAGGAACAGAATTTTGAGGATGAATTTACTGAGTTGGCTCTGGGCTTTCTGGAACTACCTCTCCAATTTGATTAGTTTTAAAGCTGTCAATGACTCTATTTCTAGTAGCAAAGAGAGCGTTGATAGTCCATGGCACAAACTGGTAATAGAGATATGCAGGCTCTCTACATCAGATACTCCCAGTCAACCACTCATCAGAAGCAAAGCACTGGATAACTGGCTATAAGGTACCTTCAAACATTTTTGGAAAGCTAAGAGATAGAATGAGGTTGGCCAGTTGTTCCTAATATTGCTGGACAAAATAACAAAAGAAAAGGATGAAGCCAGGGACTCAAATTCTCAGATCAAGCTTGGTAAAAATGACCTGAAGGCATCTACTATGTGTGCCCTGGAGGAGGTCCTATCTCCTGTAGGCAGAGGGCTGGGCCTGCTGAAATCAAGTACAGAATCTCTGCAGCCACTGGCTGAGATGCCATCAGGAAAACACAGCCAGGGGGAAATGTCACTGGACTAGGTGGAGGAAGCCTGGCCTGGAAGCCATGACTGTGAAAGGCATGTTATGAGAGCTCCTCCAGAGAACCACATGAAGTGTGGGAGGAGATGGGCAGTCCCTTCTCCCACCACGGCTTCTCAGTAGTGTGAGACTCTGGGAGGAAGGCTGCCCACAGACCACATTAGGAAGAGCAAGATGTCATCCACTGCTCAGGACTTAGAACTTTGCTCACAGTTTTGGAACTTTGCCATCTGGTGTTTCTCAGTGATGTGTTTATATTATTGATGTGTTTTTAATTAATAGTCTATAGTCACGCGTGTTATTTATAAGGAGACATTTCCCCAAGAAGGCAGCCAAGACATTCACCCTCAGTCAAAAAGCAGACCCCAGAGCATTCTGAAGTTGGAGTAAAGGTGGAATCCTAACCAGCTGGGCTGAGCCACAAGGCTCCTTCGCAATTAAAGAGCAAGGCTGTGTATGAAAACACAAAGCAAGGCTGGGGGCTCCTGTTTCTACGAACCACAGGGAGTCAGGTTCCTGCATGCTAATGAATACAGAGAAGCTCAGGGCTGTAAAACAAGATGAATACCACCCCTCATTAGTGCTGCACTTGATGGCTGTGTAAAAGGAAGAAAATGATTCACTTAAAAGGGGTCTTTAACATTGATGGGTCAATTTTGGCAATTACAGGATTTACGCAGGTATCTCTGCACCACATTGAAATGAGCCACAGCAAACATAATCCTCGCTCAGTTGTTTAGCTGATGGCCAGGCAGCCCTTAGAAGGGCTGGGTCCTCATTACCTTTGAGATCTCAGTTTAAATGTCACCTCCCAGGCAGGGCTGGGACTCAGACGAGGCAGGCAAGCAGGGCATCTAAGGTGCCTCCTTAATGTTGTACACTGGTGTCTCCTCACTCGAGACCCAGCTCTGTCTCCGGGAAGTTTCCTTTTTCTACTTTAACAAAAGCAACTACCTCCCTCTTCTCTCCCAGATCTGCTGGGTTCCCATCATATGACATTCGGTGGCACTGGCCCCATTAGCTATTATCTGGTTTATCGTATACTTAGCTACTATCTGTTGTGCCCACCCCTGGGGTCACCTGTACCTCATACCCACCGTGTCTGGGCCACAGGAGGCTTCCAGGAACGTATCTGTTGAATGGGAATAAACAAGGACATGAGAGCTTCCCACAAGAATGGAAGTCAATAACTCTAGAAACCCAAGAAAATCTGTCTGAACCATAACTCTTTCTACTCATATTAAAGTATACAGAACCAGTGGGGTGGGTGAATTCAAAATTTAGAATCTCCCCAAAAGAGATTTGTGGCAAAAAAAAAAAAGGATCTCAGTTGGTAAAAAGTGAACCATAAAATACAAGCTCCAGAAGTGTGAAGACTGCTTTTCCAAATCATTGAGAGAGAAAAAGGGAAATATATCATGAATGAAGACTCGCATAGACACACTTCCAGATAATTGCCATTAATGCCCACATCAACCCTCTGAAGGAATCTTTGTCCCCACTTCCCAGATGAGGAAACTCGTGTGAGAATTAAAGGACTTGTATAATTGATATATGAATTTACAGCCAATAACTGAGGCATTTTGGTGCATCAGGATTCTGATGTATGAATTTACAGCTGATAACTGAGGCATTTTGGTGCTCAGGATTCTGCGGGTTCAGGATTCTGTTATAATTAAAGGACTTATATAATTGATGTATGAATTTACAGCTAACAACTGAGGCATTTTGGTGCTCAGGATTCTGTAGGCACCAAAATTATTCTTTCTTCTTAACTTGAAGAACTCAAAGTAGAAACATACTAATTCCTCGTGTTACTGATTAATTGCTCCCAACTGTAGCTTTTCTAAGAAACCTCTGGGTCAAAAAAATCCAATAATTCTCTAAGAGTAGTCAACATAATTAGACGATTTGTTTTTCAGAAACATATATTTTTACATATCTTACCTCTCTTATACATATCCGCCCTACTACTTTTCCACCATAACTGTCATTAACCTCTGTTACATAAGCCTCTACCTCCTTTGCCTTAATCTTTGCCCATTTTTTTTTTGTTCAGACCTCCCCTCCTCAAGTACCTGAACGTGAAAACTAAGTCAAACTTCCGATCACTTCCTCAGAAGGAGCCTAACTCATCAGAAGTCCTAACTCATCAGTTCACTGTCTAGCTTTGTTCTAACTGTATTTCTTCTCTCCCTCCCTTCCCAAACTTCAAGATGACACATAGGTGTTGATCACAACCTGGTAAATGTGGGAAGGAAACAGAGAACTATTCCCTGACCCTTACGCATCTCCCTGTCCTGAAGACTGAGGAACGAGGACAGAGCTCTGCAAACAGCCAGCCTCTGTAAGGGAAGCATCACCCCAGTGAGAGGGCAGGTAAAACCCAAGCCTTCCAGCCCCAAGTCTGTGTGGAGGCACAGCCTGGGTATCACTGCACTGTGCTCCGCTTATAGCTTCACTTTAAGAACAAGAAAAAAAAAAAGCCGTGTTCCTTCAAGTCCCTCCTGGAGAGTGAAAGGCCTTTCAGACTCACAGATTTCTCCCAGGCGGAAACACAGCATTCGATTTTTTTTCCTGTCTTAAGTTTCCCACCTTTCTTCTTCCAAAAAGCAAAGAATTTGGTCACAAATCCCTAAAGATTGGACTCTCAAGACCTTTCAGGGGTCCTGCCTTCCTGTCTGAAAGCATGCAGATTTTAGTTTGGGTCCAACCTCTTTCCCTTAGCAAGGGACATTAAGCAAGTCATTTCCTTTCTCTGCGTTTCCCTTTCTTCACCTTAAAATGTATCAGGAAGGTGAAATGATTTACATTTCTCCTAGCATGAAATATCAGCAATCTAGTCGAAAGAGTTTAAAAAGGGATTGAGTTAAGACTTGCCACCCAGGGAACTGAAAATCCCATGTCTTCCTCTCTGCCCTGGCTTCCACCTATAAATTCCTACCTTCCAGTTTTCCTGACTTTTTTCTTCTTTCACATGGATCTTCCCCTGTGCCAAGGGCAGCACTGGGCCATGAGGAACCACGCTGTATGAGACAAACATCACCCCTGCTCTCAATGAACCTATATTTACTGGGGAAGGTGAAACAGTAGCGAAATTAATGAATAACCTCTACATAAGATATAAAATGACTGCAAGCTGTACAGTATTAAAAGCACAACAAGGGACCAAGAGACTGACCAGCCTAGAAACCTCTTTTAGATAGGATGGCCAGGTAACATCTCTCTAGAGAAGAGACACTTAAATTGAAAAAAAAAAAAAGATTTAAAAAGAAAAGAAAAAGAACTAGGCTTGTGGAAAAATACGATTAGGGGCCATGGGAGAGGGGGAGGTAGAGAGAAAAATGAGAATATTCCAGACAGGTACGAAACCCTCAGGCAGAAAATGCTGGTTTGTTTTAAAGAAATTGCAAGAATACCAGGTCACCTTTGGTGATTTGGGTTCTACCCAAATACCTCTCATTCTAGCCCCACTGTTTTCTCTTTGGGGTCTGTATAAACTTAGTGTACTCACCTTATCACTAACATGTTAATAGTGGGCAGTGAGGAGCAAATGAGGGATTGAAGGATGTCTCTGATGCAAAGATGTTGGCGCACCACTGCTCACTGGCCAATGTGGCCCATCACAGGACACCGAAAGGCCACAGAGACAACAGTATCACCCAGGGAGACCATGTGGGGAAACTTTCTGACTTACCACCAGGCACCATGCACTGGCAATGGCAGTGAGCTGAACCCTAAAAGCACTGAGTGTGTCTCTGGTGCCAGAGTGCACTGGGAAGGTCAATAATGTTTCCTAAAATGCACAAGGCTGGACAGCTCCCACCTGACCATCTTCCGAAAGGCCACGTGCGTTAGACGTCTGATACTGTGTCTGCAAGAACACTAAGATCTCCCCCACTCCTCTAGGTTCCTAGCAGGGAAAAATCTTTTTAAAGTTTTTGTTGTTGTTGTTTTTATCTTAAGGCTTTTATAAACATTTATTAATTCCTGACCTCTCTGGACAGGATAGCAAAGCCAGAAAGCCATATATCATCCCCATACACTCAGTCTCACGCTCAGCTCACATAACACCATCACTCTTCGGAACATCTTGCCATCCGGATGTTTAGATTAGGATAATATAGGAAAGTGCTTATTTCTGGCACACAGAGGCTATTCCATGTACGTTAGCAGTTATAACTTCCCCCAAGTACATATTGCCCCTACTTATCCTCCAATCTCTTGGAAATGTTCAGCTTGTCAACCCTGATAAACAATCTGGCAATTGCCTCAAAACAGCCAGTGAATTTTGACAACTGTGCACTGTGTGTGCCATTCTCAGTCATCAGCTGGCTGGCCTCCAGCATATGCCATCATTCCAAAATACCCAACTATCCTACCCCACGCCACCTAGCTGTGATAGAGCAGGAAGCATGGACACTGCAAAGCCAGTGACAGGAGCAGAACCACGTGTCCACAGGAAGCTGCTGACACCCAGAGGACCTGCAACACCAGGGCTGCCAGACCAGCAAAGCTGTCAACAGATTCCTGATGGCAAGACTAAGGAATCGCTAAAGGATCCTGCTCCTCTATCCACCCAACAAACACGGTGCACACAGGACACCCAAGGCCACATGTACGTGCTCTGAGTGACCTCAAGAAGCCACACATTATAAGATAGATAGAGATGCAGAAGAATGGGTAAGAAAACAGATTCTAAAGGACTCAAAGGGAAGGAGAGGTATTGGGCAAAGGTGCTTAAGAAAGGCCTGGAAGACAGCAGAGCACCTGCGGGGTATCTGACATGGGTAGGAGGAGAGAAGAAGGAATTCCAGAACATAATATAGCAGCAGTAAAGGCAGGGATGTTGAAAAGCAAGGCAGCTTGAGGCCAGTCTGGGAAAACCTGCAAGACCCCATTTCTTTTTTTTTTTTTTTTTGAGAGAGAGCCTCAAGCTGTCCCCCTGGGTAAAGTGCTGTGGCATCACAGCTCACAGCAACCTCCAACTCCTGGGCTCAAGCGAGTCTCCTGCCTCTGCCTCCCAAGTAGCTGGGACCACAGGCGCCCGCTGCAATGCTATTTTTTGGTTGCAGCCGTCATTGTTATTTGGCAGGCCTGGGCTGGATTCGAACCCGCCACCTTAGGTGTATGTGGCTGGCACCTTAGCCACTTGAGCCACAGGTGCTGAGCCCAAGACCCCATTTCTATAAAAAATAACTTTTTTTTTAATTAGCCAGGTGTGGTGGTGTGTGCTTATAGTCCCAGCTACTCAGGAGGTTGAGGCTGGATTACCCCATCCCAAAGTTGGAGGTTAGAGTGAGTCATGATTGTCCCACTGCACTCCAGCCCAGATAACAGAGTGAGACTCTATCTCTAAAAACAAAGAAAGAAAGAGGAGGCAGTGGCCTGGCCAGAATAGCTGCAAGGAAATGGAAGCGTGTGCTCTGCTCGGGATCGCCTCGTTTCCATCTGAGACAGAGGTACCAAGCTGAAAAGTGACAGGAGGGAGGCCACTCAAGAAACTACTCAAAG
This sequence comes from Otolemur garnettii, assembly GCF_000181295.1. Lineage (NCBI taxonomy): Eukaryota > Metazoa > Chordata > Mammalia > Primates > Galagidae > Otolemur > Otolemur garnettii. The sequence goes on from NW_003852416.1 coordinate 15,752,744, forward strand.
TTTTCAGCTAGAAGATCCCTGGTTATGAGTAAGTCACGGTCTTCCCATTGGAGTTAATACTCTAAGTCAGTGGTTCGCAACCTTCCTAATGCCGCGGCCCTTTAATATAGTTCCTGTGGGTTGCAACCCACAGGTTGAGAACCACTGTGCTCAATTCACCTGTGTGACCTTCAGCAGCTCGCCCATTTTATTAACACACTGACTAATGCCCCCATCCAAGAAAAAAAAAATTTGTCCTTGGGATGATGATGTCTTACTATGTGACTCCCAAGGTAGAGAATGAGAATTATAAATACTCTGCAATGCACCAGGCCTAAAATAAGCATGAGTTAAATACAACTCACATGGTAGTTCATATGTTAAAACCTCAGCTTTCCCCATCTTTAAAAAGGAAGAGAAAGGGGGTGATTTGATGAGATAATTGAGCACAAAACAAGCAGAAGTTTCCCCAAATGAATGTCACAGCTTCTTCAAAATTTCTTAGCACACATTTCCCATCTAAGTGATGGATTTGCTGCTTCCGAAGAATATATTTAAAAGGTGAGAACTCTTCAATCTTTCAAAATAAAGATAGGAAGAAATATGATTTTTTATAAATAAAGATTAGCAGATTTGATTATTTACAAAATGTAAAACCCCTACTTCATAAAAAATAAAACTATGATAACAGAAATAAAACAGAATGGGGGAAATACTGGCATCTAATTCAACAATGTTTTCAGTTGATATATTAAAAACATGTACAAAATGATAAGGAAAACAAGCTCCCAATGGATAAAGTTTCTGTAGTAGTACATTTTCAAGACATTCATTACATGATGACACTTCCCTGTTTACAATCCTTCCCCACTGAGCCCAAAGTAAAACCCAAACTGCTTAAGATAGTTGACAAGACTCCTCAGGCCTTGTCCTCCACCACCTCCTCATCCTTCTGTGGCCCACTCTCTCTTTGCTCACTGCCTTACTCAGGCTCTCATGTCCCACAGGACTCTGCACAGACATGTCTGGAATCTTTCTTCCTCTTGTCTCCAACTCTTTAGCTTCTGGTTAACTCTTCTATCCTTCATCCTGAGCTATGGGCACGTCCCCCATGTCAAGATTTGAAGTGCATTTCCCCCAAAATTCACCTGTTGAACTCCTCACATCAGTATCACAGAACATGACCACACTTAGGAACGAAGTTGTTGCAGAAGTATTAGTTAAGATGAGGACATACTTGAGTGGGATGGGCCACTGATTCAATATGGCTAGTACCCTTATAGAGGGGAAATGTGGACACAGACAGAACCACAGGGAGAACACCATGAGGAATGAAGAGATAAGGTGGTGAGTCTATGAGTCAAGGTATGCTGAAGATTGCCAGCAAACCATCAGAAGCCAGAGAGAGGCATGCTTAGAAGGAAGAAATACTTCTAACACCTTGATCTTGGACCCTGGCCTCCAGAACTCTAAGACAGTACCTTCGACTGTTGAAGCCACTTGGGCTGTGTTCCTGTGTCATGTGGCCCAGCCCTGATCCTCCCCTGGATCACTTTCTTCGCACTTTCCCTTCAACCACTTCAGGGAGTACTTGACTGGAGACAGCACAGGGGAGATGTGTGTTGCTTGTGCCTGGAAAACTTGGGAATGAGCCCTGGCATGCATGAGCTCTTACTGAAGTCTTGAGGGATTAGGACAAATGGCACTGAAATCCTGACAGAAATGGAGGCCAACCCTTGCAGAAAGAGCACCTGTCCCTAACACTTCACCATCACTAACTCAGGGTGTCCTCTCAGCTGCTGGGTATTATCATCAGTCACACTGTGGAGATGAGAAAATGAGGCCCAGGGAGTTACTGCCCAAAGCTCACAGCTAGAAAGTGGCAGAGCTGGGGATTAAACTCAGGTGGTAGGAGCCAGTGTGCATGCTTCTAACCTTCTGCATGCAGACTCACAAGAGTATACAGTAAGCAGGGACAGGTAACAGGTCAGACAGGTACAGAACAGTAAGTTCCTATTTGACAAGTCTTAAGGGGTTATTAAGAGGACTGAGGGCAAGTACAGTCCTATACCAAATTTAAAGGAAAAAAGGGATGGACCCTCCTGGTGACCTGCCTTTGATGACACCATAACAGACAGTGCATTTGAAGGAGTTATGGGTCTAACCAAGGAGGAACTGTATCGGGGTCCTTGTCCTTCAGTGAGGTATATTGCACAAGGGTTTTACATGGAGGGGACTACAAATCACAGACTACTAGGAAACCCAGTGGCAACCTCCAACCCAGGCCAGGACTTACTCAGAGACTATCCAAGGTAGGGTCAAGTTCAAAGGCTCTAGTATCAGACGGCATAGATCCAAATCACAGTTCTACCATCTCCTGAGAATGTGGCCTCAGTAAAGTTACTTATACCCTCTGGCCCTCAGCTTGCTCCGCTATAAGAGGAATGACAGTATTTACTTAACTATAAGGATGAGTTAAAATATATGCACGTCATTGGTGTCCAGCCCATAATTAGTGCTCAGCAAGTATTATTATTGTTGTGGTGGTTGTTACTGAATTCATTTTATCAAATATAATGGGCCTGGATACTGTCAGCAGAGGAAACATGCACATCCTTCTTCAAGTCTGGAGAGGTGTATTTCCAGGTATTACATTACCTGACTCATATTCCAGTAATGTCACAGCGCTTCTGTGTATGGTGTACAAATTACCATAAATCATGTGAATGCACGCATGTGTAATACACATACCACACAGTAATACACACTGAAAACTGTGTTAAGTTTTCAGAGTTCAGCTTTTCCAATGTAAGAGTTATAGAAATGTACATTTCTCATAACCAACTTGACAAAGTATGCTAAAATATTAGACTTCCTCTAGGAGTCTATGTTAAGAAAAAATCTAAAATGCACATAAAAACAAAGATTTATGTATCCAGTTATGCATCAGAACATCAAAACAGTGAAACAATCTAAATCTCTAAAAATAGAGGAATAGTTAAGTAAATTATGGAACAATGTAATATACTTTTATGCAAACATTAAAATTATGGTTGCAAAACATTTTGAATAACATAAGAAAGGTTTATTCAAACATTACATGAAAATAGAAAACAAAATTCTTCATACACGAGTATCTCAATTATATAAAAATGCATAGGTAAAAAAAATGTACAGGGATGCAAATGCCAAACTTAAAAATGATTTTGAATGGGATTTAGATGGTCAGTATTTTGAACAGTATGCTTCATTCTTCAAGCTTTGGGGAAAGTATTTTTATTAGTGAAATTATTACACAAAATTTAAATTCACAGAAAAAAGAAAAACTCAGGAAACTCACTGTTTCTTCCTTGCTGACAAGATAAACTCTTATAAATCATCTCAACATTCAGGTCTTAGGGAACTCAGACAGATGCGTTTAGAGAGGATGCCAAAGCGAACTACCAAAGTTTCTTTGTTTAAATTTCAAAATATTAAGGGAGGTACAAATGTTTTTGCTACATGGATGCCTTATAGAATCCTGATGACAGGACTTTTAGTGTGTCCATCATCAGAATAGCATTTGTTATATTCAGTAGGCAAATTTCACTCCTCACCCTCTCTGAGTCTCCCCCTCCTTGGTTTCCAATATTCTTTATGTCCCATTGTGCCCATGTGTGCCATTGTTTAGCTCCTAATTATCAGTGAGTACATGGGGTCTTTCTTTTTCCATTCCTGAGATACTTCACTTAGGATAACAGTCTCTAGTTCCACCCAAGTTGCTTCAAAAGACATCATTTCATTCCTTTTTATAGCTCAGTAGTACTCTATGGTATTTATAGAACACGTTTTCTTTATCCACTCACGAACTGATGGGCACTTAGGTTGATCCCACTGTGAATTGTGCTGCAATAAAACATTTGAGCACAGGTTTCTTTCTGATAAAATGATTTATTTTCCTTTGGGTAGATACCCAGTAGTGAGATTGCTGTGTTGAATGTTATGTCTATGTTTAGTTCTTTGAGGAATCTCCATACAGTTTTCCATAAAGGATATACTAATTTGCAGTCTCATCAATGGGATATAAGCCTTCATGCCTTCATTTCTCTCTGCATCCACACTAGTACCCAATGTTTTTTGATGATTTTTGTTTGTTTGTTTGTCAATCTCAAGCTGTTACCCTAGGTACAGTGCCATGGTGTTATAGCTCACAACAACCTCCAACCCTTGGGTTGAAGTGATCCTCCTGCCCCAGTTTTTCTATTTTTAGTAGAGATGGGGTCTTGCTTTTGCTCAGGCTGGTCTTGAACTTGTGAGCTCAAGCTATCTACCCACCTCTGCCTCCCAGAGTGCTAGGATTACAGGCGTGAGCCACCTCACCTGGCTTATTTAAATAATGGCCATTCTGACAGCGATAAGGTGGCATCTTAATGGGTAATTCTGGGGGTGTGGGGAGCTCTTGCTCTCATTTTATTTATTTTTTATTTTTATGTCAGATTAATATGAAGATACAGCCTCGGCGCCTGTGGCTCAAGCAGCTAAGGCGCCAGCCACATACACCTAAGGTGACAGGTTCGAATCCAGCCCAGACCTGCCAAACAACAATAATGGCTGCAACCAAAAAATAGCCAGGCATTGTGGCGGGCACCTGTGGTCCCAGCTACTTGGGAGGCGGAGGCAAGAGACTCGCTTGAGCCCAGGAGTTGGAGGGTGAGCAGTGAAGCCATGGCACTCTACCCAGGGGGACAGCTTGAGGCTCTGTCTCAAAAATAATAATAATAATAATAATATGAAGATACAAATGGTTAGGTTTTACTGTTTACATTTGTCAGGCAAAGTCCAAGTTGTAGTTGAGCCCTTCACCCAGGGGGTGTGCTGTGTACCCTTACATTGTGCTCATTAGGTGAGAGCAAAGCAATCCCTCTCCCTGTTCCCAGCTCTTCTCTCTCACCTCCTCCCCCACTTGAATTTAATTGTGTTTTTCTTTCCAGTGGGCATCTGTAGTGTGATACTTTACTGAGAAAAATGTTTTTCAATTCAATCTAGGTTAATACAAAAGATGTAAAGTTATCATCATTTTATGTATAAATAGTATTCCATGGTATACATATAAACTTTATTAATCCATTCACATGTTGATGGATAAGATCGTGTTGGGTTGATTGTGAATTGAGCTGCAATAAACATTCTAGTGCAAATGTCCTTATGGTACAGTGATTTTTATTCTTCTGAGAATATACTTAATAATGGCATTGAGGTGTCAAATGTAAGGTCTACTTTCAGCTCTTTGGCGATTCTTCATACTTCCCTGAAGGTTAGTGACACTGAGCATTTTTCATGTGTTTGTTGGACATATGTGTATCTTCTTTTGAAAAACTTCTCATGTCTTTTGCCTACTTTTCAATGGGATTTTTTGTTTTTATCTTGATGATTTGCTTAAGTTCTTTGTAGATTCTAGACACTAGTCTATATCAGATGTAGAACTTGTGAATGTTTTCTCCCATTGGGTAGGTGGTCTGTTTGCTCTGTTGATTACTTCCTTTCCTGGGCTGAGCCTTTTAATTTAATTTAATCAAGTATTTATTTATTGTTGAATTTTCCTTTGGGGTATTAGTCATAAATTCTTTGCCTAGGTCAATGTCTAGAAGAGATTCCCCTAGGTTTTCATATAAAATTTTTCTAGCTTCATGCTTTAAATAAGAATGAAATAGGACCTCTATCTCTCACCATATATAAAAGTATCAAAGTTTCAAAGTAAATTAAAATTAGGTCCAATTCCATTTTCTTCAGTTTGCACTGTCATAACCCCTCATCCCCAACCATATCTTTATAGACAGCATATATTAAGGAATAACATGGAATAACATTAAGAAGCCATATCACTTCCTCTATTCTCTACCCACGCTTACAAGAAGGCTAGTGTCTCTAGGATTACTCTGCATTTTCAAAATGTTAATGTCTGATCTGAATCTGAGTATAGTAGCCAGTAAAGCCTGGTGCCTAATAGCCACTTACCAGGTAAAACTCAACAACACCAGTCAGCACACCTAATCCCAATGGTGTAGAATTTCAAGTGAACCCAGGAATTTAAACCTCAGAAAAGACAGTTGCCATCTGATGGCAGGTCACCAGGTACACAGCCATGACATATAGCTGCTGTGACTTTGGGAGATGCCTAGAATTTTGTCATTCCTGCAGTTTTTGTGTTCATCTCTTCCTCCAATTGTTGAGCCATCCCAGTACCCTTCTAACCAATCCTACATCATGCTAAAGATAGCAATGTTACTTGCATCTAAAAACCCACTTATGAATAGAAAGGCTTCGAAAGTTTCCTGAAAACCATTTCCAGTCTGGGGCTCTCTGATCCCCCTGGGAGCCTAGATTTCTGGCTGCCAGCTTGCCCTCATAAGGTTTATCTCAGCACCTATGACCACTCTCTGGTAGCACCACTCTCTAACATCAATGTTAACTGCCCAATTAAATGGACCTGATGCTGACAGAATGTGAGCTAATTATTAGGTACCAGAGCATGCCCAATTGTTAACCTTTATGGTTGTCATTTATAGAGATAAGTGTGCACCTATGGATTTTCACATGAATGACCATGCTTGTCACTTGGAGCCACCTCTAAGGAAAGCATGTGGATGGAAAGTGGTATGCTGGGGGTGAGGGTACCCAAAACAAATTGGCACACACCTTTTAGAAGCAAAGATGGCCATGCCATTTCTAAGATCTGTGGCACATGAAAATCAACAGGGGAGCTCTTTAAATCTATAAACTCCCAGATCTTGACCCTAGACATTGATTCAGTAGGTTTGAAATTAGGCTCAAGAAACTGAGTTTTCTGGGCAACTCCTGTGGCTCAAAGGAGTAGGGCACCAGCCCTATATGCCAGAGGTGGCGGGTTCAAACCCAGCCCCAGCTAAAAATTGCAAAAAAAAAAAAAAGAAAGAAACTGACTTTTCTTAAATTTCCCAGGCAATTATCATAATCTATCTGAATTGAAAATCACTTAGACAAATATCCAAGGAAGCCCATTCCTAGTCCCCAAGGTAATCCCTTGGTAACAGATCTCTTAGGAAATATGAATAGTTACCAATCTAGAAAGACCACAGAAATATGGTTACTAATATGTCAGTGAGGACAAGGGCCTGACAAGAATTGGAAGCCCTAGATTTGGGTCCCAGATCTGAAATCACTGCCCACCAACCCACCAGGGACCCTCAAGCATCCATCTGTGAAATGGAGTATTCGATTACACCGACCTCACATTCCTCCTCAAAACATGAGAAGTGGCACACCTTCATATAGACAATGTCTAAAAATCATATAAAGTAATGCATATGATTCACAGCAGTGAATGGGGGAATCTCTTAAAAGATAAATCATATGTTTTATAAGAGTTGACTTCAGCTTTAACTTGGACATGAAACATTTGGAAGCAAAGGCAAGATATCAAATGCTTTCTCTGTAAGTTCTAGCATTCCTGTAAAGAAACTTCACAGACAGAGAGGAAAAGCCTTCCCACCAGTTTATTTCTCCCCAAGTAATATCTGGGGCAGTGGTCTTTGGTCTAGAGAAGCTGCCAGAAGCCTCCTAATGATATTTATAGCCTATGTCCAATAAAGTAATTGGCCACCAAATGATAAGAAGTAACAATGAAAGTCTGACTACCTAATCTTTATAGTCATTATATACAAGTAGGAATGGGGTACGTAAAATCCACTCTCCTATAAACTTGAAAATAGATAGGCTCTGTGTGAATTAAAATGTTCCCTTTCTTTTTTTTTTTTTTTTTTTTTTTTTTTTGGCTTCAAACCACATTCCAAGGTCCCACCTATCATAGTTTTACACACATAGACATCTGGCAGGGAAATAAATTAAGGTCTACCTTGGAGAGTAGGGAAATGTATCCATTTATAAATGTTATTTTAGAAGGGACTATCTGAACCTGTTCACTTATTAGCATCATTAGAGCACTAACGAGTCCACTGCCAAGAAAAGGAGAGGGAGCTCAGGCTGTGGGAAAGGATGGGAGGCATTTCACACCCTTTCTCCAAATGGTAGGGTTATTTACGATTGTGGTAAAATGGCACCGCATTTGGGGAAAAGGAAAAACGACATAAAATAACAATCAACAGACACAACCCATACAAAAGTCTTACATTCTCTCAGCCACTGGACAACAAATCAAGATTTATGCATGTTGTGGTCCTGCCTAGTGGAAGAAAGAAAAAAATCAGGCCATAAAAAGAATTCCTCTTTCTCATAATAAATAGGAAAACATTAATTCTGTAATCCAGATCTGCTTCTCTTGTATCCTCCTTTCTCCATTTCTCTAGCAAAGTAAGATGTCTGACAGCCCAATATTTAGAGCAACCTCATTTCTCATTATAGTTCTTTTTTTCTTTTCAGAACAAAGACTTTCATAGATTGCATGATGTTTAATGAATTTAAACTAAGTAGTTTGGACAGGTGTTCTGGCTAATGCCTGCCAACTGGATAACATCCGTCAGGGAACAGCAAGTTAGCAGAGGATGTGATTTTATTGACACTTGGATTACAACTTCCCCACCAGATGTTTTTAAGGAGAGTGGCTGTACTCTGGATCAGTGTTGTTAGCTCAGAAAAGGTACCTATTGGGCATCATAAATCCTGTGTGTGTTTCTGGTTTGACTTCCCAGGCTGGGAGAGACTATGGACTCCCAGGAGAAAGAGATCTGTGAAATCATTTCATATAATATCTGTATTTATAAGAAACCAGAAGGATGGATGCATAAGCTAATTAATAATAGAAATGGACCCAGGACCCAAGTTTCCTCTAAGTTCATTGTCCCCAATCCTACCTGAGGTCAGAATCAACCAGAGAGCTGTCAACATTATAAATTTCTGAGTAGTACCTAGCCTTACTAAATCACAGTCTTTTGGAGAGTGCTCAGAAATCTAGAATTTTTACATATTCCTCAAGTAATTCTGAGGATACACCAAGTCTGATAAACATGCATGGCCCCACCCTGCCTTCCATGTTAGTTAATTGGGAGGTAACAAAGCTCTTGTTCAAGGGGCTTATATATCCCAAAAGCTGTATGACAAAAAAAGACCAGTAAAGGATGAGTTAACATAACACTATGCTGAGGAAATTGAAAATCAGATTGTATTTTGCATCCTATACCCAGAGTCAGTATCAGCTGCTGCAATGTCATCACCATCACCTGGTATATAAAAACCAGGAAATACATTAACCTTCACCTTTCATCAAACACAGATGAGTACATAAAGGAGAAGATGTAGGATTATTCTCAAGCAGAAATAAATTGTTTCAAGGCATTATGTGCCTAGAAGTCTAGATGTATTCTGCACCCCACCCTCCTAAAGACAGCATCACAGTTGTCTTCTGGAGCCTGGTTAGAGCTGCTATGCTAAGAGCATAGAGGTATATGATCAAATAATCATCATTTTATTAAGTACTGACTAGAGTATCAACATTTTGCATTCCATGCATCATCTCACTAAATCCTCATAAACCTCTATGAGATGGGCCTTTCATCACTTTATTATATGGATTAGTAAACTGAGGCCCAGAGAGATTCAAGCACTGCTCAAGGAGCAGTCAGTCAGCTGTCGAGCTGCACTCACACACAGGCAACTGACTCCAGGACTCCCCTTATGCATTAGACACATGCAGTCCCATCTGTCACCAGGTGTCTCTGAGAACTATGGCAACCATTAGTATATGAAATAGTCTCTCCCCTTAAGAGGCTCACATCCTCATGGAGAAATAGGAAGTGTTGTATTAAAAAGCAAAACAAAATAAATGTGCCATATTGATCTCTTCTCTGATTCATTCCAAAAATTGTTTTGCATTTTTTATGGAATGAGGCAGGGTGATAATAATAAAAATATAAGTATTTCCAGAGCAGGGCCACTGCTTGTAAAAGGCATTGCACTTCATATATATTCCTACATATGCCTGCTGTCACGTTTCCAGTGTACATTAATCTGATCTTCCAAATGAACTGAACAGTAATCATCACATACTCTGCATCTCCCCACAATGAGCATAGGGCTGTTTACATATGGATCCTCAATTAATATCTATTCCACTGAATGCTAATGACCCATTCAGGAGTTTCCACCAGATTTATTACCCCTGGAGGCAAATAAGAGAAGGTCCTGGTGCTAGAGGTGGGATTTCACAGCCTATATCAGGCCAGCCTTCGAGACCTCACACATGAAGAGACTAGTGGATGGGATGGAAAGCTTTTAATTAATAGCCTAGCCAAAAAATGTCATTCCAATCCGCAGTTCTGTTTCTACTAACTCACTCAGATTCAGCAGGAATTCCACTAAGGAATTGGGGTAAGCAGCTGTAGAGGGAGGGAAGCACATAAATAAATCATGAGTGTCATTAAAATTTGTAAACTAATAACTTCTGGGAAGTCTTAGCAATTATTATCAGGGTTTTCTTGGCAAACAAAAAATTAATAAATGCAAAAGGTCTCCATTTTCTATTTTAAAAAAAAAAGCAGCTTCCCTAAAAAAGGTCACTGACAGGACAATTAGAGAAGAAATAAATGGTCCAGATAACAGCTTGTGAAGCAGATAAAAATGAAACGGGATTCCTGTCAAGAGACTGAGACAACTCAATATAAGGACAGGGCTGGGGTAAGAAAGGGCTGGTGCTGACATTGGGTTGGGGCTGCTGGAAACGTTTGTCTTGTCTCTAAACCCTTACTCTGAATCCTTACTAAGGTAGCTGAAGGGCTAGACACTGCAGATCACAGACAACTGAGGCACACAGACCTTGCCCTTGAGAGGCTCGTGGGTTGATAAGAAATCATGAATGTAGTGTGAGCAACAGAGGGGCATCAAACCCAGGGTGGAGGGGCAGCAGGATGTAGTTGGGGATTAACACACTCCATAAATACCTTAATCAGGAACCCTCTGGTCTGAAACCACTGTAATCTATAGTCCTGAGGCCAGGCATACCGAAAGAATGGCCCTGCAGTCTTTTTGCTTGTCTAAAAGCACAGTGTCTCTCCTGTGCTGTGAGGCTCAGGGTCAATGAAACAAAGCTAAAGAGGACAGAGGTGAAGAACCAAGGTCCAATCAATAAAGGGGACCAATTCTTCTAAAAGGATTCCTTTTTCCTCTTGTGCCTAGACAACCACAAGTTCATTTAGCCCTGTGAGGACCTCAATTTAATCATCAGAAGAAAGCTACCATGGAGATCTCACACCTGCAGAGACCTCACACCTATGGTGACCTCTCACCAGAGGAAAGCTGCCATGGAGACCCCACACCTATGGAGACCTCACACCTACAGAAATCTCATACCTATGGAGACCTCACACCTGCAGAGACCTCTCACCTGTGGAGACCTCACACCTGCAGAGACCTTACACCCCTGGAGACCTCAGACCTATGGAGACTTCACACCTACCAAGATCTCAGACTTATGGAGAACCTCATTCCTATAGAGACCTCATACCTGCAGAGATCTCACACCTATGGAGACCTCATATCTGTAGAGACCTCACATCTATGAGACCTCACACCTACAAAGATCTCACACCTGTGGAGACTTCACATCTGCAGTTCCTCTGCTACTATGTTTTGATCTGAAGCTGACCAGTAAGGGACCTTCCTTTGCTGGAAAGTAATGTTTGGGATGGACTGATGGAAATTTGACATTGTTTGCTAGCTCATATCCCTCCAGAAAGGAGTACTTTAAACCTTTATGAGACAGAGTAAATAGTAATGTGTTTGTGTATTAGTCTAAGAGCTTATGTTGAAGACACATAGAACTGAGCCGACAAAGTGTTTTGCCAATCACAAACACAAATTCTGGCCATGACTTATGTTCAAAACTAAAACCTTAACAACTTCAAGCAGTGGCTCAATTGATCTTCTCTAGGGTCTCCACTTTCAGAGAAAGCAACATTCTTCCTTGCTAATCTAGGACCATGATTGCCCCAAATGAGTCAGAGATACACGTACTCATACATGCAGAGTGGCATAAAGATGGCACCAAGGCATGTACCACATGCAGACCTCATGGAAATGAGCAAGAGTGATCTCCTTCTGAGTCCACAGTGCCTGCAAGTGCCTAGAAATGGCCTATTTTTGGTGAGAATGGAGGAGAAACAAAGGTTCTATCTGCTGTGGTTTCCATTTTGAAGGGTGGACTTACGATACTGGAGATGGAGTGTCAGATCCAGGGAGCAAGGGAGTGTTCCTAAACTCAGTCTATCACCCAGGTTACTCAGGGAAGGCCCTGGGTCTTTAAGAAAAGTCAGTCCCCACCACACTCATTCTCTAAACTTGAAATCCTATTATGCAACATGTTCTTTGGCCAAGGGTCCCACAGATGGAGATGCTAAATGACAAATTTATACTGCCATCTTGGTATTGGTGAAGAAAGAACTTTGGCCATCACCTGTATAATAGCACCACAGAGCCCCAGAAAGAATGTCGCAAGAGTACCAGACACCACTGCACGACTTAACACTTTTAAACAGTCTTCTGTCTATTTAGAAGTCGATGGGCTCTGAATTATTAATGCAATGAGGCAAATAATTATATTGCACTATAACCTGGCAGGGGGTGTCATCTTGTCATGACAGCTGCTGCCCCAGGCTTCTCCATTGTACAAAACATTGAAGAAGAATCACCAAATTCAATTTCACCTTGGTTAAGCATGTTGGGCCAAATCATGAATTTGAAAGCGTGCATGTTTTATTCAGTTTCTTTTCTCTGCACACTATATTAGGAAGGGAAATCATACTGCTCCAGGCTCTAACTGTAAAAGACATCATCATTATCAGAACAGGGAAAGAAGGTAGGAGATTCAGATCTTCAGGGGATGAGTAGGGGAGATGGTAAGAAGTTAGAAGGCTCCCTGCCAGGCCCCCGCAAGCTGGGAAAGCCCCACAGAGCTTAGGAGCAGTCCCTTCCATCAGTCACACTTTATCCAGGGGTTTATAAGCCAGGCTTTATCAGTTCCATAAACCCCCTGAAACCTAACGCGAAAATACATTCATATATGAGATTGATTCAGAGGGAAAGCCCATAATATACACCAGCTTTCCTAATCCCCAAATGGTTAACCATATAGGACCTGTTATCTGTAAACTACACCCTGAGCAACCCCCTTTGTTTGGGCCCCTTCTGTGACCCATGCATGTCCCCACAGTCTCCCCACCCTGACCCAGCCCTCAGCTGCCCCCTCTGCCTCGGGCTTGGCTCCCTTCCCTCCTGAAGACTAGGCTTTTCTGAACTTTGCCCTGCAGTAAGGACATTTTTCCACTTGTCATAAGCCAAACTGCATTCCTCCCATCATTCCAGCACCTATCTCAGAGAATATCTTTATTTAATAATGTCTTCAACTAGGTAAAAGTTGATATTCCAATTTCCCCCAACAGGCACAAGGGACAATATACTAAATAGCTCTCCGCTTCCCTTCCTAAACTCCAGACTTCATCCTCAGAGAGCTCCGCTAGTTCCCAGAAAACAAAGAACACACACACTGGGTGCCCTACAGCTTCACTCACACAGACCTTTGCAGCGATGGCTCCTTAAACACAAAGTCGATAATGGAGGAAAAACTCTACACAAGCACACAGGGTTGTAATAATCATTAATAATTACAATTAAGTAAGCACTTCCTACACGTGAGCCACTGCCTACGTGTTTTTACATTTATTTTATTTAATCCTTACAACCCGTTCATTAATTTATTCATTAAGCAAACATTTATTAAACACCGCTTGTGTGCTAAATACTCTTCTAGGTGCTGAGAATACAGCACTGCATTAAAATGAAAAAATACATATTCCCTCTTGATACAATCTCAGACGTTAGTGGGTGTTGGTAGACAGTAAATAAATCAATAAGTAAACATTTAGCATGCCAGGCAGTGGGAAGCACTGAGAGGGGAGACGCAGCCAAGGGATGAGGTATCGAATCTGAAGAAAGGCCTCACAGATTAGGTGTGACCTGTGAGAAAGAGGGGGAGAAAATGAGGCCTCCACGGCGGGCGCACCCCTGGGGCGGTAGAAAGAGGGACCAGCTGAGGGTAAATTCTCCAGGGAAAAGTGTGGCTGGTGTGTTTGAGGAACAAGAAGGAGATGTGGTTACAGCAAAGGTGCCTTCTGTGCCGCTCCCAGGGAAAATGAGAGGGAATTGATTAAATGGTGGAACCCTGAAAAAGACACGTCTACAGCCTAACCCCCAAATCTATAATGGAAGCTAATTTGGACCAAAGGGTTTTTGCAGATGCCATTATGTTAAGAGTCTCAAGATGAGGTCATCCTGGTTTATCCAGATGGACCCTAGAGCCTCCAGAGGGAGTGCAACCTGGAGATGCCTTGATTTCAAACTACTGGACTCCAGAATTGAAAGACAATACACTTCTGCTGTTTTAAGCCATCATCTCTAGGAAATTAAAACAGAGAGGTTAAATAAAAGTGCCCCAAGTTACAGAGTTCATCGGTGGGCAAACGTGGACTCGAATCCTGGCAACTGTACATCAGGGTACTGTTAGAGACACCAGGCTGTGTACTGAATGGCAGTGAATGTACTGGCCACTGCTGTCGTGGGGCATACCCTTTATTTAACTCACTGGCCTAGGTTTCTGGGCTTGCCTGGCCTGCTCCTAGAATAGCCAAGCCTTTTCTGAGACATGAGATGCCCGGCATAGCTATTTTCCAATATAAGAACAAGATTTTCTCCCTTGTTTCATGATTTGACCAAGCAGACAGCAAAGGAGTGAGGCTTAAAGTATCACACAGCATCAACTATGCTTGGGCTTGAAGGAAGGTTTCTGAGGCTCTAATTCCCCAGGAAGTACAGCCTGAGTGGAAATAGTCACGCTTTGATCTGTCAGAGGCACCCTGGTTACTTATACCTCTGCCAATTTTCACTGAGCAGCAAAATTAGGTTTTAGACATCTTGTGCAAGGGGAGGCAGGCCTCGGTTGATAGGAGCAATTAACCCCTAAATATTTAATAGATGCTATGACTGCTCTCTCTTCCCTAGAGACAAGATTGGCTTGTTCATTGCAGGCAGAGAGGTCAGGTGAAGAAGCATTAGATACCCTGGAACCCCTCTGCCCCCAAACCCCTGAAACCTTCAGGACAGGGCTCTTGGATGATGACATAGTCAGATGAAAGGCTATGATAGCCTCCTCCCCAGTGTTCACAAGTGACAAGGTAAATGGGATAAAATGCACAACCCCTAAGGTTTCATGGACAAAAGCACAGAGGTGGATGAACACACTTGCTATTGCCCTGTGGGACTGCACATCTGAGCAGATATACGAGGAGCCACCTGTAAAGATGTACACACGGGCGTTCCCTGTGCAGAGAAACTCTCAGCTTCATGGCTTTATTAAAGTCCTTTCTGACTCAATTTGCCCACTTCCCTCTTCTCCTTTGTCCCCTGTGCCCCAGCACTGCCATCAGAAATGACTCCTCCACTAGGCACAGGAGGTGCAGAGCCCAGACTCACACATGAAGTATTTTCATTTCTTTTAAGATCAAAAGAATAAACCTTTAGACTTAAAAAAGGTGTTTTAATATATGATATTAATGTATTTGTCTTTCTACCAATACAGTGGTAAAATATGCCTTTTTAACTATTATTTGTGGGAAAGGAGGCCCACCAAAGCAGGACTGACTAGAGCTCACGAAAGTCATCATGTGGACTTGAATCTGTATTTGCACCCATGTGCATCTGTTCCCATAGGCAACAGCTTCTCAAAACCACAGCATCATACAGATGCAAGGGTCTTTTAGATGCAAAGACCCAGACACAGTGGTTGGTCCAAGACTCACACCTAAGGCAAGAATCTCTCCCTCATCAAGGATCTCCCATGGTTTAAGACATGTTAATCTCTCTTGCCAGACCTCACCTTCTTCAAGTAGAATGAGACATTGCAGGAATTCAGAAGCAACAAGAGCATCAAGGTGGGTGTGTGACAAAGGAGATAAGCAGAGTGTAGATGAATTCACAGGTAGGGGCCGTTGGTTCCACCTGGGGCCTTTGGGCAGGCATCCAGGAGGCAGGTGATCATCTGCTCCTTCCAAACCATACTTCCCAACTGTTTAGCCTGCACTTCTCACAGGAGCCCAGTCAGAGCGGCTCTTAAGAATCCTTAATCCACTTACCTCCAGAGTGAACTCTCAGTGACACTCCCCAGGTTGAAGTCATACAGCTTGGTCAGGATAAGTATAACCTGCAGGGGATTGGGGATGAGGACAAAAGAGGGAAACAAAAGGGAAAGAAAAAGGAAGCTTACTTTAGTTTGTGTAACAATATACAGTACATCTCATATCACCCAGAGGAGGGCTTAGTATTTATCCATTGAGTTAAGGGGAATTATAGGATCAAGCAAGTGGGGAAAAGTTATTAATTTAATGCATCCCTATAACTGGTAACATTTATTTTAATCCTGACAGTGCTTTGTATTTGAAATAAAACATGCCAACAGGAATTAATTGGGTATCAACAGTTGTTTCCCCACATCTGTCCTTCAAGGTCAGGCATGGGCCAGCTGGCTTTGTTCACCACCAAGGCCACCCAGAGGTCAGATGATGGGTTTGCTTTTGATTTTGATACAGTAATGACTCTGATTTACAGAATTGGACCAAAAAGGATAATAAGAACCTGGGCCTGATACTTTCTGCTGACAAAAAAAGTTCAAAAAGATTTTTGTTTCCACAAATAGGACCTCTAACAGGCATAGATACCTGAAACACAGGCAGGTCCATCCCCTCTCATCCCCTGATCTTCCACCTGCCATGGACCGTGCTGCATCTGCCCCACCGTGGAGTAAGCAGATCGCTGAACTCCACCAGACTCTAGGACCAGTCTTTGATTCCAGTGAAAGTTAAGTAAACAAGAAAGAAGTTGTACTTGTGATGGAGGTGGAGTGGCCAGTTAGTGGTTTTCTGACTGGTCTTGGGATGGCCTTTATGCGTCTCCAGCTGGAGACCTAGGTGTCAAACATTGCCCTGCCTTCCCTCATTCATCTGGACAGTGGCTTAGGCACAACTCCACATCTACAAGGATGTTAAGCGCATGCACCTGAATCGATTTTAATCAAAATGCAGGTGCATAATATACATCGCCTGCCTGCACGCGTGATAATCCAGTTACACATAATTGTGTTTATCTAAATTTAATGTACAACTCATTTCACTTTTCTGAGCTCCTTCCCATTCCACAGTTTAACTTCCTCTAGTTCATTTTCACAGCAACTATTAAACACTCCAAGATAATGAATTTCTGCTACAGAGATGGGACTTTACCAATCTAGGTACCCATTTAAGATTAAAGAAAAATAATCAGCCATTACATGGAACATTTTTATGGCACTTAACTAACAACAAAATGCCCACTGTAAAATTTATTCTCATCCAGCTCTCCATGGGGTCAATCAGCCCCATTTCCATTTCTTCTAATGTAAACTAAGAAAAAAATTAAAGACAAGGGATATGACCCCATTATCGGTCAAAAGAGTCTATGGCCCTTACTCTGTGAGGCCCTTACCACAGGACTCATAGGTTTCCTCTCAAAATGTGTCCTGTGATGAGGAATGGCAGTTTGGCAAGAAACCTCATCAACAGCATAGATGTTTATAGAACAGCAGGATCTACCAAACTACCTATCCTGTTACCATAATACAACACCAGAGAATGTGTATCACTAACACACATCAGCAGCATGCCTATTTGTAGAACAGTAGAAAATATCAATGACTATTGATCAAATAGCTATTTGTAGAATAGTAGAGTCTACCAAGCTACCTATCTTATAACCACGCACAACAGCAAGGACTGAGTAAACTATGCAAAGAATTGGCCCCCACAGTCACTCAGTGGTCCTTGTCTCTTCCATTCACGGCTGGTTTCCTCATTTATTGATTCCAAGGACTTGTCCATATCCCTCCCAACCAAACGTCCACCAATGTGCCAGATCATTTGTGTTCGCTGAATATTTAGAGTATACCCAAACAGACACCCACAGGCACACCCTCAGCAGTCTTCTCCCTCCCTCCATCTGACCTGCTTCTATTGGCAAAGTCATTTTCAAGGTCACCATGTAAAAGCATGGAACTCTATGTGCAGGCCATCCCAAATTCTGGAAAAATAAGCTCAAAACTAAGATTTACTAAAAAATGAATCAGAAGGAGCATGTAGGGCTCTGCAGAAACTAGTCATACCACTTTATTTTTTCCCAGCATCAACCTACAGAGACATATCTCCAAAAAGTCCAACATTCATATAAAGAGAAGAACGAGATGTTGCTGGTAAGAGTTCCACTTCATTAGCAGATCTCCCAGCCACTGGGTCTGGAAAATCCTTTTCCTTACCAAACCTTGGGACGTGATCCTTCTTTCTCTCCTTCCCTCCATCTTTCCCATCCTTCCTTCGTTCTGTCCTCTACTGAATGACTATGATAGTCTGGCCGCTGGGCTACACACTAAGGATACAGGAATAAAATATCCAAATTCTTCCTTGTAGGAGCTCACAGTTTATTGGGGAAGAACCCCCCACACACACACACATGATCAGGCAATTCCCTATCAAAGCTGGAGATTTTGAGTCCCCAAATACAGAGAGAGGATAAAGGAGATCAGGGAAAGCTTCCTGAAGGTAAAATCCAAACTAATACTTAAGAAGAGTAGAAACTAGTTAAAGGGAGGGTGAGAAGTCCCTCTAGATAGAAGAGGCACCATCAGCAAAGACTCAGACATTCTGGAGATAAATCATACAGAAGAATATTATTAAGCTCATATTAATTTTTCCTTCCCCTACGTAACTGTCACGAGAATGTGCCTTTCGTATCATCCACCACAGGGATTGTAAATGACTAAGGACCTTAGCTCTCGTGCTTTGAAATCCATCACTACCTTCTCACCAAGTCCACACCTCCTAAGAGATGTTCTCAACCAGTAGCTAAGTGCAACAGGGATGCTAAGGTAGACCTATTTCCATGGGATAGGTCTCCTCTGATGGGTGACATTGACTTTGAGATTCTGTAACAAAGGCCGTTTGTTGCTGAACTTGCCACAGAACTTCACTGCACTCTGAGATGCTCCCAGCCAACCTATCTTCCTTCTCTGTCTCCTTCACTGGGGGTGAAAGTGGGGGGATAACTTGCATCTCAGTCCAGGTGTTGTCCCAATCTCAGTTCCTTTTCAATTTTCTCTCACAGGCACTTTCCCACTTTTCTTGGACATCTAACCTCATCTTCACGTCTGCTTCTTAGAGAATACAGGCTAACATATCCTTTAATACCTCCATGAATATTATTTCTCCCTTCACGGTAGATGGTTTCAATTTTACCTCCTAATTCATGCAGTTTCTTGGCTCCCTCTGCCAAAGGATAAAATCCGGACTCCTCAGACTGGCACTGAAGGCACTCCACAGTCTATTCCATGCATACTCTGCCAACCTTTTTTCCCAGTTTTTAAAAACCATCCTCTGCTTTAAGCAATCTGAGTTTCTCAAAGCACTACAGGCAGGTCAGACCCATCCTTGCACCTCTGCTTTCTTCTGTCCTGTATTGCTGCAGACCGCCTGGGTCCAGCTCTCACTACCATCTGCACTTTCCCACCTGTTATTCCAGAAACAGTGTAAAGCCCACCTCCTTCAGGTGGCCACCCAGGACAGTCTTTCTCCCAGCCACCAACATTTTCTCTCCTCTGAGTCCTATTTTGCTTAAAACGGAGTCACATAAGTGGCCACTTTAGTCAAATACTGTCTTGGTGGTTTCTGGATGTTACATGTGTTGTCTTCTCAACTAGATTCTGAACACCTTGAGGGGGGACTCATGTTCATACCTGTCTCCTTCCCAGACAGGCTCACATGGTGAAGTGGTAAACCAGACTTGAGCAGAAGGTGCTGTTAAGATAGTTCACTGCCCTCTTTTTTTATGGAAGAGGAAATGAAGGCCCAGAAAGGGGGCATAACTCTAGGTTAATTCCCAGCAATGTGTGACCTTGACTAAATGCCCCAAGGTAGTGCTCATCTGCTCCATGAATGGAGTTAAAGCCTAACAGTCACTGGGCAGATTCTCTGGCCCCATCCTCAGCAAGATTGACTTGGTGGATCCTGAGTAGAATTCACAAATCTTGAGGTGACCAGAGGACCACACTTTAAGAAAGACACTGTCATACTATGATTCTTCTCTCACTGCTGTGGTGTGACAGCACCACCCATTCCACAAGGTAAGACCTTGACCTAAAAGAGTGTCCTTCCTTCACATTGACTGTGACCTTACAAACAGAGCAGGCAGCAACACACATATGAAGAGGACCCTCAGGAAGGCCACACTAGTGCTCCCCAAGGAAAGGTCAAAACACTGAGAAATAGGGGCTGGATGCTTCCTTCCCCTAGAGCCCAGCACAGAAGAAAATTAATAGAAATGTAAAAAGATGATAATGTAACCTTTAGGTTGAAGACATTTCTAGGCCAAGCAAACAAAACCAAGAACATGAGAAAGCCTGCCCAGCCTGGTGTCTCCCTCCACTCAAAGCTTTTAAAGGCCACCAGGGAGGAGCAAATGACCAATGAAAAAAGCTGAAATCAGAAACAGCACATCCACCTAGCCCACCTAATCTACCCCAGACTGCTGGGTGGGCACTCAGATCAGAGGGAGGAGATGAGAGGGTGGCAGGCAGGATGGGACAGGGCTGGGCCCAGCTCCACAGAGTGGGACTTGACACTGTCCAGCTGATGCCCCACCATGAGAATGAGCGGTCAAATTCAAAGAAGGAAAAACAGGGTCTCCCAGGAGTGTCCAACCTTTTGGCTTCTCTGCATCACACTGGAAGAAGATGAGTTGTCTCGGGCCATACATTAAACACATAAACACATCAGCTCATCCAAGCTGATAAGCTGAAAAAAAAAAAAGAAAGAAAGAAAGAAAAGAAAAAAGTCTATGCATAATTTTGTGATATCCACCTCCAAAAATAAGCAAAAATATCCTCACATAATCTGCATGCAGCACAGATTGGACACCCCATTACTTTTAATTGAACCTCTATTATGTGCTGAATACTACACTTAGTGATTCTCAGTCCTCACAGCAAACCTTTGGGACAGAGAAGGTATTACGTATTGTCCCCATTCTAGAGAAAAGGGAACAGAGACCCAAGGGTTAAGCAAGATGCCCCCATGGCACACAACCAGCAAGAGGAAGAGGCAGCATTCCCAGCCGAGCCTGCCTGCCCCTGCCAGGCGTGTTCTGCTCTGATTATGGAGCTCCTGCACTGGCATGCAAGGCCATGGGCATGGCTTTCCCTCGTGGAGCTTATCATTCACTAAAGTGCAAATATTTACTGAGCACATCTTGCATGAATTAGAAAGACACCTCCTCAACTCAAGGTCCAGAGATGAAGGTAACTGTGTTTTGTTTGTTGCCAGAAGAAGAAACTAGAACAGAGATCTGTAATGAGAAAGGAATTAGACAAATTGTTGGGAACCTCCAGCTTACCAAATGAGTTTTGTCAAATAAGTAAGTACCTTTTTAGCCTAACTGGCTATAATCCTGGAGAGATTTTAGACAGTAGGAAAAATGAAAATAAATTGGAATAATTTCTGAGTAACTATAAGCTATATACACACATGCACACACATGGAATAATAGAGAAATCTGTCTGTACATATGTATTATACATATAAATATAGCCTAAAAGTATATTTATGAAATCATGCACATAGGCAGATATAACTTTATTTTAAATAGACATCTGACATCTTCTCTGAATAGCACTGCTCAGATATCTCTCATAGCTATTGTCACACTGGGTTAATCTGACTTCTCCCAGTATGTTAGACTGTGACCTCTGTGAGTTCAGACATCAGGTGTCACTCAGCTCTGCATCCCCAGTGCCTAGCACGATGCCCGGCACATGGGAGGTCCTGTGGATGGATTGTATCTGACAATAAAAGAAGGGATAAGACGGTGGTGCCTGTGGCTCAAAGGAGTAGGGCACTGGCCCCACATACCAGAGGTGGTGGGTTCAAACCCAACCCTGGTCAAAAACTGTAAAAGAAAAAAAAAAAAAAAAGAAGAAAGGATGAGATGACATCTGTGTAAGAGAGTTACAAATAATGTGCTGTAAGAGTTGGAATGAGGAAACAATTAAATCCAGAAAACATGATCAGCAAAGTCTTCATGAAAGAGGGGTTACATGAGCTGGGCCTTAGAGCGTGGTAAGAATGTGGACCCACTGATAGGGAGCTTGCTTGCTTGACAGCTTGCTTTCTCTCTCTCTCTTTAAACTGAACAGATGTAGATAGAAAAGGGCAGGGGAAGGGGCTCTGTCCCAGTTAAGAGCAGCAAGGAGGGAGAGCAGCGGCCCGTAGGGTGTGACACAAGGTAGGCAGGAGCCACTCTGAGACCCTGCACAGCTGTGCCACGGTGGGAAAGAAGGCACAAAGGACAACCTATGGGTGCAGGAATGAGACAGAGGAACCATACTTGGTATGATCAATTATGGATTGATAAAAAGTTTTACAAGAGCAAAGAGGGTAGTGATGATAAGAGACTAATTTATAATGAGGAACTACCTGTAGATGTAAAACAAGGGACTTACATAGTAAGGTGACAACAGGGACACGGCTGTACTTCTATGAAATCAGTTGGCACTCTGTTCAGCATCTACCTCTGGTTTTCTGTCCGCAAGCACGTAGCACTTTCTGCCGCCCCAGATGCTCAAGCAGCTTCAGATGCACACGAGCCAGCAGCCAAGGCCTTTGTTTCTTGCATCTCCTTCCCTCTTTCATTCATCTATCCCTGCTCTGTGCAGGAACAGTGTCAAAGTCTTGGCGGTAAAGTGGTCAAAAACAAACAAAATAGTTCCTGTCGTCTCAAAATGAGTAGTCCTCTTAACCTGACGCCTTCCAGGATTATCTATATCCAAACTAGGAAGTCAAAGACCCTGGCAGGGTTGGGGTGAGGGGACTTGCTACATTCTTCATATCCCCCTTCCTGTGAGATGTAGGACCCACACTCTGAAGTTTCAGTTCCTATTCCACCAGAAAATCCCTGGGTCTGAATTCACTCATCCTATGGGATCCAACCCTCTGTCATCTAGCAAGATCACATGGAGTGAACACAGTCGTTAGAACCAGAATCCTGATCTCAGGACCCAGCCTGGCAGCATGTTCCTGCGTGACCCAGAGAATCAGTTCCATTTCCCTGAAATGGGGTAATCATGCACTTCCCCCATGAAGTGCACATCAAATAAGGGCCGCCAACCTGCTTCATCAGCTGTTCTATGCAAACATCAGTTATTAGTATGGTGAATATTCCTCAGGAGACAAGGGCTTCTGGTTACTATTATTTAGTGGATGGGGTTCAGATTCTGGAGTTGCTAAGCTCCTTCTAAAAAATGCCTATCCATTCTAAACCTAACTGTAATACAGGAGGCTGCAAATCCAAGTTAGTGTGTTCACCGGGCTCCTCCACTCAGCTGGGGAGGGCAGGCAGATGCCCTGGGGGGATTCCTGTCCTCTGAAAGGATAATGCGTAATCTGCAAATTCATAAATCACTGGGACACTCTGGCCCATGAGCATATTCACTGAAGTGAGGACCTTTAATGCCTGTAAAATTTTACTCTGAAGGAAAATTACTTTAGTTCATTAAACCTTCCTGAAATCATAGTGCCTTTAAATCCATGAGGCTCTCTGCACATACCCTCCAGAGCCCCCTCACTACTTACAACCTCTGTCCTCCTTTGACCTGATAGTTCTTTGCTTCTGGACAATTGGTTATAGGGACACACTGGCCTTCTTTATCAGGGTTATCAACAATGGCAACATCAACTATAGGATGCTAAAGCATGCACCTCACATGACTGTAGGGTATATTTTAGGTCTCTGCATAGTCTCGTGAGTCCTAGCATCTTCCTCCCACCTAAAGCAGCCTCCTTCCAAGGAGCAGAAACTGAATATCCATAGTCCAGAACCCACTGACCCACAGCACCAGAATGTCTGAGCCCCTGCTGGTGTGATATAAATGGTGATATAAAAGAATGATATAAATGGTGCTCCCTGCCCAACTTGAGTCTGTAATCTAGTTGGCAGGTCCAGGAATTAATACAAGAGATACCAACCTTGTCAGTATGGAATGCATGGAATTTTGAAAACTGTGAACCTCTTTCCCTGGCTAGTTTAAGAGAGTGTCATCAACACTGTAGTTCAAGATCTTAGTTTGATTCCTTCCTCATCTCACCCATGACAAACAAACACCAACTTGAAGTGCACTGCAGTCTATTTCAGGTCCTTATAATTTTTTCATTCATTCACCAAACTAATATATGTGGAATCTTTCTGCCAAGTACTATGGATTCAGCAGTGAAGAAAAATAATGAGCTTCTTTGCCCTCATTAAGTTTACATTCTAGCAGAGGAGAAAAACAAATTGGTACTACATAAATGGTATAATAACCAGACAGCAATGAGTGCTATGATTAAAAAAAAAAAAAGAAGCAGAAAATAAGAGAAAAAATAAGAAATAAGAGAAATAATTAAGAGAAAATGCTAACACACAGGTGTGGTCCTGGGGAGGATGAAAATAAGGAGCCTGGGAAAGGGCTGCCTATGAGAAATGGATACCTCACTAAAATCCTAAATGAGGTGAGGGGTGACATCACCTGGCTTCCTGAGTAAGAAACATCAGAGGCAGAGGAAACAAAAAATGCACAGACGTGAGGCAGGAGTGCTCCTGGCATGTTCCAGGGACAGTAAGAAGTTAATGAAGCTAAAGATAAGGTCAGGGAGCTACTGGAAGGCTGAGATCTTACCAGGTCTTGTGACTAACTACAAAGACTTTGGTTCTGACTCAAGTGAGATGGGAAACCACCAGAGGTTTTAAATACAGCACTTCCATTTTAACCGAATCACTCTTACTACTCATTTCAGAAAAGCTGTGAGGGGACAAGCGTGAAGGGTCTACTGTAATCAACCAGGGGAACATGGTGTGGATCAGACTGTAATTAACCAGCACAGCTTTGTCATTTTATGAGATGAAGACTATAGGAGAAGATTTGGAAAAGATTAAAAGTTTAGCTTTGGATATTAAGTTTGATATGCCTAAGAGACATTCAAACAGAAAAGTCAAATAGCATGCTGGGTAAATGAATCTGGAGTACAGGGAAGAGAGTCTACCCCAGAAAAAACAGTTTTGGAGTTGTCAGTGATGAAATAGAATTGTAAGACATGAGACCACATTCAATCACCAAGAGACAGGGAGCATGGGGAGAGATATGTATGAGGATTGAAAGCTGACTGAGGTCAGCATTTAAAGATCAGGAAAACTAGGCAGAAAACCAGCCTGTTTGGGCCTCTCAGAATTGACACGGTGGATATTTGCATCCTGTGTGAATGCTCACTACATCTACAGAGAAGATGCTCAACAACCAAAGGGACAAGATGGCATCTTCTGTTGAGACCACTAAGCTTCTTCCCCCCAAGACACCCCTGCAGTTGCTCTGTAGGCTCCTGCATACAGTGGTCATTGTGGCAGAGACGGAGGCTCTCCCAGCTCAACCTGGACTCCCCCTCACTAAGTCTGTGGATATCACCACTGCTGAGTTCCCAACTTGCCATATCAGAAACCAGACAAAAATCTCACCATCGCTCCTGGTGGCAGGTCGATTACACTGCACCCTTCCCATCTCATGGAGCAATTTCTTCTTGTTGGAATTGCTTTCCCTGCCTGCAGTGATTATGCTAGAATCAAAATCTTTCAATTTCAGAATGCCTTATTCACTGTCATGGTATCCTATACTGCATTACTTCTAACAAAGAAACTCATTTCCCAGCAAATGGAGTGCAATAATGGGCATGTCTGTGGAATTCACTACTCTTACCACAAACATGATCTCCCAGAAGCAACTGGGCTGACAGCAGTTGAAGAGACTTTTGAAGACTCAATGACAGCACCAATTGGGAGCCAACACCCTTATGAAGTTGTGGTGCTCTCTTCTAGAATGTGGATTTGTTCGATAAATAGTCAAAACACAAAGGTCTGAAAATCTAGGATCAAAAATGGGAGTGGTCCCTCTCATCATTATACCTGGTAAGCCATCAGAGAATATTTTCTTCATGTCCCTACAACTTTGGAATATGTGGGTATAAAAGTCCTGATTCCCAAAAAGAAAACTGTCACCAGGAGGAAAAAACACCTGTTCCATTGCTCTGGAAACTGAAACTAATATTCATTTTGAGCTTCTCGTGCTATCGCTGATGCAACAAGTAACAAAAGTGCTCCTTATCAGCTGGGATGATGATTTGTCCTTATTACCAAGGGGAAATAGAGGCGCTCTTATTCAATGAGGACATGGAGAACAATGTTTGAAATCTCTTACTGTCATTATGCCTCTTATTAATTTCAAGTCCTCTTATTATTTTCAAGTCCCAAAGTAAAAGTTAATGAAAGGCTCTAGTAATAAAAGTAGAAATATTAAGGACTCAAGTCCTTCAGAATGAAAGTTGGAATCACTATATCACACTGCCAAGGTGAAAATCAACAGCTGAGGCATTTGCTAAGGGCAAATGAAATAAGAAATGGGTGGCTGAAGAACAATGTCAACTTGACCTGTCAACTGCCTCATGACTAGTAACAGAATGGAAATAATTGCAACTGAGCACATTTTACCTCGCCTGTTTTAAGTGGGTGTGTGCAAGTAGAAAGAGAGAGAATGCCCATAAATTGTTCTTTCTCCTACCTTCACATTCCTCCTATCTTATGTAAAGAATATTAGAGTTGATTAAGTTTGCAACTTGTCAAGGTTGCAGAATATCCACACAAGATTATTTCAGGACTACAAAATCAACCCAAATACCCATCAAGCATGAATGGATTAACAAACTGTAGCACATGTATACCATGGAGTACTATTCGGCCATAAGACAAGATGAAGACTTTACATCCTTCAGATTTACTTAAACGGAGTTGAAACACATTCTTCTTAGTAAAGTATCTCAAGAACGGAAAATGGTGCATCCTACAAGCATACATGTAAAATTTACTAAGTGTGGAATAAAATTTCTTAACACAGTAACTAAGAAAATGCCATAAAGGCTATGTTAACCAGTTTGATGAAAATATTTCATATTGTATATAAAACCAGCACATGGTACCCCATGATTGCTGTACACAGCTATAATTTAATTTAAAAAAAAATAGAAAAATATATATCCAATGTACTCAATACTATATGAAACCAATAATAAAAACAACTTCAAGATCACAGGAATGTTAAAACACAAATATAGTCTGGGAAGGGGGAGGAAAGATGGGGGGAGGGGAGAGAAGGGGAGAAGAGAAGAAAGGAGAGGAAGGGAAGGGCAGGGGAGGGAGGAGGCAGGGCAATTGTAAGGATCTCACCTAATATGCACAATTTAAGGGTGTTCACACTCTTGAGTGAAGGGCCCAACTACAACTTGAATTTTACCTTACAATTGAAAACAACATAACCTCATAATTTGTACCCTCATATTAATATAAGATAAAAAAGAAATAAAATGGGTTTCAACTTCTTCAAAAAAAAGCAATTACTATCACAGCAGTTAATGGAATGTTGTATATCTCTTCCTTGAAAGACAGTGGGAGCCTCCTCTTTGTTGTTGCATTATCTTAGGCAGAATCGCAACGTTAAAGATGAACAGAAGGGGAGGAAAGGATGCTCATGGTAGGCAGAGGTCTTTCTCAGTGTAACCCCAAATGACATTTTAAACCTCTTCTAGAGCCACATTCCCAAAATAACCAATACACTCTAGACACACTCGAATCCTCCTAGTCCCCCCATTCCATTCTCCCATACCTTTCACATTCCCTTCCCTCTCTTCTGAAAGCGAACCTGATATTTTCCTTCTCCCTTTGCAGGTACAGCTAAAACATCACCAACACTGATGTTTCCCCTTAATCCCTGTTCCCCTACACTTGTTAGGCATAGTTCCAATTTTGCTACTCACCATGCAATAACTTTCTACTTGCATGTGTATGTCCACCTCTAAGCCCCACGTTCCTTCGGGTCAGGAATGCTTCTCTCATTGTTGTATTATGAGAGTATTATTAAATGTTCCCTTGACATGGTGCCAATTAATCAACAGAGACACAACACAGGTGTTGAATTAAAAGGGTTGCCAGAAGTATTCAAGAGAAGATGAGTCTGAGCAGAGATGGTCATGACATCCTCAGAAAAGATGACTGGCTTACATGAGATCATTAAGAGATGAGAAAAAAAATGAAATCTTCAGCCCTCTTCTTTCTGGGAGCATTGTTTTTCAAGGATGCTTTTTTTTATAGATAAGCTAGCCTGCCAAGCCTCTCCAGAGGGGAGTGTTCAAGGTGGCTTGTGAAGAACTTTAACAATGTTTACAAGAAGGTAAGAGAAAAGAGACACAGGGGCAGGGAGGGACAATAGAGAAAGAAGTAATCTGAAATATGATCAGATTAAGTGGTAAAAAGCTGTTATTCTTGAAGGACTTCTCAAGAGAACAAAGGTACAGGCATCCCTCATTTGCTGTTTCATTCATTGCACTTCACAGCTATTGTGGTTTTGACATATTGCAGGTGCATGGCAGCCTTGCATTGAATAAGTCTACAGATGCCATTTTTTCAACATCATGCGCTCACTTCATGTCTCTGTGATGCATTTGGGAAATCTTACAGTAAACTTCAAACATTTTCCTCATAAACACATCTGTTATGGTGATCTGTGATGAGTGAATGTTGATGTTTCTATTGTAACTGTTTTGGGGTACCAAAAACCATGCCTCTATAAAACACTAAACTGAATTGATAAACGTGTATGTTCTGACTGTTCCACCAACTGTTATCCTCCATCTCACTCCCTGAAACACAATAATTTTGAAATTAGGCCAAGTGATAACACTACAATGGCCTCTAAGTGTTCAAGCAAAAGGAAGAGTCATGAATCTCTCAATTTGAATCAAAAGCTAGAAATGATTAAGCTTAGTGAGAAAGGTATGTTGTAAGCTGAGATAAGCCAAAAGTTAGGTCAAACAGTCAAGTTGTGAATGCAAAGGCAAAGCTGCTGACGGCAATTAAAAGTCCTACTCCAGTGAACATGAGAGTGAAAAGAAAATGAAACAACCTTATTGCTGATAAAGAGAAAGTTTTATTGGTCTGGACAGAAGATCAAGTCAGACACAGCATTCCAGTAAGCCAAAGCATAATCCATAAGAAGGCACTAACTCTCTTAAATTCCACAAAGGCTGAGAGAGGTGAGGAAGCTGCAGATGAAAAGTTTGAAGCTAGTAGAGGTTGGTTCATGAGGTTTGAAGAAAGAAGCCATATCTATAACACAAAAGTGCATGGTGAAGCAGCAAGTGCTGATGGAGAAGCTGCAGCAAGTGATCCAGAAGATCTAGCTAGGTTAATCTGTGAAAGTGGCTATACCAAAGGACAGATTTTCAAAATAGGGAAACAGCCTTCTATTGGAAGAAGACATCATCTAGGATTTTCACAGCTAGAGAGAAGTCAATGCCTGGTTTTAAAGCTTGCAAAGAACAGACTAAGTCTCTTATTAGATGCTAATGCATCTTGTGCCTTGAAGTTGAAACCAGTGTTCATTTACCATTCCAAAAATCCTAGGGCCCTTAGGAATTATGATGGATCTACTCTGCCTGTGCCCTGTAAGTGGGAGAACAAAGTCTGGATGACAACACATCTGTTTACAGCATAGTTTACTAAATATTTTAAGCCCCATGTTAAGACCTACTACACAGAAGAAAGTAAGATTCCTTTCAAAATAGTTCTGCTAAAAATATAACTAGTCAACTGAGAGCTCTAATAGAGATAGACAAGTAGATTAACATTGTTTTAATGCCTGCTAACACAATATCCATTCTGTAGCCCAAAGATCAAGGGCTTTCCATTTTCATGTCTTTTTATTTAAGAAATATATTTCTTAAGGCTATAGATGCCATAGATAGTGATTCCTTTGATGGACCTAGGTAGAGTAGATTCAGAATCTTCTGGAAAGGATTCACCATTCCGGATGCCATTAAGACCATACACGGTTCATGGTAGGAGGTCAAAATAGCAACATTGACAGGAGTATAGAGAAAGTTGATTTCAACCTATATGGATGACTTTGAGGGGTTGAGCATGTCAGTAGAGGAAGTACCTACAGGTGTGGTAGAAACAGCAAGAGAACTAGAATCAGAAATGGAGTCTGAAGTTGTGACTGAATTACAACGATCTCAAGATCAAACCTGAACAGATGAGGAGCTGCTTCATATAGGTGAGCAAAGAAAGTGGTTTCTTGAGACGGAATCTACTCCCAGTGAAGACGCTATGAGCACTGCTGACATGAAAACAAAGAACTTAAAGTATTCCTTAAACTTTGTTGATAAAGCAAATGGTAGAATTTGAGAGGATTTGAAAGAAGTTCTGCTGTGGGTAAAATGCTATCAAACAGCATCCCATACAACAGAAAAACCTTTCCTGAAAAGGTCAAGGTATGCGGCAAACTTCACTGTTGTCCTACTTTAGGGAACTGCTACAGCCACCCCAACCTTCAGCAATCACCACCATAACCAGTCACGAGTCTTCAATACTGAAGTAAGACTTGATACCAGCAAAAGGACTGTGACCCATGGAAGGCCCAAACAATCATTAGTACTTTTTAGCCATAAAATATTTTTAACTGAAGCATGTACATTGTTTTCTTAGATATGACACTATTACATACTTAATAAGCTACAATGTAGTGTAAACAAAAATTTTTATATGTATAGTGAAACCAAAAAATTTGTGTGACTCACTTTATTATGACAATCACTTTATTGCAGTGGTCTGGAACCAAACCTACAATATCTCTGAGATATACCTGCATCCACCTGCACCTGACAGGATGTCAATTAAATGAAACACTGGATCTCTAGACAAAAATGCAACTTAATTATGCTATAGTAGTTGAGACATGAGCAAAACAAATATAGAAAGGGCACAGGTGAACACACTAACATGTAGTGAGCATAACCATGGCCAAAAATGGATAGCATTATCCACACTGCCCAGATGAGAAAACCACCCAGGTTACGCAGGTAGGAAGAGTCAGGAATCAGCACCTGAACACAGGTTTATTTATTCCTATATGACTCAAGGAAGTGATGAGGTATACAGAAATTAATAAGCATTAGTGACCTTTATTTAAAGGTAGCCCATAGTTAAGATAGTACTTTGAAGAATTTGGTAACTGAAAAGGCAAGGGACAAATACAGCCAATAAAAACGAAATGCTGTTGACACAAGGAGCTTGTAAAAAATGGCTGTTAAATAGTAGGGGGTTGTTCTGCTTTTGTGTAACCAACCATTACAAATGAATTAATAATCCATTCACTCTCATTCCCTACGGGACTTTGAAAATGAGGGAGACAGTCATCTCTTGGAAATGATTTAGGGTGCGTGCAGCCCAGCAACAGGAGTGGAGTCAAAGGACCCCAGAATTCCCTATCAATTTCCATCTTCCATGATGACAACTCACCAGAGCAAGGGGTAATTAGCTCCAGAGGTATACTGTCAGCCAGGAATCTGAGCTCATACCCTTCACTCCAGCCACCCAACACCATCAACATCCTGAGGAGGTGGCCAAGGGCAGAAGTCACTGTGACCTGGTGAGATACGGAACAGCGGCTCCAAAGCCAGTGACGTGGAGCTTCCAGAGATTATCATCAACATAAATGAAAACATCAGAAACATGTTCCTTTGGGAAAGCAGTGAAAGCTTTTAACTGGACAGTGTAAGTGTGGAATCCAGGGCCTGCCATTTTCCTGTGTGTCCTTAGGCAGTGGGCTCACCCTGCTGGGCCTGCATCCTCAGCTTGAAATGAGCCAATATCACACCCTTCATCAGGTTGTTGTGAGAATTAGACAAAAGCTATTTTGCTGGCAGAAACATAGTAAGTCCTCAGCACACATTAGTCCCTTCCTTCCCCCATCTTTGAGCAAACCAGGTCATTTGCCATCTGCATGGAAAAATGCCACATCCCAAAGAAAGAGCACATCACTTCTTTAGTGATGACAACTTGAAGCTCACAAAATATACAGCCACAAAGAAAGATGGAGACCTTGCCTCCTTTATATTTACATGGATGGAGCTGGAAAATGTCCTCCTTAGCAAAGTATCTCAAGAATGGAAGAAAAAGTATCCAATGTACTCAACACTACTATGAAACTAACTGTTAGCTATCTTAGGAAAGCTACAATCCAAATGGAGCCCTAGAATATGGGGAAAGAAGAGGGGGAGGGGAGGGGGAGGGTGGGTGAAGAGAATGATATTGTGGGGATCATGCCTATAGTTTATTCTATTTGGGTACAGGTGAATTTGTCTAAAGGTTGAATATAAATGTCTTAGTATAACAATTATGAGAAAGACATGATGGCTATGTTGGCCACCTGGATGAGAGTTTTCCAAACTGCATATAGAAGTAACACACTGTATCCTATGAGAGAATTAATGTACACAATTATGATCTAATAAAAAAAATAAAGAGCAGACTGCTCGCTGATGCAGAGATAAAGCCTGGAATTCCCCACATGCCACTGCTCACTTTGTGTGGACACGTACTGACAGTCTCCACGATAGGAAGATCACAGGTCCATCCAGGTCCATTGTGCCCCCTTCTCTTTCCTCTCAGGGGCTGCCCGCCAGTCCTACCTGCAGGCTCACACACCTGCTTTTCTTCTGCACTTCTGTCAGGGGCAGTGCTTCCCCTTGGGTCTCAGGAGCAGAAAGATCTCTCAGTTAAACAATGTTAGCTGTTGGCCCCTGTGGGTTTCCTTGGGATCAGCAAGTCCTCATATTAGAGCCAGAACTAGCCAGAGGTGCTTCAAATGAGGCCAAGAGCAGGGAGATGGCCAGACTGTAAGATACTGTATATTTCTAGCACCTGGGACAATGACTGGCACCACATGGATCTGCCAGACACAATAGTGGCGTGAACGTCCTGTCATCCAACCCATGATCTGGCATTTACCACCATGTATCTCCTATCCAACCCCACTAATTACTACTTACAGTGATGCATTATGCTAAGTACTGCAGGGATGTTAGGATGAGACTGAAAGTTCCTCATCCTTATAAGGCACGTCCAGTGCAAGAGAGAAGATACACGTTAACATAACTGGCCACAGTGGAAGCCAGAATTGGTAGGTTGGAGACATGGCACCCACTGACATGTGACAGAAATGACAGTGATTTCCTAATTAGGTCAAAGAGGACTATTCCACATGAAGAATTTTATAAGAGGCAGTATTTGAGTTGGCTCATTTTGTTAGATGAGGAAGGAAAAGGACCGTTCAGGCTAAGGAAGCAGCAGAAGCTGTAGCAAGAAGCTGGAAACCACCTGCCTCACTCTAGGATGGGGCATCGGCAGAGGCCAGAATTTCCAGGTTGTAGAGAAGGGGACAGAAACACAGACTACAGCCAGATCGCAGTGGCTTTAAATGCCAGGTGTGTGACTTTTCTATTGCTGCAGGAACAGAGTAACATAGATTACAAAAACACACAAAAGTATCATTTCACAGTTCTGGAGGTCAGAAGCGGACAATAGTTTTACTGATCAGCCCTGTTGGCAGGGCTGTGTTCCCACATTCCTTCTGGAGGCCATAAGGGACACTGTTGTCTTTCATTTTCCAGCTCCTAGAGGCTGTCCCCATGCCTTGGCTCATGGTCCTACAAAGCCAGCAACATCAACTCCGCACATCACATCGCTCCAGCATTGACTTCTGCCTCTCTCTTCCCTGTGTAAGAACCCTTGTGATGGAATTGGGCCCAGCCAGGTAATCCAGGGAAATCTCTTTATCTTAAAATCAGCAGATGACTACCATATTTCCATCTATTATCTTAATTTCCCATTGCATGTGACCTAACTACTCACAGGTTCCAGGGATCAGGATGTGAATATCTTTGGGAAGCCACTATTCCACCTACCACTCCAAGCTGAAGAGTTTCAACTCAGCTCCATAAGTAGCATGGAAATGTCTCATGTGCCTAAGCAAATGGATGATGACCTATTGGGACAGGCGCTTTGGAAACAAAATAG
The DNA here is from genome assembly GCF_000181295.1 of Otolemur garnettii. Taxonomy (NCBI): domain Eukaryota; kingdom Metazoa; phylum Chordata; class Mammalia; order Primates; family Galagidae; genus Otolemur; species Otolemur garnettii. Next base: position 15,786,797 of record NW_003852416.1, read on the forward strand.
TCAGAAGTGTGAAGGGTAGAGTAGTGAAGGTGAGAACTAGAGAGCCTACAGAGGACGCTGCAATGGTTCGAACATAAGAAGCAAGAAGTATAAACTGAAGCAATGGCAGGGGAAAAAGAAGGAAGGGAAGGGGGAGAAAAAAGAAAATCTTACGAAACACTTATTGCTAAAAACTGCAAATAGGGAATAATGAAAAAGAGAGGAGATGTCTCTGAGATTTCCAACAAGTTAGCTTAATCCACTGTCATCAGAAGCTTAGGATTGAATTCAACTCTAACACTCAGAAGAAGCCCATCCAAGTGCCCCCATAGTGTTCCAGGTCAGCCGTGTGCATGGGTTTCCAGTTTATTTTCCTGGATTTGTGCCTCCTCCCTGTCTTAAAAACCTGTCCACAGCCAGGTTCTCCCTGGATATATCTTGTTCTTCCATCTGCTAATGGACATGCAGGCATGCTTGTTACTGCCTGGACTCTAACAGTCTCCTCTAGATGACTGTTTCCTGAACTCAGTAGCATATCTGGCCACCTCCTCTCACAAATTTGCTATCTAGAGCTCACCATGCCCAAACTCTTCCTGAGTTGGCTTTGTCTAGGTTTTAACCCAGAACAGCAGAGTACTGGGCCACTGCAGCCACCTCCTAACACAAGAAAGATGAAGGGCCCCTGCATTCACACGATGGGAAGTGGACAGGAAGTGTAGATTTTAATCTGCCTGAGCTCCCAGACAAGCACTTGGTCAAAATCCCCAGAGATGTGCACCATATATCACAGTAGAAGAACCATCCATACAAGCAAGAGAGTGCTCGTAAATCCTTGACATTAGAAGTAGAAAAATTTAGAGTGTAATCAGGGCCTCGCCAGACTCTGAGAAGAATTGCTCTCCTCCAGCCTTTTGCAGAGGCCAGCATTCCTCTGGCAGCCTAGGCAATATTCCCTCCAAAAAGTTATCTGGATTGCCTAAAATAACATGAGCCTGGGCTTTGTCTCCACATAACTCCTTGCAAAGGAGCAGAACCTCTAGTGGCTGATGGTGGATGATTTAAGAGCCCTCTCTCGTGTAGCCTAGGACATAATAACAAAGAGCACATAATTTATTTGTATTGATTCACCAGTACACATTTGATCATATCTCCTTGTCCTTCCTTTTGCTAAGAATCCATGGCCAAATTTCTGAGAAATTTATCTTTGGCAAAATATCTCTGTAAAAGTAAGTTGCTCACATATCTTAGATACAGCAAGAGTCTAGGCCAAGGAAACCTGCCAGGAGGGACACCATAGTCCTTCTTATGAGTTGACTTCAGTCTAAATAATCTCCCTCCATGCTATGAAACAGACCAGGTGTGCTTGGGAACCAAAGCCTCAGTTCTGAGACTCGTCTGGCAGAGAAACAGAAGCTGGGGACAGATCAGACTCCCCGTCTAGAGGAGTAAGAAACATGGAGGAATTGTCAGACTCTGGGACAAAGAGAAGGAATAAAAGTAAAAGGCAGAAACAAATCTGGGGCTTGTGCTAGACTGAGATGGCATGAAAATGCCCAGGTGTTCAGCACTGCTCTCTTTCAACCTTTAAGGTTCATTCAAGGAGATTCCATTCCAATCGCCTTGTACTGAACACCCACTTTGTACCTGGCTCTGCTTCAAAAGATGGAATATGTTAGATATGACTTCTTCTCTCCCCAGAGACTGTCGATCTAATGGGTGGCAGACAGGTAGGTAAGCGCATATTTGATGTAATGTGATTTCTGTGCTAACAAGGACACTTACTGTGCTAACACAAGGACATTGGTGGCTCTTCCAGTCGCACAGTACAGGGGCTCCTCCTGCCCCAGAATAGAACAGAAAACAAAGGGAAGAGACAGGAGAAACAGCTTAGCATTTTAAGGAGCCTGATCAACTTGGGTGGGCAGAGGGGAATTTAAGCCTGAGGTTGAATGTGTAGGAGGACCTCTAGACTGAAGCATGTACTTTGAAACTACTGGATGCTGTGGTGGGTTCCATGGAGAGGTGGCAGCAACACTAAACCTTTGGCCTGTGTAGGTGCTATGCACAGTAATAAGACTGATCTAAAAAACCCCAAAAGGAATGGAAACCCTTCTCTGTGTGCACAAGAATGTGTATGTCTCCTCTTCCCGCCCCTCTCTGCCTGCAACATCCAAATACCCACTCTTCAAGCTCCAGCTCGAACCCCAACCCCAGTCCACACTTCTCTCTCCATCTGTGGCCCCTTACACTTCCTGGAATCTCCCATTTTAGGTGCTTATCTTATAATTGGATCTCGACACACACTCTGTTCATTGATGAGGCCTATGTTTCTCACTTCAAAACTGGGCAAATCTTTGTGACTGCCTCGACCAATACAATGTAGAGAGAACCTCAAGCTGCTGGAGGTGCATGATAACCTAAGGATGCAGCCAAACTGCACAAGCCAGAGGAGAAATACTAAGAAATCTAAGTCCTTGATGATATCATTTGAGCTGCTGGATCCAGCAAGACCTGAAACCATAAACCTCCCATCTTTTTTCTGTTAAATCAGTCAATAAATCTTCCTTTTGTTTCAGCCCATTTGTGTTCCTAACTTTTCTACTTAAAATGGAGCATGCTTCCATCCTTTAAGCCTCAGATCAAAATTATGTCCTCCACAAAGTCTACTACAGGCAGATTGTTGCTCTTTCTTTTATATGACCACTGATAAATCCTAACATTGCAGCAACTTCTTATCACAATGTAATATTAATATTTTATCTTCTCACTACACTGTGAGATATTTGAGGGTGAGTTTTGAGTGTCTTAACTTTTGGTATCAATCAATAAGCAAACATAACTTTACCTGATACATAATAGATGCTTATAAACATCTGTTAATAAATATTTATAGGATGACTGGTAGCCAATCTACAGATTCCAGTTGACAACAAGAATGGCAAGTGAATTAGAAGTCAAAACTTCATATGCCTTATCTCATTTAACCCTCACAGCAAGGGAATGAAATGTGACTAGTATTTTCATTTATTCAAGGATGAAATGGAGCAGTGGTTCTCAACCTTCCTAATGCTGCAATGTATTTTCATTGTTAAAAAGGAGTCGCAACCCACAGGTTGAGAACCACTGAAATGGAGTCTTAGATTAAGTAACTAGGCAAAATTCCACAACACATTAACGGAAGCACTTAATATATTCTTACTTTGCCTGACTGTTCCCTCCCAATGCTTCAAATTCCACCTCCTTATGATTGCAGGGTGTCAATTTACTCAGCAATATTAGCACTCCTAAAGTTACCATGGCAGCCTGGTGCATACAAAGAACCACCACTGGAATCTCCTCAAGGCTAAGTTCAAAATAAACTCAACAAAATCCTCCAGATGGGATTGCAGACTAAACCTTAAGCCAACTTTTTATTCTAATCCCAGTGGTTAGGGAAGACATACGAAGCTGCAGGTATGATTTTACAGCTGCATGAGCTCTTTACGAGTGAAGGCCACAGCACTTCCTCCTGTATTTCCCTCCTGCCTCTCCACTCCCCTAAATTCCCAAGTCCCACCTCTACCCCAGGTGTTGAGTCACCCTCCACCCTTCAGTTTGCCACCACCAGGCCATATACCTGGAAAAGCTTATCAGGTGTGTGGGCATCCGTGTGGAGGAGCTATGGGGAAGCTTACCAATACAGGTGAGTGAGTGTAAAGATGTGTGTTGGTGGGAGGAGAGACAAAGAGAAAGGGGCCTGCAGATGCCTAGGCATCCACAGGTAGACAGATCGATACACAGACATAAACAGATGTAACAGGCACCAGGCAAGAATCTGTCAGAGTGTGGCTCATGGATCTCTTGAACCTGACTTGAACCTGATCTATAAAGAAGATCTCTTGAACTTCCTGAACTATAAAGAAAACACAGGTGCTGGTCCTCATCCTTCAGACATTGAGGATACTCGGGGAGCAGGGCCTAGAATTCAGCGTAGTACAGCTAGGAGCAGGGCCTGGCATCCCGCATTTTACAGGTTATCCAGGGGATTCTTATACAGACAGAAGCGTATCCTCTCAGAATCTCAAGTGATACTGTCTGAGATTTTTGCAAATCCACAAAATCTCAAATACTGGGAAAAAGTCTGCTGCTCTTCGGATTTCTTCCCAGTCACATTCCCAGTAAGAGTCACCACACAGTCATTAACCTTCTCAAATTTTACTCATCTTATCTCCAACTCAGATGGATATTTCTATATAGATACAAAGTTTGAGTTTGGTTTGGTTTCATTTTGTTTTGTTTAAATCATATCACAAAACATACCATGTAAATAGCAAGTAGTAGAAAACCACAGAGCCGGATGTGATGCCCACTTAGTTAGACCCACTGAGAAGCTTGTTCCTTCCTACACTCCAGCTGAGAAGCAGGGATGGTTCAAGTTCACACTTCAGCAAAATTCCAAATTGGAGCACACAGTTATAATTCAGGTAAGATAAGAATAATCAGAATAACCCACATTAAACTGGCAAATACTAAGGACATCAGGGGCGAGGATCTTTCTGGAGACAAGTGGCAAGGATTCCCTGTAGCTCAGAGTCAGAGAAGCAGAGGATCCTGATGGAGCCAGGACAAGTTTATAGCTGTGACCTGGGAAGGGACAGGAAGGCTGGGGAGCTGCAGGTCCCCCTCCTCCACTCTTGTGCTACTGCTGTGAGAAGGCTCCATCAATCTGTGCCCCTCCAGCCTGCCGCGCACCCCTCCTCCATGTTCGTGTGCTAGAGGACGAGCTCCACACCAAGGGGAAAAAATCATGTTCTCTTTCTCTTCCCCAACCTCCAATTCCCGGGAAGGGATTCCAATTGGCTTAACCTAGGTCAGACAGCCCCTCCTGAAAACATAAACTTTTGTCAAGTGGGTAGGCCATATTTACAAATAACTGCCCTAGTTCAGGATGGTGGTTGTTAAAGATGTGGGGGAGATTGCCTGTGGGCAGATGACACAGGCAGTGTCCGGACTAACCCAGTGTGCATGTGTGTGTATGCATACGTGCCTGCGTAGAGAGGGCAACCCACACGCCCGCACATGTTTAATAACTTAAGGCTTTCAATGAGAAGTAGTAAACCAAAGAAATGACTAGTAAATGTCAAAGAAAGATGGAAGAAACAGAGAAGGAGGCAAGGCAAGGTAATATGCAGATGGAAGCTCAGGGAAAGCTCCCAGGAAGTGGTGAGAGACAAGGTCAGGGGCAGCACTCTGGGAAGGAAGAATGTGGACTTTGGTTCGGACAGACCTGGATTCACACCTTCGCTCTGTGCTTCTAACTGTGTGACTATAGGCAAGACACTTGTTCTCTCTGAGTCTGCTGACTCTGTTGCATCATTTGCCCCACCCTCTTACCCACTCACCTTCCACTAAAAAAAAAAAAAAAAGAAAGAAACAAAAAGAGAAGTGGGGAGGTGGGAAGGGTGGGATGAGTCTAACCAGACACCCAGTGTGGCATGACACAACCATGGGAGGCCTACAAGACACACTAATGATACATCCTTGATTCAGGATCAACTCCTTCCTCCTATAGCTCAGCTCCACCAGATGGCCCTGCCTGCATGGAACAGCACCATCCCCCCTCAGGCTGAGGACGACAGGGTTCCTAGGTCCCTGACCAGGCCCCTGAGCTCCTGGGCTCTCCCAGTCTATGAAGCAGGAGGTAAACCTGTTGGCATTTCCCTGCTGAACCCCAGCACCCACACCAGCAGCTAGCACAAAAAGGTACTCAATCAGCATTAGTTAGCTAAATGAACGCAAGAGCAAAGCAACAAGTGGTTAATGAGCTCTCATTATAGACTGTCCTAGAAACTAAATATATAGTAGTTAAAACCCAAGTCATGACACCCTCTATCTCTCAGTTCAAATCCCAGAACCACCTACTGTGTGCCCAGAGGCAAGTTACTGGACTCCCCTGTGCCTCCCTTCTGCCTCTATAAATGGTTATATGCACCTCATAGGTCTGTAACAGGGAACAAAGAAGAAAATTACAAATCAAAATAGTGTCTGGAAAGAAATAAGTTGGAGAATTTTACCTGGCATCAGAATTAGCTCCAGAAGATTCCATTTCTCTTAAAGGGACAAGAGAGAAGGGTGCGGCAAGTGGAAGGAGGTGGAAAGTGTGGAGAGATCACATTAAGTGGCCCTGATTTATGTCCCAAACTACCATTCTCCCTGTGACCCAGCAGATGAAGTTCAGACTCAGAAAAGCTGAGGAACCTCTCCAGGTCACACACAGCACAGCTGGGACTGCAAAGCCTTCACTCCATCACCACAAAGTGTTTAAAACTCCCTGATGGGTGTGGAGGGTGAACTGAACAGAAGCTGGCCCCACTAAACCCACAGACTTCCAGCACTCAGGTATACCTGTGACAGGTGTCATTTGCAGAATATGAAAATACACTGTGAGGTAAAGGACAAACAGAAAACAAAAGATAGCAAAGGGATAACACACAGTGTGGTTCTCCTCGTACTGAACAGAAGAACCGCTGTTAGTCCCAGACCCGCCGCCCAGCTTACAGGCACCAGAGCGAGACGATGATGCCGGGAAGGAAAGGACAGGTCATTTATATGTGAAGAAAAGCAGAGGGGGGACCGATGCTAGAAAGATGCCTGCATCCAGCTTTCATTAGATTAAAAGAAAGCAAATTAACTCATTTCTGAAATGTCAGAATACCATTTGAATTGGTGAAAATTAATTTTGAGGTTATGAAATGTTAAAGATATTATGAAGAAGCAGGCATCCTCAGTCCTCCTGGGGATACTGTATGCTGGCCCAGGCCTGCCGGGGAGAATTCTGGCAGGGTGACAAAACCATTTATGCCCATTAACCTGCTAATTCCACTTTGGGTAATATACTCTCATATTCTATGGAAATCATTCAAAAGGAAGAAAAGGGAAAAGCTATTTGTATGGAAATGTTTATAACAGTGCTATCCCTCATAGGAAAAGGAAGCAATTAAACATCCTGAACACCCAGTAGCAGGGACACAGTCGGGCAATTAATAGCATATTCTGTGATGGATTCCACGTTGTTACTACAAATTGAAAACTGAAACTACACAGTCTATGTTAATACAGGAGGAAATACATAAACATATGTAAGTTATACATTATAATGTAAAGTATGCTCATTCCTACTACAGCTATATGTAATCCTCTGATAAACTGGCATTTGGCATTAATGAGATTATATGCTACAAAGTTAAATGCATAATTAAAAATTGTTTAGCAGAAGTTATGTGTTGATTGACTTTCCTTGAGGCTTACTAGAAAAAAAATAGGTATCTATTAGGCAGCACCTATGGCTCAAGGAGTAGGGTGCTGGTCCCATATACCAGGGGTGGTGGGTTCGAGCCTGGTCCCAGCCAAATACTGCAAAAAAAAAAAAAAAAAAATATATATATATATATATATATGTATCTACTTAGTATGTAATTGTGGAAATGTAAATACCCAAGTACCAATTAAGATAAAATGCTATTTTTAAATAATTAGGAACATGATGAATCTAGTTTGTATTCAACATCAAATCTTTATATTTAAATGTGTTCATGAATGTTACCTTCCCAGATTCCCAGTGGCTAACTTTGAAGTTGTTCTTCACAGCACTAGTTAGCCACTGTTAAACACAGGGGTTTTGCTGACAGTGCAACAGTACTGGCACAGGGATCCTTATTCCGTTAGAACTATCTGTCTGCCTCCTCCTCTTTCAGACTGCAAGCTTCTTGAGAACAGGGATTGTGTCTTCCTTCTCCTCCAAAGGCTACTCATTACCAACTATATTTGCAAGATATAATAGTGCTGGAGACTTCAAAATGGGAGTTGAAGTACAGATAATTAACTTGCTGGGAGTTATTTTGACATAGGTCTTAAAGCAAATAAAATGTTCTCCACAACCACTAACCGTTTAATAATAAATAGTATCTACTGTGTGCTAATGACGGGAAGGCAAATGAGACCCAGTCCTGGCCACCCCCAGAGTAGTTCACATTCAGTGAGTCGGACGCACCAATACGTGACAGCTGTGTGTAAAAATATCTCTGATAGGAGAAAGTGTGAGGTGCTGTCACTGAACAGAGGTCAGCAATTGGGGCACGCTTCTAGGAGGACATGACACCCAAGCTTAGTCCTAGAGGATGAATCAGGGTCTGCCATATAGACAGGAGGTTTGTGGAAGGAGAGGAAGGAAGCAAAATTCCAGGCGAAGAGGACACTGTTTAGAAAGGCACAGAGATGCTGCTCAGGAATGGCAAGGAGAGTTGAGATGTAGGGTTTGAGTTCCGGGTGGCTGAGACTGGGCCAGTGCAAAAGCCGGGCTTTTGAAGAGGACCTAGCCATAGAGTAATCATTGTGAGTAGTACGTCTGTGCTCTCACACTGGGGAAGGAGGGCAGGAAAATGGTAGGGAAGAAACATCGAAAAGGCCAGAAACACAATTCACTGCAGAGAAGGAGAAGCAGAAGGCAGGGCTCTGAACACCATTGCCAACATAAAAGAAAAGCTGATTTCACTCCTCCCACATGCCTTCAGACTCAAAACTCTGCCCTTCCCACTGAGGTGAGCAGTTCCTTGGAAGTGATTCAGATGAGAGATATTCTGGGGGAGTCTGTGCATGATTAACAGAGAGGAGGGGGCACACACCGATTCCTACTTGGTATTTTGCAAAGTGACTCTGCAATAGGATGAAAAAAATGATGAGTCTTCCTAAACCACTCATAAAAACAAAAGTAAAGAAAAAAGAAAAGAAGGGCAGCACCTGTGGCTCAAAGGAGTAGGGCACCAGCCCCATATGCTGGAGGTGGTGGGTTCAAACCCAGCCCCAGCCAAAAACTGCAAAAAAAAAAAAAGAGAGAAAAATATAAGACTCTCCCAAATAGACTTTATCAGTGAAAAAGTAGTTTTTTCCTACCTAAAGAATCAGCTTTTAGAATTTTCAAAACAATCATGGTGCTAATAAAAGAAAAGTATCCCTCCCACACCCACCCCCTTTTTTTTGCATTTTTTTAGCCAGGGCCAGGTTTGAACCCACTACCTCCAGTATATGGGGCAGTGCCCTACTCCCTTGAGCCACAGGCACTGCCCCCATGCTCCCCCCCCTTTTTTCCTCAACAAATCCATGAAAACACTATTGTCCTGGTTACTATTTTTGTTTTATGGCAGAGATAAAATATTTCTTTTGAAAGAGACTCTTGACTCTTGACCCAGAGCATCTTCAGTGGAATCTTCTCATTTGGGGTCTCAGCTTTCAAACCCAGAAAAAAAAGTCCAAGGGAAGAAGGAGGGCCAAGGGATTCAACCGCAAAGAGAAGAGCACCTCCCTGTTCCCCAAGTGTGTGATGTACACAAGCCTGGCGCACTGGAAAGGACCTTTAGACCACAAACATGAAATGACTCAGGATCAACATTCCACAAATAGTCCTGATGCTCCTTCTATGCTCCAGTCACTGAACCAGGTATGCAAGTTAGTGTACATGAGTACATAAAATAGGCTGTCGCTCAAGGTATGGAGCATAAAATACAGTCAGAGTAGTGAGACTCGCAAACCAAATAAATAAACACGTAATTCCTAACTGCAGTGAAGTTCCTGGGATTAGAGAACCACAGGGAGGTCAGAAACACCCTCACTAAATGGCAAGTCTCCCCCATCATGAGAAGGAACCAGTCATTTGAAAAAGAACAGAAGGAAAATTACTGAATTCATAGGAAACAGCAGTGGTGAGGCCCCGTGGTTGAAAAGACATGGGTTCCCCATGTAAAAAAAAAAACAAAGAAAGGCCAGGATCCCAGAGAGTGGTGAACAAATGTTGAGATAAAGTCAGGAAGATGGTTAAGCAGGCAGGCCCTTGTGGGCCATGGAGAAAGAAAACTATCCTAGGATAATTGTGAAGTCAGATCTAGGTGCAAACCATGATGCTATGGAAAAGAAAGGCGGGTCTACCTGCTGGTATTAAAAAAACTATCCAAGGATCCCATTTTGTGAAGTCAGATCTAGGTGCAAACCATGATGCTATGGAAAAGAAAGGCGGGTCTACCTGCTGGTATTAAAAATACTACTTAAAATCAAAACACCCACAAGCCACACATAGTACTCCCATAAACAAGGAAATGGGGGTGAAACTGGCCCATACTCTCTCCAAATGTTACTCTGGACATGCTTTGGGAACTGCTGCACGCTCACCTTTCCAGGCTGGATTCCCAGAAGCTCCGCAGCACTGTCCTGACCTCTGCTCACACAGCACCAGCTCACAGCCCACTCATGGAGACCGAGCTCCCCCTGGTTCCCACAGGAAAGGCCTCTGTTGGAGGCTGGGACCATCAGGTCAATGTCCTTCTCATCTCTATGCAGCAGGACCAGTGCCTGGCTCACTGGACTATTTCAACATTGTGTGGTGTTGTTATTTTAAAAAGCAAACCTTTTTACTCTGGGATTATAAACTGGGAGTAGAGGGAGGCAATGTAAAGGAAGTAATACTTGAGGGGAAGAAGTTTTGTTTATTTGCTTTATCTTAACTGAAATAATAGAATAAAATCTACATTAGCATTTGTCTACTAGAATTCATCAAAGAATTTCTGTAACAAACAAAATCTTGAAATAACTAAGGATGGGCCTACCAGGTGGGGAAGTGATCACTGGGCTAAGATGCACCACTTCTTTCTGCCAACATTCTGGACAGGCTGCCATGGGAACAGTTTTCCAAGAGAGATGGATGTCTCCATCCACTACTCACTTAAGCCTTTCAGAATAATGCACACCTTTCTGATGCACGCCTCTTAGTGGGCCACTCCTTTGCTCTGAAAATATCAATTGCTTCCCTGCCCATTAACTAAAGTCCACAGCCCTTAGTTTAGAATGGAGAGTTTTCCGATTTCTGGCCTCTACCATCATCTTTCCTATACTGCTTCCCTAAATGAACCTCTAGGTCTCAGACCTCACTCCCTGTTTATAAGCCACTTCCCACAAGATGCTGCTCTTGGGTCACCCCAGTTGTACTTCCTCCCCATCCTGCAAGGTTTCTCCTTAATCCCAGTCCTCACCTGGGCCACAGAATATATGTTCTTTTCCTTGGCCTATGAAGCATTCTCCTAAATTGATCATATCCTAGTATACAAAACAAACCTCAAAAGAATCAAAAGAATTGAAATTTTACCCGGTACCTTCTCAGACCACAAGGCATTCAAGGTGGCATTAAAAGTAGAGCTCAACTACAACAAAAAAGTTCAACCCCACATAAAAGCATGGAAATTAAGCAACCTTATGCTAAAATACCATACAGGAAGGGAAAACTATTTTCCTGGGCCACAGGTGAGGACTGGGATTAATAGAGAGCACTTTCGGACTGTGTGACCTCAGGCAAGTCACACAGGTAACCTCTATTAGTGTCCCTTTCCTCCTATGTACAGTTAGTACAGGGCCCCTTCCCTGCCAGGCAATTGTTAGGAGTAAATGAAGCAAAGCACTCTTTTCCTTCCAGTCTCTGTCAAACCTCTCGGAAGCCAGCCTCTGCTCCCTCAGGCAGGCCCATTCTCTTACACAAGCACTGCCCTCATCACCACATCGGTGGTGACTGCAGGCCTGACTCCCATAATGCTGGGGCCTCTTGGAGAGCAGGAGCTCTTGTTTTTCATTTTGGTATTCCCAGGAAATGAACAAATGAATAAATGTGTAAACAGCTGGTCCAGCCTCTGGCACACATACGAAATGTGCCAAAAAATAGTTTTCCCTTCCTGTATGGTATTTTAGCATAAGGTTGCTTAATTTCCATGCCTTTATGTGGGGTTGAACTTTTTTGTTGTAGTTGAGCTCCACCTTTAACGCCTTGGGGTCTGAGAAGGTACCAGGTAAAATTTCAATTCTTTTGATTCTGTTGAGGTTTGTTTGTGTACTAGGATATGATCAATTTTGGAGAATGTTTCATGGGCTGAGGAAAAGAACATATATTCTTTAGCTTTGGGATAGAGTGCTCTATATACGTCTGCCAAGCACAGTTGTTCTAGGGTCGCATTTAAGTTCCTTGTACCTTTGTTTAGTTTTTGTTTAGAGGATCTGTCTAGCACTGTAAGCAGAGTGTTAAAGTCTCCTGCTATTATGGTGTTATGGGATATCATATTGCTCAAACTAATTAAGGTCTGCTTCAGGATTCTGGCAGCATTTAAGTTGAGTGCATAAATATTCAGAATTAAAATATCTTCCTGTTGTATTTTTCCCTTGACCAATATGAAGTGTCCATCATTGTCTTTATTTTTTTTTTTTTTGAAGTTTTTGGCCGGGGCTGGGTTCGAACCTGCCACTTTCGGCATATGGGGCCAGCGCCCTACTCCTTTGAGCCACAGGCACCACCCTCATGTCTTTTTTAACTTCATTTGCTTTAAATATACTTGTACCTGAAAATAAGACTGCAACCCCTCTTTTCTTCTGAATTGTTTGCCTAAAAAAATCATCTTCCATTCTTGAAGTCTGAGTTTTAATTTGTCCTTTGAAGCGAGGTGTGTTTCCTGCAGACAGAAAATGGATGGCTTGAGGTTTTTTTATCTAATTGGCCAGTCTATGCCTCTTCAGAGAGGAATTCAAGCCATTAATATTTATTGAGAGAACTGTTAAGTGTGGTGGTATTCTACTCATCTTATTTTGTGAAAGTCCATTGCTTAATTTTATCTTTTACATTATTGTAGAAGCTAGGTTTTGTCCTTTAGTTTCTGAGTGCTTACTTTGCTGGTGGTCCATTGTGATGGTCAGTGTGTAAAACAAGTTAAAGTATTTCATGTAGAGCTGGTCTTGTCATGGCAAACTTTCTCAATGTTTGCATATCAATAAAAGATTTGATTTCTCCATCAATTTTAAAGCTTAGATTAGCAGGATATAGAATTCTGCGCTGGAAATTGTTTTGTTTAAGTAGATTAAAGGTAGGTGACCATTGTCTACTGGCTTGAAAAGTTTCATTTAAGAAGTCTGCAGCCACCCTGATAGGTTTGCCCAAGTAAGTCAATTGGCATTTGCACCTTGTGGCCTGCAGAATCTTTTCTTTTGTCTTGACTTTGGATAGGTTCATCACAATGTGTCTTGGAGAAGTCGGATTTGAATTGAGATGACCTGTGGTCCTATATCCCTCTGAGAGGAGCATTTCAGAATCTTTGGTGATATTTGGGAAATTTTCATTTATAATTTTCTCCAGTATGGCTCCCATTCCTCTGGGACATCCTTCTTCCCCTTCTGGGATACCTATAACTCATATGTTTGAACACTTCATGAAGTCCTATAATTCTGTCAGTGAGCATTCTGCTTTCTCTGTCTCTTTTTCTCTGACTCTTTAAGTATCTGAGCTAGCTCAAGAGCTTTGTCCTCTCTCTACCTCTGAGATTCTTTCTTCTGCATGGTCTAATCTTTTACTGATACTTCCTACTGCATCTTTAAGTTCCCTAATTGATTTCTTCAATTCCTTTAACTCTGCTATATCCTTTCTATATTCTTCATATCGTTCATCTCTTATTTGATTCTGTTTTTAGATTTCCTTTCTCAGCAATTTCCTTCATTGTTTTTCATCATCCATATTTTAAATTCCCCTTCTGTCATTTCTAATGTTTCTTTGTAGGTGGAATCCTCTGATGCAGCTACTCCATGGTTCCCTTGAGGAGGTTGCTCTGGTCTGGTTTTCCATGTTGCCAGGATTTTTCTGCTGTGTCTTCCTCATGAGTGTTTTCTTTTGTTTGTTTCCTTGCCCTAATTTTCCATTCACTTCCACTTGCTCTTTAAGTTACTGTACCTCTGACCTAAGGTGTTGATGTGTCCTTTTAGTACAGGACTAAAAGGATAAGAAGATTGAAGAGCAAGAAGACAAAAAAAAAAAAAAATTAAAAAGAAAAATAAAAAGGAGAAAGGAAAGGGGATAAGTAAAAGGGAAGATTGACAAAAGGAAAAGAGGCACAGAAAGAAGGAGACATGAGTCATAGAGGTGTACAGTAGGGTACTTTGACCCACACCTTAAAAACCCCCAACTTCTGGGGGTACTGGGTTGGGTGGTTCCCTTGAAGTCTGCAGCTCTTTGCCAGCCTGGGCAGACACAGTACCCCACCACCACCAAATAAAGAAGAAAAACAAAAATACTATAAATCAAGCCAAAATAAACAAACAAAAACTTTACAGGATAAAATTGAGAGAAAAAAACAAATAACAGGGGCAGAAAATCCAACAAAAGCAAAGTCCTTATTATTAGAGGTGACAATGAAAAATTATATTTACACTAGAAAAATAAAGAACAAGAGAAAAAGAAAATTCTAGGTAGGGAAGTTGAAATTTAAAAAAAGAAAGAAAAAAAACAAAAACAAAGCAATATATGTATCTTGCTGAATATTGCTTGGGCAACAAGTAATCTTCTGGGATATGAGATGCTAATCACAATGCTGATACAGCTGTATAAGATGGAGAATGGAGGCCTCTACTGATTACTCTGCCCTCTGACCCTGCAGGGTTGGGATCCTGATTCTTAAAGGACACTTTAAACTATTACTTGTGGCTAAGCAGAGGCTTTCCCAGGAAAGCATGTGTTGCTGGGATCTTTCCTGAAGTGGCTGCCCACTTATCAGGCATGACAAACTTCCTCACTCTACATCCTTGAAGGCAGAGGCTGCAAGACAACTTGCCTACTGCAGAACAATGAAATCCCCACTCTTTCCCAGTATCTCAATCCTGGCCTCTGGGCTCCATTCAAAGTCATTTGCTCATTCATGCAAGATCTCCCAGCACCAGCCTCACTCTGAGGCCCTGAAAGCAGAGCCTGCAGGGAAGCTCTCCCACAATGGCTGTGCTTGGCCTGCAGCCAAACAATGAAAGCTCTTTTCTGGCCCAGCGGTTCAGTCCCAGACTCTGGAGACTGCTCAAACTCACATATTCACCCAAGTTCTCCCAAAGTAGTTCAACCAAGTGCCCGAGACTAAAAAAAGAAAACAACCTGCAGGGAAGACCATCCCTGTCTGTATCTTGCTGTTGCTGTAAGACCCAATGTTGCTGTTGCTGTAACTACAGCCATGGCAGCCACCACAGCCTCAGACCGAATGCAAGCACTTGCCAATTCTCCTCTGCTTTTGTCCTCCTCCTAGGGTCCAGAAGTCTCCTGATACCTCCCTGCATCCCCAAAGGGGTTTTTGTGGGCAAAACCCACAAGCCAGAGATACGTGGAGTCTTCTCTCCCCAATCTCACCATGCCTGATTGCAAAGAAGCTGTTACTTGGCTGCCATCTTGCCTCTCAGTTCACCCCTATGGTATTTTGATTTGTTTTGTGTTATAATTATTGTGTGCATATCTTATATCTTTCCCTGGATTTTAAGTTCCTTAGAGCTATGGGATTTTCTTAATCATTTTTAGAATTTTATTTTTTAAATTTACATACACTCTAACTCACTCTTTTTGATATCCTGGTCTATAAGTTTTGACAAATGAATAATATTGTGTAACTATCTGTCTTAGACATTTTTTTATTTCACCCTAGGTACATTATTTCTAAAATATTGACTGAATAAATGAATAAACCACTGAATAAAGGAAATAATAAATAAGCAAATATTTTCTAGGCAATTTTCCATAGTAGCCACTCAGATAGTTCTCAAGTCAAAAAAAAAAAAAATACAGAAGAGATTATAAATACTATACTATCTTTCTGCAAAGCAGTTTCCCAATATAAATCAGAAATCTTTTAAAATGCTTATACCTTCTGTCCCAGTATTTCTACTTCTAATACCATGTCCAGAAGAATTATTCAAATGCCCACAGACACTTAGGTTCCAGGAAGGTTATAAGAGCATCATTTATAATAGAAAACTATCAGAAACAACATAAATGCCTAACCATAGAGGAAGGGTAAATTAAACTGTGACATTTCAGTATGAGATTAAAATTAGATTTTTCACAGTCTTATTTGATAATATTGAATATAGCGTATACTTACATAAGAAGTATAAAATATACTCTACAAAACAATGCATATAATATTAAAAGTGTTTGAAAATATATATGTATACACTGTATAATGACAATGTTAAATAGAAAAATTTTCTATAAAACATTAACCTAATTTTACAAAACAAATGTGCATATATGTAAACATAATCATGGGTAGGTTATAGGTCATTTCTATTTCCTTCATTACATGCTTTCAGCTTTTCTAAAATTTTACAAAAGATACTCCAATTTTTTTTATAATCAGAAAAAAAGTTATAAAAATAAAATTGAAAGTCCTTTATTTTGGCTTTAAAAGTCTTATAACCTTTATTTCATCTTTAGATGATTCAGTGGTGGCTAAATTTTAACATTCTAGATGTGGCATATGGCTCCGCTTAAATGAGAACGTGCTTTCTGTCAGAAGCATGTTCTGAAATAATCCGTCCCACCGGTGGGTGACACATTTCATGCAAACCTCCAGAAAGCTAGTCTTGTCCCAGGGGGCTGAGGCTTTAACGTGTTTGCATCAGGAGAACATCAAATAAAGGACACTGAGTAGAGTTGGGAGCTCGAAGAGAAATTTCACGTTCACCACTAATAGGCTACATGACTTTCCTTAACCTCAAATGCTGGGACTACATTTTATTCATTTCTGTATCTCCAGCAACTAGCAGAGCAGCTAACTCACACAACAGACAACCAAATAAGGATTATTAAATAAGAATGGGTAAGCCATGAATAATAGCTGGAAGGTGGCATAAGATATACTCTCAAACACAATAGTCCCACTTGCTTGGAGAACAGGTGTGGCCAATGGCAGCAGCAACCCTGACACCAAGCCTCCCTGCAGCCACACTCATTTCCAGTTATTACTTGCAGCTCCCCCCATCAAGATTCAGAGTGGATTACCCAAGTCTTTGAATCTAGATTGGCTTTTGACTTGTTCTGCTTAATAGAATATGAGAGAAACGATGGTGTTCCTATGCTGAGCCAAGGCCTCTAGAGACCCTGCGTGTTTCCACCTGTTCTTTGAGAACCCTGCATAGCTATAGGGAGGCAACCTAGGCCAGACTGCCAGAGCATGAGACCATGGCCCTGCTACCCCAGGTGACAATCAACCAGCCTCCAGGAGCAGGGCCACCTGGCTGACGTGGGCATAACTGCAGAACAACTGACCACCTGAGCCTATCCCCAATTGCCAACTCACAGAATCCTAAGCCAATTAATTAAGACTCTAAGTCTTGTGATGTAAATGGCAAAAATAGGTTTTATTTCACCTTTTAAATCTCTATTTGTGTATCTTAAAAGTATCCAAACCTCAGCACATTTAAAACTGAGCCTATGTTCTCCCTCTCAAAACCTTTACTGTTCTGTCAGTGTTATAACTAACCTTTCCACTGTATACGACAAAAATTTAGAAATCATCCTCAAATTCATCCTTGCTCTGCCCTTCATTCCTTCTATATCCAATACATCACTCATTTCTGTTGAGTTTTCCATCTAAATATTTCTCACATCCATTTATCTTTCTCTGTCACTGACACTTCAAGTTACCATCAATCCGTTTCTGCTGTGTGAGCTTTGACTAGTCAACTTTATTTCTCTGTTCTCTGAGCCTCAGTTTTCTTGACTATAAAAGGGGGATACTCTGATTCCTAGGGTTGTACCCGTGAGTTAAATGGGATAGTGCATCTAAAGTGCTCAGTCGACGATCTGGTGTAGAGTATGTACTCAATAAATGTTATTTAATTCTCCTAACAAGATGGTGCATAGAGCCCAAGTATGACAGGCCTCACTCTGCTCATCTACTGAAAGCTCTTCTCACTGATGAGGAAGCAACAGCAAAGTGCCTTCATCCAGTGCATCACTCTCCTTCTTGACTCCAGGCCACATGCTTTTCCTCCCACCTAAATTTTATATAAAACATTAATTTTACAAAACAAATGTGCATATATGTTAATATAATCAACATCTCCGTTATAGGAGATCCTTCAAAGCCCAGAGCATATTTGACCTCCATATCTTCCCCGCCCCCACAGAGAGTAAACCATCCCCCCTCTCAGGCTATCTCTGCTCTTGGCTTACTTCTACTGTATTGCACATTGTCATAAATTACTTATTTCTATCCATTTCTATTTTACTGTTGACAAGATAAAAGGTCATGTCTTGACATCCCCAGCCCCTAGAATAGTGCCCAGGACATAGTGTGTGCTAAATGAATGTTTGGTGAGTGGATAAATAAATAAATGAAGATCCACTCTTATGTCTTCTACCAACAACTCACAAAAGCAGAATGTATCCTGAATCAATAGAACCAACATCTTCTGCTTCAGAAGTCGAGTTCTTTCGATGCCAAATCGACTGGCACCCATTTGGAAAATATTTGCTCTCACTCCTCCACCCAGATTCCAAATTCCAGTCCAAAGCCAAGTGCCTATCTCCCCGCCAGGGCAGCCCACAGCTTTACTGCAAATGTTTCCCTCAGCTCTCCTCTGTGCATAACCTTAGCTATATTGTTTACTACCGTGAACTCCATAATATATATTTATACATGCTGTAAAGGTCAGACAACTGAGCTATGCCCCATCTTGGGAATCTGTTTCACACCATAACCAAGGCAGGCCTCCCAGCACCCACTCAGACCCAGATTTTAAGGTAAATTATGAAGTCTTTTTTTTCTTCCGGTATGAGGACGACCCTGTCGTGCATCACATTCTATGGAATAATAGCTATAAATCCATCTGTTACACGCTGAGAGAACAGCAAGTGTTGGAAGCCACAGAATGGTTTTAACTTCGGAGCTGTCACCCTCATACTCAGAAAGTTGAGCTATAAAAATCAACCTCATGTTTCAAAAAAATAAATAAATAAAGAGAAAAGAGATAGAGAAAGCAATTGGAGAATAGATACTGCTTCCCTACAAACAACTGACGCTCCAAACAGGACTCTTAAACTTCTAGAAGGCCATTCATCTCTTTTCTTCTCCCTGTGTCCTCCAGTTAACTCCCTTCCATTTTTTGTTATTTTCCTTTTTACATTCCTTGCCCTGATGGCATCAGTTCAGGTCTCTAAATTTAGAGGGTTTAAGAGCTCATAAAGAAAATGATAAAATGATAGATATTTTCCCCCACAGAAATACACACTATATTCCTATACAATTTTCCACTTTATATCCAAATGCTCATGGATTCCCCAAAGTCTTTCCATGGACCAAGAAACCCCCCAAATGAATTTGTTTTATATTATCCCTCAACTAAGACTCAAAGATGAAGAGTGGTAGATCAGTTCCTAAAAATGAGACAAAGCAACACACACACACAGGAGTGCAGGGAATCTAGTGAAGACAGCACATGAGGATGATAACTTCTAAAGAGCAACAGTTCAAAAGGGTCTGAAACGTTGCCAGGAATGCACATCCTAGGAGACTCCCAGAGGCATTCAGAACGCACGATGAATAACAGATTTGAGCTGTGTTAGAATGTGTGCTCTATAAAACCTGGGACTTCCCAAAAAAGGTCCCAAGATCCAAGGAGTCTTCCAGAATATGTCATCTTCCAAAATGGAAAGGGAGGTCTCCACAGCTCAGAGCAAACCCTAAGCCAGCGAACACAAACAGCCCTTACTTCTCTTTCATGAGTTTCATCACAAAAACTGCACCACACCAAGGCAACTGGGGCAGGAGAGTTACCCATAATCACGTTAGCCTCTTAAAACTATTTCTATCACTCCTTTCTGGTTGGACAAAATATAGATGTTTGGACAGGTTTATGGTCAAGCACATACACCATTTTGAAATACCTTTTTGCTTATACCAGTACAAATGTATTCCCATTTCTCCTCAAAGTCTTCATAACAATCGTTCTTGCTCTCATAGAACAAACCTTATGTTATATTATTTTTCTCTTTTAATGTGATTTTTAATACATTTAGTATCTTTTAATTTTTGAAAAAATCCTTGGGACAAAATCCAAGGTGTAATATTACTTAGTCTAAGGTCATGAACCATTCATGGCTTTTCTTTTTGATTTGTGGTTTTTTATATTCTTCATATCTTATCCTATCTCTTCCAGGAGGTTGTTGGCTTCTAAACACTGAATGTCAACTTTTACAATAAAATGCACCAAGATCCCACTTCTACGACACAGCTCACAGCTCATGAAAAGGGACTGCACTATGCTTCAGTTGAAGAGTTCACTGCTAACCCTATGACAAGGGTAAAGTCACATCATCGATCTTGGCCTCCTTATTCTTACCTGTATAATGCAGATAACCATGTCCACCCTGCACCCTCCCAGGACTACTGTGAAGAACACATGTAATCATGTTCATGAGGGCCCATTACAGGGTATCAGGTATGACACGGGAGGAAAGACCCTAACATTTTCTCTGAACCCTTCCAATGAATTAAGGATCACAAAAAACTTTTCCATAACCTGTTTGATGCTCTCTACAATCCATATAAACAAGAGCTTATGTAAATAAAAAGAGGGTGGAAGAATTAAGTTCAAATCTAATTCTGCTGCTCAGTGTTGTATGGCCTTGGGCCAGTTTCATTAATCTTTGATGAGAACCTGTTTCCTCATCTTTAAAATGCCCATCATAAAGGTACTTACCTTCTGTGTGCTTGTCAGAAGCAAATAAGAAGCACTTGTGATAAAGCTATGGAAACTGGAAAGCCCTAAGCAAGCTCAAGGTATTATTTCTGAAATAACAGAACCCTTCATGCCAACAAGGGAATTAGACAACTGGAGGTGAAGGGTGAGGTATACATGCCAATTGGGGACTGGCATCCCAAGACAGTTTGTCAGTGATGATTTGGGTCCCAGTTCTGTGTGGTAGGCAAGGACGCAGCTGCTCTTTCCCTGGAAACAGACTTTAGGTGGGGGAGTAGGAAATCATCTCAGTGATAGCAGTAAATTTAGTGAGGAAGGGAGACCTTGAGTCCTGGAGGATGCAGAGGACCCTCCAAGGAAGAGCGGGAGGAGAAAATAATCAGAAAAAAAAAATACTGCCCTTCCTGAGAATCCAGAAGCAAAAATGGGGTCAGTCACCTGTGGTAAGAGCTTGAGTGAGTAAACGAGCCAGAGGACTCTTACAGACATGTTAAGTGCTTTCCCTATAAAGAGCAAGCCAGAGGCACCCAGAAAAGGAGAGGTGATAAGGTATAAGGAAAGTGCCAGTGATGGGCAAAACAGAGGATTAGAGAAAGTGCTTACAGCAGGGGTTTTCAAACTGGTTTAGCTCAGGAAATCTTCCTTCAAGGGAAAGCACTGTGGAAACTCAATACATAAAATAGGTAAAATCAAGGTGAGCCAGCTGAGGAGCAGTTGGAGGCCCATTGCTCAGCCCACCCCCTCTCCATCTCCCTCTAGGCAGCTTCTGAGAGGAATCTGAGGCACCCAGGGACCTCAGAAAGCCACAACCCACACTCCTCCATTACCCAT
This sequence comes from Otolemur garnettii, assembly GCF_000181295.1. NCBI lineage: Eukaryota > Metazoa > Chordata > Mammalia > Primates > Galagidae > Otolemur > Otolemur garnettii. The sequence continues at coordinate 15,808,169 of NW_003852416.1, forward strand.
TCCCTCTCTTCAGTTTAAAACTAGAACCACTCCTACCACATTTCAATCTCCATCCTGCTGCAGATGTCTATCCCTGCTTCCTTTGCTACTAGAAGTGACCACAAGACTAAGTGTTTTTTATCCAGGGAATGTGAGTGGAAGTGATGGGTACAATTTCCAAGCCATTTCCTTAAAAAGAAATCAATTGCTCTCTTTGTTTCACACTGCCAGCATGGACGTGAATGACAATGGCTAGTTTCAACCATGTGAAAAGGGCAAAGTTAGAGGGTAGCAGAGCAAGAAGATGGAAGGAGCCTGGATGCCTGGATGACCCTGTGGAACAGAGCCACCTTCTCTCCCTGAACCACCCACCTACACCTGGACACGGGAGAGAAAGAAATCTCTGTTTTGTTTGAGCTTCAGCACTCTAGACCTCATAATAATAGAAGCCTTGCTAATAGAAAAAACAGAGTGAAAAAAAAAAACAATTTGGTGCCTCTTACTCTCTCTCCAAGATCTTCCCTGAGTATATGACTCCTGGCTACAAGACCAGAATGGTTACCTCTTTGCTCTTTGGAAGTTGTACAGAGCTTTGAATAGTAACAAATTCTATTTACATTTTGTTTTTCAGGGAAAGGATTTTATAGATGTTTAATGGGTCTTGACTGACCCTTAGACCACACTGTGACAATATGGAGTTTCTCTCCTCTCTCCACTTTCACTTCATCTGACCAGAAAGCAGGATTTCATATTCCTCAACTTCTCTCCACTTCTCCAACACTGCTGCTTCCCAGCTATTCCCAGGATGAGTCAATTATTTGGGGGAGAGGGAAACAATAGCCTACTATCACATTCACCAAATCTAAGAAATATTAAAAGATGTTGAAAAGTCAACATTGCATAAACCCCATAAAATCCCATCTTTGTTGTGGTTGCTTTTCTGTTTTTCTTCTCTGCTATTTTCCCATCTTGGACATTTTTATTATCTAACGAAGCCAGAGTAAGAAGGCTATAGAGCCTCCATCCCCATAACCTGAAAGTCACACCCTCTCTTGGCTTCAGAGACCCAGAATCTTTGCAAAATCATCGTTAAACCCTAGGAGGTCATTACCGAAAATGATGATATTGAGGAGTATAAAAGAAACTTAATGTCTCAGAATATAAAAGCTATTCTAATCACTACATCTAATTACCAAGAAAAATGACTCACCAAAATATTTTAAGTGCCTTAAAATATATAATAAGGTGAAAAGAGAAAATGTGAGCAATTGCTTAGTGAGGCAGCAATGGGAAGCAGATATCAGAGAATACAATTCCCATTTTCACATCAAAGAAGCCAGGAACTTTCAAAATTGTAAGTTCTATTCTTATCAGTGTTTAAACTTAAGACCTTCAAAAGTGGTAGAACTTTCCAGTTTTTTTTTAAACAGATCTGAAGCTTGTTCTTGCTGTATACTATAATGACACTGTAAAATTTTACATATCTGTAAACTCAAGTGAGATTTTGGTGTTAGAATTAAATGCATTCCTCAATGCTTTAGTTCCTCCTTTCAGGCCATGCTTCAAAACATACATGCCTAGATGGAAGTCCTAAGATGTAAAAACTATGCTGCAACAGATTCATCTCTTACCCTCAAAGATCCCAGTTGCATGGAATCACAAGACATCATTCATTCATTCATTCACATACCCACTGGGTCCTCACTGTGTCCCCGGCAGTACAAGTGACATGGACAAAAGGTATATTCACACCACTGAGCATTCCTCTATTGCCTAGCACACAGCTGGCCCTTTGATAGGGGTGATATCTTTTACTCGCAAAATTACACTGAGAAGCAAGCATCCTTACTCTCATTTTACAAATGAGGACATTATAGTTTGAAAAGGTTTAATAATTTTTCCAAGGTCATAATCACACATCTAATAGGCCTCAAAGCCCATCCACTCCCCCACACTAGCTCCCTCTAAAGGAGAAAATGTAAAAAATGAATAAAAGCTATTGTGCCTTAACCTCTATATGAAATGGCCCTCTTGATTCCCCCCATTTAGACAGATGAGGAAATCTGGACATGGAGAGATTAAATAGCATTCTCTAGGTCACACCAAGTGTCAGAAATGGGATTTGAACCTAGACCATCTGGTTGTATTCCTCGCCATTACATCACCATTTACGTTAAAGCTGACTCTCTATACTAGAAGTGAGAACATGTGGGTGGGAAAAGAGCAATAAAAGAGTGACTAATTTCTACAGATTTGGAAGAAGACTTAGTCCTGGCTAGCTGAATCATGGAACACCTCATAGAAGTAGCAGTTTTTAGAAGTAGTGACATAAGGGGAGGATTAGCCCAACTATCAGAGGCACCAGGAATGGGGAACGTGGGGGTGGGAAAGAGATTTACTTGCTCTAGGTTCTGTCAGTGACTGATTCTAACTCACCATCATCATGTTTAAGAATCTGTTGAGCAGCTTGCTTAAAATGCAGGTTCCTGCCCCCCTCTTCCCACCTCACCCCCACTCTGATTGTTTCACTAGGACTAGACCTATACCCTGGAAACTGAATTTTTATTTTTTATTTTTAATAGATTTTATATTTAGAGCAATTTTAGATTCACAGTAAGATTGAGAGGAAGGTACAGAGATATCCCACATAACCCTACTCCCACACATGCCCAGCCTCCCACACTGGCTTCAGTGAAGGAACCCACATTGACAACATTGTCATACTCAAAGTCCATACTTCATGTCAGGGCTCACTCTTAGAGCTATGCACTCTTTGGGCTTTGACAAAAGTATAATGACATGTATCTACTACTGTATATCATACAGAATAGTTTCATGCCCCACAAAGCCTCTGTGTTCTGCCCGCTCATCCCCCTTTCCCTGCTAACCCCTGGCAACCATGCATCTTTTCACTGTCTCCACAGTTTCACCTTTTCCAGAATACTGTATGTATGGAATCATATGGCATACAGACTTTTCAGATTGCCTTTCTTCATGTAATAACACATATTTAACGTTTCTTCATGTTTTCAGGGCTTAACTAATAGCTCATTTCTTAACACTGAATAGTAAGTCATTGAATGCACCCCAGTTTGTCTATTCACCTACCAATGGGAATCTTGGTTGCTTCCAAGTTTTGGCAATTATAAAAAAAGTTGCTGTTAACATCCATGTGTAGGTCTTCATGTGGACATATGTTTTCAACATACTTGAGTAAATACCAATGAGCATGGATCCTGGATTATATGGCACAAATATAGTTAGTTTTATAAAAAAAACTGTCAAATTGTTCTCCAAAGTGGCTGTTTCATTGTGCAATCCCACTGACAACAAGAGTTTTTGTTGTTCCATGTCCTCGCCAACAATGGGTACTATCATTCTTTTGGAGTTCTACAATTCTAATATCTATGTAGTACTATGGAAGTTGTATTATTTTTTTAATTTCAGAACCTTAGTGCTACACAGGTTTTGTTTACATACTTTAGTTTGCACAAATGGAGCCAAAGTTATAAGTGTGCCCTTTACCCAGGTAGTGTGCACTATACTCAATAGGTGTGAGTTTACCCACCCCCCTTCCCACTCCCCAGCTTGATTTTCATTGAGATTTTCTTACTGCACTTAAGTACTGATTGATTAGTTCCAATTTGGTATTGAGTGCAAATGTTTGTTTCTCCATTCTCACAATGTTTCATTTAGAACAATGGTTTCCAGTCCCATCCAGGTTATCACAAAAGATACTAGATCACCATTCTTTATGGCTGAGTAGTACTCCATGGTATGCATATACCATATTTTATTAGTCCATCTGTGTACTGGCAGGCATTTGGGGTTGTTTCCATTTCTTTGTGATTGTGCTGCTATTAACATTTGACTGCAAGTGTCCTTTTTATAAAATGACTTTTTTTATGTTTGGTATATACCCAGCAATGGGTTGCTGGATCAAATAGTAGGTCTATTTTAAGTTCTTTGAGGTATGTCTACATAATTTTCCATAGAGGTTGAACTAGTTTGCAACAGTGTATAAGAGTTCCCTGTGATTATTATGCAGATCACTCAAGGATTTGAGAAATACAAATTTTATAGGGAAAAAAAAGCCATAACACCAACTTACAGTTTCTTACACGAAGGTTACCAGGACTTATACTCAACTGGTACTCACTGATACAGCCTCACAAGTTAAAATATTGACATACTCCAAGACCCATTAGTAACAAACCATTGCTCCAAGCCCCACGTGTCCCACCTGAAGAGTTAAGACTTAGCAATGAAAGAGTATCTGGACCCTGCGGCAGCTATAACCAGGACTCTTTCCTATTGTTGACCTTTTCTCTTACTGGTTATTAAATAATTTGAATATCACCCCTGAAATTACATTATGCACCATTTCCCAACTTCCCCAATGTCTGTAAATGCTTGCTGGGCTTGTTAGATTCATGATGAGGCCTCACTTTCAGAAATGCTGATTCAGTAGCTCTGAGTTGGAGTCTAGAAACTTGAGTGGAGCCCACACACTCATTGTGTGTGAATGTACATTTTGTTTCATTTTGTTTTATTTTTTAATCACCCAAGAGGGTTCCCTTCCATCCCCAATCCCAAGATTCTTATCTTTAGAAGTTTCTTGCAATTAAAAGGGTTTGGGGCAATATTTGAAGTGAGGCTAGATAAATTCATTAAGAAAAAGACAGCTAAATCCAAAAGCATGGACTTTAGATACAGAACATGAGCTTAAGACATGCAATTCAAATCCTAGCCCCATCTTACCTGCATGTGATTTCACATGTTGACTTAACCTCTCTAAAGCTACCTTACAGGTTGCTACATATTATTAAATGAAATAAATGTGTGAGGCACATGAGATTTAGTCAAATATTACAAACAATATTGTCAGTACCAAGCACATGTATGGACTTTAAATTTTTTAAAAGTCAGCTTTGATTCAGACTCAGTTCTTCAACTTTATCAAAGAAGCAAAATAGGCCAAGATTGGCTTAGCAAACAGCCTGGCTCCATGAAACCACAGGCAAATGTGGTTCCTTTGATCTGGTTTATTTGTTGGGCATCCAATTGACATCAATATTTGTTATTCAAATCATATTTGAGGGAAATTTTTAACCTCATTTTGATCTAAAAAACAATCTAACTCAAGTATAAAAAAAATAAAATGGGAATTCTGAGCCAAAAATAAAAAATAAAACATTTAACTCAAGTATTAACATTAGTCACTAACGGTTTCATTTTGTAGATCTCATACCTAGGTTACTTTTTCTTTCTATTTTGTAACAGCAAATATTCTCAACCCAGTATCTTGCATTGTTCTAAAGTGAGGAGGAAAAAAAAAAAAGTAAGCAATGTCTTCTTTCAAGGAATTTCACTCCTCCTAAAGGCAGAACGATTCTTGGAAATTCTGGCCCATTCCACATCAATAGGGATGGATGTGACCTTATTGTAAGTAAGAAGCTGCAAAGAGAAGAGAAATGGGTAGATAATGAAATTACTGAACACTCAAAGTGTCAGAGACTGACAGGCTGGGCCATCCATCACCAATTACATGAGGCATTAACATGCTGCTTTCCCATCTAGGGACTAAGACAGCAACAAGAATAGTAAATAGTCTGGAGTGGGTCTGTGCAAGAAACCAATAATTTAATGAACTGACAACCAGCCAATACCCTGAAAGTGTGGCCCATCTCTGCCCCAGAGCTTGTTTTACACCCAGGCACCTGCCCCCAGAATGATACAAAATGGCAATGTTTCCCGAACTTCAATCCTTCATGTACCACCTTCACCACAAGCTACGTTTTTATAACACCTACATAAATTTAATGTATTTACTTAGACGCACTCTTCTTTTCATACTAAACATTTTAATTGACTTTGAAAGAAAACTAGGTATTACTACCAAAATGGAAAGTCAGTATCATCTGCCATAAATGCAGAATAATCATAAAAAATAATTGCGGAGCAGAGAAAACAAGGCTATTAAAGTCTAGTCAATACTGTTTCCTGCTTGAGCTCTGAGCCTGAAGCCTGCTCTTTCTTTCTGAAAACAGGAGATTATAAAGTTGGAAAGGTGTTAAAGACACGTTAGCCCCGAACTGAGATTTTCCCTTCTACATCCTGAAGGATTCAAGGCAAACTGAAAAAGGATGAATGTACCCACCAAATGAGCCAATGTTATTTATTGCCATAACTACATACTAGATGAACAAGTCTTACACTTTGGAAAATACTGTTAAGAGCCTACAGAAGGTATAACACTAACAGGTTTTCACAAACCAGACAATTCCCAGGCCCTACTTACCAGGGAGGGTGAAAAAACAAGTGTACACTTGTCAACTCATGGAACCCCTCATGATTATGGCACAGTTTAAAAGTTGTGATCTTTTTCTCCTTTTGATGTCACCAAGAAGGTGCAGCCAAATCTAGATGACTGCTCAGGAAGGTTCTCAGTCCAAAGTACGACAGGATGACCTGGCTAGCGGCTCAGCTCCTGGGCACATAACTCATAGTATGAAGAAGGGTAACACTGGTAGCTGCTTTCTTAGATCAGAGAACCAAGATCAAAGAAGGGTCACAGTTGTAGGCAGACTTGCAATGGCCAAGTCAGTCAGGAATCAAATCAGCTGATACTGAAATCTAATCAGCACCAGGGACAGCTCCCCCACAAAGACTGAGAATTGGTGGGAGGTTAACCAGAGCTCTTCTGTTACCTGCATCTCTGGTCTTTCCTGGCCACCACCAACTTTAAAATAATGATTATCAACAGGAAAGCTATTGCCCCCTGGGCATTTTAAAAATTTTATGAAGTGGGTCAATACTGTATTTAGAGGACAGAGGCAGTAACAGTGATCCTTCTATACCATGAGACCATAAAAAATTGTCTGACATCCCACAAAGCTTAAAAATATCCCAGAATGCTTGTAGAGAAGAATCTGTTTTCCAAGAACTAAACCTACAACCTAACTTTATTTTACATATAAGTAGAAAATATTTTTATATAGACTTTGGATTTTCTAGGATTATAACTATTGAAGATTGAAGAAAAATTTTCTTGTTTTTTATAAAGAACTTTACAAAAGTTAGTCACCATTTTCTTAATCACATAACAAATGTCAATGCCATTCATAGTCTTTGAATTGCCACCACCACACATCTGATCAGTCTGTTTTTGAAGCTCTTATTCACGGTGATTCTATATATAGAAGGAAGCATCTGACGACTTCATTATATGCTCAAGTGTAGTCATACCCAAGCATTTATTAAAATACATACTATTTTGTTATAAATTACTCTCCTTTTATCTCTGCTTCATATTACCATCAGGGCATTATGTTCACTTTAATTATCCGTGCAGGCAGGTTACATTATCTCCGAATGTCATTTCAGTATTGCAAAGTGAATGTTTCAAAATATTTGTCATAACAAGGGCAACCTGGGCCTGATGTACCTCTGCTGAGTACTGCTCTGCAGAGAATGCCCCATGGCAGGGGGTCTTACTTAACTCCACATCCTTCCCAGAGCCCGTCTAGGGTCCTTCTCAGGGTAGAAAAGTACAGGCTGCTCATCCTATCCCAGCTCTATGTAGGGGTCAGGCTACGGTACCCCAACAAACGGTGTGTCTAGTCAGGGAGTTTGTCTCTGACATGGTTTCTCCTGAGTCTTCTTGTTACAGCAGAAGACTCCTTGCCCTGGAAGCAAACCTGTAAGGAGCTATGCAGGTATGTGTTGTTCACTGAAGTTATTTTATAAATCTCTTCCTGTTTAACTGTGCTGGATAATAATCAATATCTCTCGTGTGCATCCCCCCCCCTCCATTGTCCACACATATGCACATACACACACTCTATATTCCTTTATCCCTCCTTAATTTTGCATTTACGTACTTCTTATGGAAGTTCTTTTGGTCTGTTTCCCCTGGACTCCTGGAGCTCTTCCTCCTCTGGGATCCTAGAGGACTCCCCATCCTGTGCCACAGGCATCTGCTCTGAGCCTGGCACTCTCTTCAGCACTGCCTTTTCCATCCCCAGCAGCCACTTGGCTCTCTGGCACTTTGGCTTCATGATAGGAAATGTCCCAGCCACCAACCCATGGAGGAAAACAGGCTCGCTGGGGAATGCCTCACAATTTACTCCAGAGAGCTGATAAGTGACACTCATATCAGGTTTTCTGAACCAAAAACCTGGACACAGACATCTGACAAAATTATGGGCATAATGTCCAACAACAGTACAAATTACTTAGAATGGTGACTGTTCCAGAAATTCAAGGATGGATGATCCTGTTAGGGAGATCTTAGAATTCTTCAGAGGTGGCTGCCAAGGACAATGGCAGCTGCATGTTACTTTTCTCTGCCATGAAAATTGAGGTAAGAGATGGGACCAGGGTTTATTCTAATGATCTGCTGGTGTCATCTCAGCCTTTGCCATCACTGACATGGCTCATTCTGCCCTTAAATTTAGTCTGAAGCTTGACAGTCTGACAGCTTCATTACCCTTAATGGCCACCAGATCCAAAACTTCCCTCTCCCATCCAGACCCACTTCCTCATCTTTAGGCCTATAAATCCAACTGCCTCCTAGAAGATGCCAGCCTTTTGAACTTTCGGTGCACATAAATTATATCAAAATCATCTCCATTATCTTTCCTTTTTACCTGCTAAATAGGATCCCTGATCCTCTATCTATAGCCCTGTCTTCATTCATGATGTCCCCACCCCTCCCAGCATCCACAGCAAAATCCTGAAAGCCGTGTGGCTGACCTCATTGTTCCCCAAACACACTCAATCATTTTAAGTCCTAACAGTTTTATCTTTGCAATGATAGTTTGTTATCCCATCCTCTGTATTCCTACAACCTTAGTCCAGACTTCCACAATCTTCTTCCTGAAATACTGTAATGCCCTGGACTTCATTTATTTCCTTTCCCTCTCCTAGCCTCTCACCCATCACCCACCCACCTTCAGTAACATTACCCTTAAAACACACATTGTCAAATCTCACATTCAGCTCCCCGACAAGCTTTGGATGATCTCCAGTGATGCAGAATCCAAACTCCATTATTATTTCCTTTAAATCAAGAAACACTGAGGTACATGCATCAGGCAGAGCTAGGACTAAATTATAGTTTCACAGATTACTGGCTGTGTAACCTTGGGCAAGAGCAAGGATACAGACCCATTATTTTAATTACCATATTTGTAGAGTCTATGTTTATTGTACATAGGGTTCAAATTCTCTGCCACTCCAGGTTAAAAAAAAAAAAATTGTCCACAGGAGATGGGGTTATGTTATCTGAAATTCAAAATAACTTACCTCAAAAGTGATAAGGATCACTTTTTCTCAAAAATGGAGATAATAACAATGCTTATCCCAGGTTTGTTGTGATAATTAAAATAAATATATGTGTATTGAAAGATTCAAGTTATAAAGATCCTCTCCATCTTTGTCTAACCATAATACTGATGTGGTGAAACTCCTTATCAAGGAGTAAAGTCAGGAAATCAATGACCTAAAAATCACTTAATCCCAAAGTAAGGAAATAACCATTGTGGGAGACCTAAGAATCCCATAATATACCTGGGGAAGAAGAAGATGGTAAAAAAGAAAAAAAAAAAGGAATGATGTACAATCTATAAAAATGTAGAAATTTCAAGAAGATAAGCCCATGTGAAATAGAGAAAAGTTTGACAAGGAGGCTGCTTTTAAATAATCTTTAGAAGAAAATAATGATGGCAAAGAAAAAGAATTTTAGCCACCTCAATACCAAAACCACTTAAAATTTCACTTCCCAAAGCAGGAAATGTTCCAAAGACCATAAGGATAAATGTTCATTGCATTTCTTCTAACTGCCAGGAACAGTTCAAGTGCTGAGAGCGATCCAATGGGAATAAAACATTCATTGCCTTGAAGGACCAAATGGTCTTAAAAAGACATTAACATGCTTACCTAGCGAAGCAAAGCCGAATAAGATGCAGCCTAAAAGAGGGACTGACCACGTGCCACAGAAGAATAAGACTGTAAACGGCCTCAAAGCAGCAGTGAATAAACAGGCAGCAGAAGCAGGCTGAGTGTGACACTCACGGCAGGTTCTCCACCCTCTCCCCAGCAAGCTCTGTTGCCCAGATACCATAAGGATAGGTGCATGATGTTGTAGGGGTTTGTCAGATAACTCTATCTTTTTCCTGGGTCCTGAGTTTCAAATTCACACTAGAATCACCCCTCAGAAATGAGCTTCTCACAACAGGGACTCTTCCTAACAAATGCAAACTCTGTAACCTAATAAACCTTGTTTATACCCTCACATTAATCTGAAATTTAAAAAAAAAAAACTTTTACATAATTGTAATGTTCTTTTACAAGATTCTTTTAAAGATGTAAGCAATACATTGCAAACATAAAGTGTTGTTTATCCTCAATAAAAAACAAAAAGAGCTTTGCAAAGAATACACACTGGTCCAAGGTCCAAGAGCCCAGCCTCCAATCCTTGTCCCTCTTTCTCTCTGATTTGTTTCCAAAATAAAAACTTAACAACTCCCGGAAAAATACTTTAATCACTGACTTTGTTAGGGAAAGAACCATGTGAAATATAAATATCTGCTCTGACCACAACTATCTAAAAGTTCCCAATTTGGAATAAGGACCCATTTCCCCAGAATTACAGGGAACACTGTATGATCCCTAGATGTCCACAGCAGAACAAATCTGCTATGAACAAAGAAAAAAGGGCAGAGAAGACACTCTGGCCTCAGGCTTCTGTGTCTGCTCCAGCTGAAGACCTTCTCAGAAGAGGCAGAGACACCCTCTCTCACCAGGTCCCTGCAGCCAACATGGACAGGGAACAGACAGGATCACTCCCATGCTCTGAGGCCTGAAGGGGCAAATGCCCCTTCAATCAGTTTCTGAAGAGCCTGGTTTCACCTGAATTAATAGTCTAATTCTACTGAAATTTTAATCAGAAAGACCATTCACAAATGGCCAGTCTATACCCCACTATTTACCACCAGGCTACCATCACTAAGGAAATCTGGTGATTTTAGACCCTGATACCACCCTGAGCCTCTTGTAAGTCACCTTGGAGGTGATAGAGTAGCTGCATAAAAAGTCAAGGGCTGGATCACAGGGGTTCTGAAGTTGGCTACTGCTATAACCAACCTGAAGAACCAAGAGGAAAAAAAAAAGGCTGCTTTTCAAATTTGACAGGGGACTGGTTTAAGCAAAGTTGGGACAAATATGTGTTTTTTTATAGAGCTCTGAATCCATAATGCCTCCAGGAGTCTACAACCCCCTACAAAGTGACCATTTGAAGAGGAAACTCCCTGTGACCTTGACGTCTCCAGTTGTAAGAACCCAGGGCTAGCCTGCCCCAAAGGTCTAACCTCTCTGTCCACCACAGGCCACTTTAGCAGCTCACAAAGTCCTCTTCTAGCCTTTCTCAGACAGGCCTCCCCTCACTGGCTTTGCTCTGATAGCTCCCATGTGTTCCTTCTTCAGCTCTCAGTGTAGCCTAGAAGCTGTATCCCCAGCTGCAGAATCCCGCTGTCTGCAGGCTCTCCCAGCCCCACTCATTCTTGAGACAACTGGTCAAGGGAGTGGCTCTGTTTGTGAACTACAAAACAGAGAAAGAAAAGTATTGCGTGAGTTCTAGTACTTATGCAAATGAAGAGTGTCATCTTATGAAGATCAAATAGTCATGGGCCTCAATTTCCTTATTCTTAAAACACAGAAGAGATTGTTGAGCCAAGTTCATTCAATAGAGATCGCTCATGTGCTCCCCGAAGAACCATCCTGAGTTCTGCCAAAGGTAAATTCCATTAGCACTGAGTCTATGCTTGGCTCATGTCAGTCTCCCTCAGTAGCACTCAGCCTGGCATATACTAAGAGCAGAAGAGTTGCCGAATTGTCCATCACCAAGTCATAATCTCTCTGCCTGCAGGGAGCTTATACATTTATAAGGGAAAAAAACAAACACAAATAATCATCATTAGAGCAGAAAGCACTAAGAGAGATAGAAGCAGTGTAACAGAATAAATCATGGAGAGGATCTGTTTTTATTGTAAGGCTTTAGGGGAAAGGTAGCATCTGAGCCACTAAATGAGTAACCTAGTCAACCATAGAGACAGCACCTTCCAGGCTCATCGGTCCACATGGGACCTCCAATTCAGCATTAGGTTTTCCTCTTCCACCGCCTTGAAAAGGATCTCTGTCCTTTTTTCTCTCTGGCCATCTTTCTTGTATCTACCACTTATTTTTTATCACTCCCTTCCCCCGACTTCTCTTACTTCTCCATCTACTGTAAACTCCAACTACTGGAAAGTAGTTTCTTAATGTTCTTTCTTTTTGTCTGCCCAAAGTTAATGGGCTTCTGGCTAAATACTTGAATTTATGCACTCTACATTGTCTTTTCTGCACTGTTTTCTGTAATTTATAGGAACCAATGTCTGCTGCATCATGTAATTTAGTACTGTGGCAGCATTTGAATGTGGTCTGCACACTGGCACTTCCACAGCCCGAAAGGCACAGTTATGGAATGTGGAAGGGCTGTCACCCTCCTGGTGTGGGCAAGAAACCCCCATCCGGGAAGTTCACAAGGAGAGTTTTGCGGGTGTGGGCACAGAATCCCCTGAGTCATTCTACACTATTAAGGAGTGATGAGATGAGGCAGAAAGTCCTGAATTACCCACCAAAGCTGAGCACTGGAATTGCCAATGTCCCTGCTTGCCAGAGACAGCCAGGTCGGGGGAGGCCCATACCCACAGGGTCACATAGCCTCATCTGGTGGTGGTGGCAGGGGGCTCAGAAGGTAGACAGACAGTACTCACCTCCACACACAGCTATGCTTCCAAAGGGCCAGCACTGCTCTCTTAACGCATACCACGTTCTTACTCTGAATAGACACTGTTCTAAGAACGATTCTATTTGTTTATTTAATCTCAGCAAGTCTAGTTTTCATATTTCCTATCAGAGAAATACACCCTAGGAAGAAAGTCTCTCGGTTGCAAGCTATAACCCAACAACATGTTGCTTTTTATTCCAAGAAAAGCACAGGGCAATATACATTAACCTGTATGGTGAGTGGGGAAGTGAACAAATCCCCACCCTCCAGGAATCTATGTCCAAAAGAGCAGATACGATGCCTTTTAAGTACCTTGAGGCAGAAGGCACTGAAGTGTGAAGAGCTGGGCCTCCAGCCTGCCCAACCTTCCCCCTGGACCCCCAGCACCAAGGACCAGAAGGGGGCTTCCTGACTCACAAGGGACTACCAGAGGTGCAGGGCAGGGCTGGACATTACAGAAGGAGGAAGACAAGACATGAGAGGAAGGTTCAGGAAAGTAACTGGACCTTGAACCAAGTATGAACTTGAGATATGTTTAAAGCTGAATTTGTTCTATAAAGGGACACACCAGCCAGTTGTCAAAGGCTTCACCACTTCCTCTGCCTCCCACGTGGCCGCTCCACACACTCTCTGAGTACTTCTTTGACTCCTGCTTTACAGGAACAAAACCCTGCATGCCCCTGAGAAACAGACTTCACCCTCCCTTGCTGGAGAACCAGACACTGCAGAGAAGGCCAGGAGCCTGGGTGGGGGAAGACAAAGATGTCATCAGGAGGGAAGTCCCAGCTTCTAACAGATGGCACATAATGAATCAGCATGGTATAAATGCAATTTATGTGGACCATAATGTACTCAATTCATCCTATAAATGGAGGCAAAACTGTACCTCACCCGACAGGTTCTGGTTCTCACTTATCGTAACAGTGACAAATCCCACATCATAATGGGACTTCCTAGAGATGACTTTTCATCTCTGGGTAGCTCCAGTTACTTACATTTAAACCACAATCTGCTCATCCTTCTAAAAGCAAAGCTTGCTAGCCATTATTTGATTTGAAATTTGTTTTTTAACCTTAAATGATTTTCGAGGAAGTAATAATGAGCACGTTTAAAAAAAACCCAGACGCACAAAAGGATTCTCCTGCCCATCCTGTCCCTCAATCAAGGGCTTCCCTAGTGCCAAGTAGGATTTCAGGTTTCTTAGGAACCGTCCCAGAGATCGTCCCTGTAGATATAAGGCACATATCTATACATCACTCTTACTTTTATACAAAAGGAATCATCCTATATAACTTGCACTGCACATTATTTTTTCCTCATTTTATGTTGTACCATGGATATCAGACTTTATCAGTGGAAATAAATCTTCCTCATTCCCTTTCAGGGCTGCATAGTATTTCATTTATGAATGAAGCATACTGATGTAGATGGTTCCTGACCGACAGACATCACAGTCACCGCTCCAGTCTTCCATTCCCATAATGTGGTAAGAAATGGCCTCTTGGCTCCATTTTTACTTTCTTTCAACTCAGCCACTGCCTGAGTCAATTTCTCCACCTTTCTCACCTACATTCAGGACTCTCTACTAGGAGATGACAAATTTCTCTGCAGAGCAGTGGTTTTCAGCAAAACGAACTCCCTAGGCCAATCTGGAGGGAGTTACTGCAAGTGGAGCCTGTAAGAACAGTAAATCTCTCCTAACACTGGGGCTGGGAGGAAGCCGGCCATACTGCAGCAAACAGATTCTCAGTCTGAGATGTCGACAGGGTATACTGAAGGCAGAAAATGGAGCCATATAAATCTATAATTGTAACACCCATTGCATAGGCCCAGAGCTCCCTGCTTATAGCTGTTTCTCATTACCTGCTTACAACTGTAATTTCTGTGTGGTCTTTTCCTTTACATTGCATTTCTCCAGGCATTCAGAGCTGGGGTAGTGGGCTGGGTATGTTTTAAAGGAGAATGAACAAGGTACCAATTGTGGAAAAGTAATTTCTTCTTTTGAATACAACTGCATAGACTTCATTGTCCCTCTTCAGGGGAGAACATCACAACCTTGGGCAGACAAATTGTTTCTGGAAAAAGAAATCCTCCCTGCTCACCCTGCTCCACTGAGAGCATTAGATGGTAAGGCTGGATTGGTAGCTAAACCCAAAGCACTCCCTGGTGAAAATGAACAGACCGAAAGCACATGTCCTAGTCAGAAAGGAGGGCTCTAGTTGTTTTATTAGACTTATTATGATTCATTATGGAGTCCAAACAACACAGACCAAACACAGATAACTATGGCATTCATATGATTCACTGCTGCAAAGGTGTTCATCATTCTGCAAAATTACTATTAATGCCCTCAATAGAGACTCCCACATCAGTGAGCCCTATCAAGAAGGATACCAAGATCAGAACAGTCAGCGTCATCCCCTACCATGCTCAGCAATGAGACAAGGATATGATCACCCTTCCCACACATTCTCCCCCTTCAGTAAAACATAGACCACAACTAATGAGTCAAGTCCTACGATCCCAAAGTGGGGACGCTGTGTCCTCCCGCTTCTGGCCTATAACAACTATGAGAAGTCACCCATGGGGCCCCTACTGTTGGTGCCTGACAGTGACAGAGCTGGTCTGTTGGTTTGTGTAGGTGAGTACTTTGAACTTAGCTATAAGTCCAGCATAGCCATCTGATGCTCTTGGTAGCAGCAGGATGGGCAGATGGGATTTCTGCAGTTCTCTGTACAGGGCACTGGAAAGGGGGATGGGCAGCACTGCCTTGGAATAGTGGAAGGTTCTGGATGATTTCCTGGAAAGTTCCTAAAATGCTTCTTAAGCTGAACTTGAGTCCAGAACCAAATTCCAAGCACCATGGCAGACCTTGGCTAATCCTACATAATTCTCTAATCCAGCCGGTGGCTCACAGACCTGTGGAGCCAGTGTCCCCAGACACAGGGCAGTGGTCCCAAAGGGCTTGTTCTTAGCCGTCTCCTGTTCTATACTCAAAGCCATTTGTTTCAGCCTCTGTCTTCAGAAATCAATTTGCTTGGTTTCTTGGTTGCTTTGTGTGTGTGTGTGTGCTCACATGTGTCTCTTTCAATTCCTATATCCTTTTCCACTGAGATAAAGAAAGACTGTCTTTTTATTATTGTCTCCCCAGTAGTTAAAACACAACCTGCCACATAGGAACTAAATAAATATGTGCTGAATGAATGAATAAATGAGCTAAAACATAAGGAGGTAGTGAGTCATTATGTTAATTATGATCAGCCACGAACAGCAGTGCTTAGAGATCAAAAACTAATCAGCTCCCTGCATACCCCAATGCTGGTGCCCAACCCAGAGCCACAAAAGCAATCACAGCCTTCACGCAGTATCCTGTAAACCAGTCATGTAGTCATGCCAAATTCCAAGTTGACTAACACCCCAGGGCCACACACTACCCAGAATCACACGCCAAATTGCCTGCATGCATCTATCCATATTTGTCTGCACAAAGTTCCACTACTTTTGCCAGAGCCTCAAAAGGACCTATTGCCCCAAAGAACTTCATGCTCACTAACTTAGAGAATCAGGACACCTGAGAAGTGTAACAGTCCCCACTGCCCAGCCTATCATGGGGTGGACTGAGTAGAGAACACTGCCCAGCCTGGCATGGGGTGGACTGAGCAAGGAAAGCCACAGCTGAGACTTCTGCTGACTAACAAGCATCATGGCTCTGCTTTATGGAAACAGATAAATCACAGAGACTTAAAGAATCCCTATATCAGAAACACTCTTGTGCCTGACAACAAGCACTTTTTTTTTCTACCGAGTCAACATCATCTCCAGAATGAGCAGCAAAGCCCAAGAAAAACAAAAGAGGTTTGGGAGGAGATTAAAGAAATAAATAAAGCACAATCTGCACACTGGGAAAACAGGCTCCTTCCATAATGGTGCTGGGTTCTGGGGAGGGAAGATAAGAAGCGGGTGACAAGCCCTGTCAGCCTTGATCCAGACTCTCTGCACTGAGAAGGGGCCCTTTGTCCTGGCCCACAGCACAGGGAGTCAAGTCAGGAAGGCTGTCTCTGCCTCTGGGTGTGAAGGAGAGCCAAGCTCTGGATTTTCTGTGACAATGTTCAGGGAAATACCACCTGGGTGCAGCTCCTTCAGCATTGTTCAGAAAACGTTCCTCATCGTGAAAGACCTAGCTTGGCACCTGATTTTTCAGGGCCTTGCCCTGCATTTAAACAGACCCTGCCCCAGCCTATCATTGAAACAGTTTCTCAACTTCAGCACTACTGACATTTGGGGGCTGATAATTCTTTGTCCTAAGTGAATGTTCTGTGTAATGTAGGATGGACAGCAGCCTCCCTGGCCTCTACTCAGTCACTAGATGCTGGGTGTACCCTCCTTCCATTCCACGAAGTTGTGACCACCAAAAATGTCTTTAGACATTGCCAAAATTCCCAAAGGGTTGAAGGGATGGGTGCAAAATCATCCCTAGGTAAGAAGCACTGCTCTGGAATCTCCCGACTATGATGTGGGGAACACCAGTCTCGGGGATATTAGCAGTTGTTCCTTAGAGGGAAGTAGGATAGTGTGGTCAGACAGTTTAGGGAAACCCAGGATTAAATAAAGATAAACAAGATTCATCTCTGATGGATTTTTCAGACCCTGAAATAGATCACAGTGCACTGTAAATCTCTAAGAGGGAAACATAATACCCAGCATTTTCCCAAAGGCATATGGCCACAGAATCCTTTTATCTCAGAGCATTTAGGATTAGTATTCCAAGGGATTTATTTGTGAAAACACTTCTGCAAGGCAAAATTACAAACGGGCTCTAAGGCAAACACATCCTGAGAAAGCAATGGGAACAGTGCCCCCCCCAAAACACACACACACACACGCAACTTCCCGCAACATTATCTCAGAGCCTCCAACTTCATTGTTAGACTTTTGGGGGTTTTGTTTTGCTTTGTTTGTTTTCTAGGAAAAGTTCAGGTTTGGGGGCTTCAGAAGTTCCAAATACTTGGGAGCATGTTAAAACTCTCAATCATCATCAGCTAACACTCCATCCAGAGATAAGGCTGCCAAATAACTTCCACACCACAAAGGCTGGCAGATCCAGTGGTCTATGAGAATGGAAACCAGCAGAAACACTTGAAGTCCAAGAGGAAGAGAGTAAGGAAGGAAAGAGGACACCCAAACTTGTCTTAATTCACCATTCTGGCCAGGGCTGCCTCGGACATTCACATTTCCAACCCCTATGACTTTAGGAAGGTTGAGGCTTGTAGGAGGGCTATCTTAGATAAAGAATTAGAATCATTTTGTGTAGCATGGATTCAAGATAATATTATTCTACCAAATACACTGTTGTGATTTCCACAGATTTCAAAGATCCTAAAAAAAAAAAAAAAAAGAACTAAAAAGAACATATTTAAACAAGTTTTTAAAACAAAGAGGTAACTACAAAAATCAACAACAACTCAAACCCCATATGTAAAACACAAACTCATAACTATTCTGAGTCCTTATGGCTGGATTCCTACCCAACACCTAACCCTCACTTCACACTTCTTCGTAACACCTGAAAACCTTCCAGAAACTGGAAGCCTCTCAGAGCACCACTCATTTGGCAATTTACTCATTTTACAGTCAAAAGAAAATGAGACCCAGAGAGATTTTGTGATTTGCCCGCAGTCCCTTAATCTATCAGTAACAAGCAGAAGAGTCCAGCTCATGTCCATCTCTTTGCCCCAGTGCACTTCCCATTTCCCCACATATTGACCAAACATAAAAAAGGAGTGTTCTGACCCCACAGCAGAGCGTGTTGCCTTGGCATAGAGTGACCTACTCATCCTGCAAGTATCCAAGAACAGGCTGATGGCTGTTTGGAGGTGTAGTCGCTGCACTGTGGGAAAGTGAGCTAGTAGGCACCTTACACTGTCTTCTTATTCAAAGTCTCCCTACTATGTCCTCCCAGTTTTCAGTGATAGCACGCTTGGGGAAGCCGGCCGTAGGGAGAGGCACAGCCCAGACAAAGGAGACCACTGCCCGGCCCACCTCCTTCCCAAGCTCCGGCCTTCCCTGGGAGAGGGAAGCTGAAATGAACAGCAGTCTCAGTGCAGGCGAACAAGGCTGGACCTGCAGGTGACATCTCCCTAAGCCAAGTCAACAACTCCAGGCTCAGTGCGTATCAGGGAGAAGTGTGACAGTGCCTGTCAATCATTGGAAACATCATAAAGGAGGCTTTAAAATAATAATGCTGCCTTGGAGCTAGTGAGACAAATGATCCCTGCACAGGATAACATGGCTCCTGCCCCAGATTACTGGATGTGGAGGGAAAGTTCAGCTCAAACACGTCTGTGAGTGTGTTTGTGGTACACACATGTGTGCACACACGTGCACCCCACTCTACAGGCAGACACAAAACCAGCAGTGCATCGTAAACATCTGTAACTCCATCATAACGTCATCTCAGTTCCTTAATCACCCGCTCCTAGGGGGGCAGATGATGGCAGAAAAAGGCAGCAGACCCCAGAGGGGTCCAGAGCAGAGGAGCAGGAAGACTGACCTGGTACCAAAGACCAGGCCTAAGAGTACCGGGAAATGGAGGCCCCGGAAGAAACCTGCCTGCCATATGCTGTCACCTTCTGGGATGGGGGAAAAGACACCTGATATTTGGCAATTAGTGAGGAACAAACGACACAGGAAATGTTCTTTTCAGAAGCAGCTTTCTATTACTGCTTTTTGTCTTGTTGCTTTTCTTGTTTCTTGGGGTGGGTGAGACAGAGTGTGTGTGTGTGTGTGTGTGTGTGTGTGTGTGTGGTCTCCCATATACTCCTGTACCTTAGCCAGTGCATCACCCAAGGCCATGCTCTCCACAAAGCTGCTGCTCCTGAAATGCCTGGAAGAAACCCAACCCACTTGGTGTACTCCATCTCTGTGAGAATCAAAGGAGGTGGCTGATGTAAAAGGGCTTTGAAGCCATGAAGCACTGTGACACCTGTAGCCTATATGAATACAAAACATTCTGGGCGGAAAGCAGCTGTGGGGGCGGGGGCGGGGGAGGAGGGGAGTCCTGGCCTTGGGGCCTTAGCATCACAGTGGTTCAAGCCCCAGCTCCTCCACCTGCTGGCTATGTGACAGAAGCAGGCTACTTAACTTCTCTGGCCTGCAGATGACTCACTGTTGACGCTATAAAGATCAAATGAGATGCAAAGATGAGAGCTGAGCTATAAGGTGTCCAGCAGGTGTTAGAGATCAATATTGCTACTCCCCTGCCTGCAGCTCCCGTCATCTCTGATGCCCAGGGAGACCCATTTTCCGTGTGAAGCACATCTACATTGGCGCAGCAGCACTTCCCATCAGTTGCTACCAGTAGCCAAGAAAGCCATTTAATGTATCGCATAACAACATTACTCTGGTATTAGGGACTATTCTCCCTGGCAGTGCTGGTAATAGTAATGATAATAACATTTGATAGCTAGTACCTGTGTATTTTTAGCCCTTCCCTGAGAAGGCAGTGAGTTACCCAGGAGAGATCTTATCTGACACTTCTAGGTCCTGAGAATAAGGAGGATCATCAAGCAGACACTAAACAAATGTTGGATAATTGTCAAAGGACACAACTTATGAACAACTCTAGGCCTGGCCTCCCTGTAAGGGTGATTGGTTTCAGAACCTTCATTCAGCATTCTGTGGCAGAAATAGTATTCATCTCCCACCCAACCCAGAGATCTGGTTTTCCACCTCAGTCCCTCATAGAAGGGAAACGAGCTTTTGACTCAAAGAGGACCCTCCAGAGCCAAACAGGGGCAAGAACCAGAACCAGGAAACTCATCTACAAGACAGACCATTTGGAAATAAGAGCAGTGGCCAGGGCTCATGACACCAGGCCCAGGGGCTCACTGTCTCACTGGTGGGTAAGGGGTGAGGACGCTGAGGGCTGTGCCTAAGGTTTATTAATAGCCTCCTTTCCACCTGTTTTCTTCTGCACTTCCTCATCTCAGGGTGACCTCCACAAGTCACACCACCAGAGAACATTTATTATTACTATAATTACAGTGATCATATTGGTATGTGTGCTCTCAGATGCCTCTGAATGTGTGACGTGCTAGTTCTCTTGAGTTTCCAAGTCACAGAGTCTTGGAGCCAAAAATACTTTATCAAATTACTCTCTGTTGTTTAAGGTTTTTTTTTTTTTAATCTGCCTCCTATATGAGGGTAACTCTTTCTAACCCTCCACAACGTAGCCAGTTCCATTATGTGCATCACCCCTCACCCATATACTCCCCCCATCCATATACCCCACCCTCCAGCTCCCTCCTCATCCCTGTAAGCAGAAGGGCACTGTGTATAGGGTGATGCGTGTGGATGAGCGACAGGATCATCATGTGCATGTCTCCTTAAATAATTCATACATCTAATAACCACATTACTCAGCACTTACACTGCCCTCATTGATTAACGTGGGACAGTGTGGGCTGAGGCTGGGGAGGGTAGAGAGAGACTCGTGTGGCTGTGGGAGACGGAGCATGAAGACAGACGGACCTCACCTGCCAGTCCCTCTAATCAGGGTCACGGGGGCAAAGCTGCTGCTGGAAAACATCCACCAGTAGCAGGGGCCACGGTAGCCTGTGGGAAAGGAGAGGGCAGGGGACTGGACTGAAGGATCAGCATCTGAGAGCAGCAGGGACTGGGTGAGACCTTGTTTCTGGGACACCCTACTAGCTTTACAAGACAAGCTGGAGAACTCAGGGCCCACAGCTCTCCCACTTCCTCTGTGGAGCTCTCCTACACATACAGTACCAGCTGAGAAAGATCCTCTTATGCCCAACTTTTGCTCTTGTGTATTTTCATTTGCTCCCTGATGCAAGTTCTCTGGCCTTTATGGGGCTTTACTGAGGGAAGGGCTCTGGAGGGATTGTTTTGTTTTTTGAGATAGAGTCTTGCTCTGTCACCCAAACTACAGTACCACAGCATCATCACAGCTTGCTGCATCCTCAAACTACTGGGTTCAAGTGATCCTCCTGGTCTTATCCTCCTGAGTAGCAGGGACTACAGGTGCCCACCACCACACCCAGCTCATTTTTCTATTTTTTGTAAAGAAAGGATCTCACTCTTGCTCAGGCTGGTCTTGAACTCCTGAGCTCAGGCAATCCTCCTGCCTTGGCCTCCCAGAGTGCTAGGATTACAGGCATGAGCCCATGCCTGGTCTTTCTCCTGGCCTTTTTTCATCACATGTATATCTTTTCCCTTGTACCACTTGGCACTGCCTGGCAAAGAGCTCAGAATCTCTGGATATGAGATGGTAGGAAGTTTCCTATGACTGCTACAACAAGTGAACTTAAAGAAAACATAAACTTATTTTCTTCTGGTTCTGGAAGTCAGAAGTCTGGAATGAGTCTTCAGGGCGGGCATCCTAGCAGGGCTGGCTCCCTCTGCAGGCTCCAGGGCAGCACCTGCTTCCTTGCCTGTTCTTGCTTCTGGAAGGTGGCACCTGCCTTGGCTCACACCGTGTCCTCGCACCACTGCAATCACTGACTCCCACTGTTCCATCTTCTGCTTCCTCTGATTTGCCTACTTCTTATAAGGACCCCTGTGATTTTATCAGCCCCACCAAGGTAATCCAGGATAATCTCCACATCTCAAGCACCTTAACTTAATCATATGTGAAAAGTCCCCTTTGCCATCAGGGTGCCATTCCAGGGCATTCAGAGTGGACATCACAAGGGTACACTAGTCACCCTACCATACTCGGAGTACCTATAATGTGCCCCAGGTATAAAACAGGGCTACTGAGAGGCTACAGAGAGCAGATAATCTAAAAGCACTTACACAGTGCCTGAAACAAAAATGGCTGATGACTGTTAGGCACCACTGCTGACCAGGAGCCAAGCCAGGTGCTCACTGAAAACCATGAAGTAAATACCATCATAGACCGTCCAGGATGGAAGAAGAATAAGTGACTTCCCAAGGTCACAAGGTTTGGCAGAGCCAAAGTTAAAATCCAAATTTATCTGAATAGATAAATAAACAGACATTCAGCTAACACTGCTACTAAATCATTTCCCAAACAGGCTCAGTATCAGAATATACTTTGAAGCAGAGTAACAGTGCAGATTCCTGGGCCCACTCCTGGAGAGTCTGGTTCAACATATATGGAGTAGGGCTTAGAAATTTTTAACTAATACGTAACAGTTATACCTATTTACCTATTGTACGGGTACCTGTGATATTTTAAAACATGTATCCAATAGGTAAAGATCACATCATGGTAATTGAGATGGATAGCCAACACCTCAACTATTTACCTTTTCTTTTTGGTAGGAAAATTCCCATTCTTCTCTTCTAGCTATTTTGAAATAGACAATAAATAGCTGTTAACTATAGTCTCCCTGCTGTATTATCAGACACTAGAACTTATTCCTTCTAACTGTACTTTTGTATCCATTGGCCAAGTTCTCTTCCTCTCTCCCTCTCCCCTCCCCTTCCCAGGCTCTGGTAACCACCATTCTACTCTCTCTCTCTGAGATATCAACTCACCCTAGTTAAAATGGAATGTGCATAAGGCAAATGCTTGGGTAAGTTTATAAAACGGGAGCCTAATCCACCCCCTAATGGTATCAGCACCCTCAATGCAGTCACAGTAACCCTAATCTCTTTCCAATACATCACACACACACACACACACACACACACACACACACACACAAAATCAGGCAGGCCGAGTTTTGGACAGCAGCACTGCTGACGTTTGGGCAGATAACTCTCTGCTGTGGGATCGCCCTGAGCACTGCAGACGTGGAGCGGCATCCCTGGCCTCTAACCACTAGATGCCAGTAGCACTCTCCCCCTAGTTGTGACAAATGTCTTCAGATATATCCAAATATCCCTCAGAAGGCAGAATTACCCCTGGTTGAAAATCATGGACATGGGGGATAAGAATGAATAGGTTATGAAGGCAAAGTCCTTCCTGCAGAAGTCCCAGCCTTCACTCAGTTCACGCCCCTTCCTGAGCTAAATCTGAGTGGAGCGGTGGGGAGCGCACAGCCTGGGAATCCAGAGTGCACCTGCAGCTCCGCGTGTACCTGGGGTAGACTCTCACACATTCACAGCTGTCAGCACACAGGGAGCTGCTGAACAATCTTCCTCTGGGTCTCTGTTTCCTCATTTGCAAAATCATCAGGTTAAACGTGAATATCTCCAGGATCACCTCAAGTTCTGAGCTCCTCAAAGGTGAGACCATTCCCAACCAACTCTCTCAACCACAAGAAGGTGAGGCCAAAGGAAAGCTTGTCCCTGGGCTCTCAAGAGAAAAAACAGGCACAGACATCTGCAAATGCCAGAGGTGGCACTGTGACCTGGACACGTGGGATGCCCCACAAAGTCTCTACCCACCACCCTCTGATGTTTGCCCTCCCACTATTAAGCAACTCAATATCTCCCTCACGTCTCCCCTTTTTCTTTCCTCTCTCTCTCTCCCTGTTGTCATGTAACAAAGGAGAATTATGCAGGCCTTTGTGAGGTTTTATTTATTTTTTCCCTGCTGCTGAATAAGCTCAGGTCCTTTTATTTTTATTAAAGATGATACCTTCAGTGAAGATGATACGGAAAAGTTCTCTGAGTATTTTTCCTGACCCAAGTTCTTGGAGAAGGATGAGCTGATACAGCAATCTTGGGTAAAGACCCAAGTAAAGGCTATAGATGGTTCTCAGAGGTAGGCCGAGAGCAAGTTTGGATTCTAAACTGCCCTTTAAGTAAAGACAAAAAGATGACCTTCCTTGCAAACTGTATTTGATGTAATTATTTGGCAAGGGTATTCTGCACACAATAGACACTTAATTCCATTTGAAATTAATCATATTTCACTAGCAGAGTGTTACTTGAAAAAAATGCTTAAAAACAACCAACAAAAAAATATCCAAATATTAAACATAAATGTCTTGTCCCATTTTCAAAAGGCAAATGTAATTGACTTTCAGATGAGGGCTTCCTGCCAACCCCAACTACCCTTGCAATGTCTGGCAACATTTGAGCTGGCCCAACAGAAAGAACTCAAAATAGACTCAAGAATTCCCCAACCTTGGGGAGTGTTAGGAAATAGTTCCATGGCTTGAAGGAAGACTTAGTAAATACCACAGGGCTTACCTCCTCCACGAAACCTCCCCACAACACCAGTGACTCAGAGAAACCCCTTCTGCACACCCTTGCATGAAGTCACAGGTCTCACACCTCCAGGTGGAATCCTACTTACTTTGCGCCTTCCCTACCCTGCCCAGCACTCCGTAGCATCTGTAATACTTCTCTGAGCATCCTGATTTATACGTCTGTCTCCCCAGTCAGCCTGGAATCTTCCAGAGCCAAGTAGCAGGTTCCCTCATTTCAAGAACCTTAGGGCTTGAACCAACAAGTGTTCTCAAGTTTTGCTTCTTTAATGAAAGAAAAGGAAGGAGAGGAGGGCAGGAGGGAAAGAGCCACATTACCAAGCACTTGCCGGGGTCAGAAGCAACAACACATCCCTGCTTCTACTTCCTTGCTATTCAAAAGTCAGCAGACTTTGTCTCCCAGAAAAACAAGAAACCCCTGGCTTTAAGGGGCTGTTCCTTCTAAGCTGTAGAATCCCATCCCATGGCACGAGGCCATCTCTGGGAACATAAATGCCAACGAGGTTCTGTCTGGAAGGTTCTACATACGGTACTGCCAAGAGGGACAGTCTAAAAGCCATCCTGAAGCCCCACACAGTGTTGAAGTCTGTCTTTCTGTCCTTTCAGAACGGGCCCCATCTGCATTGTATTTTCATTTCCTGATTGTCACCAGGAGCACCCTGGCCGTTGTTTCTCTATTTCAAGACTATGAGGTGAATATCTCCTCTCCTGCAAGCAAGGTCAGAGGCTCCCACCACATCCCAGATGTCTGTGTGCCTGAGGTCGGCAGGTGTCTTTAAGGCAGGAAGCCCCTGACTTACACACATCTTTGTATTCCTAGCACCTAACCAAGGTCTGCACCTGCTATAGGGAAAGGGGTGACATTGATTTGGGACATCCAACTTTGAGCACTGTGCTGCATGCTCCACACACTCGTGTACTGCTCAGTGAGGAGGGGGCTCTTTCTATCCCCATTTCATAGGTGAAGAAACTGAGACGCAGAAAGCTTAAGTCACTGTGTGCCCAAGGCCACAGCTAATAAACAGAAAACCTCAGACTAAAAATCAGTTTTCCAACTCCAAATCCCACGCTTGCTTCAAGTATACCATACTTCATCCCAAGAGTGAACACTCAATAAATGGCTTGTTGAGTTAAATTCAATTCCCAGAACACTCTGAAAGTGAACATACATACACACACACACACACACACACACACACGCGCACACACCATGCTGCTCATGGCTTACTGCTGCTTGTTAAAATTATTCTTGACTAACAAGAAATAATTAGAGTCTCTGGAGTACAGTCCACTAGAAATATGTCCTCGGGAATTACAGCATAAAACAAGCCTAAACAAGAATGTCTCTGCTCGTTGGTGAAGTTCATAAAATCACAGAATCTCAGAGCTGAGAGGGAAAACCAGGCAGTTCAAACCCGTCCTTTCATGAAGAGGTAAACTAAGGCACAGATACTTTGCACATCAAGTCATGGCCACAGCCAGCCGAGCTCCCATGTGGATCACTCCTCCTTGCCCCCTTTTGTTCTCGGATCCTAGTCCTGTATGTTGTGGTGTCATATCTCACTACCTACAGCCCTCAGAACCAAGTCCCAAAGAGGAACTCTTGGTCAGATCTATCTTTCTTGTCAGGTAATTGGGACTCAAGGCACAGACAAAAGCTGCCACCCCATCTCAGCATTTAATCACCGGCAAAAGCCATTTCCCGCCTCGTTTGCTCCGCTGCCAGAAATATTATCCTTAAATAATCAACACGAGGCAGATACCCTGCAAGAGACAACACTGGCCTCCAAAGAGAGGGCTGCTATTCAGCCACGCACCCGCTGGTGCGCAGGGTTAACAATGTGTCCTGGCAGAATCGAGTCATCAATCTCAGAGGGCCTCCAGAGGGAGGGGGGCCCTCTTCCTGCTGCCCTGGGGAAGGGCTGGGACAGTCTGTTCAGTCAAAAGCCGAGAGCTCGAGCTCAGGAGTGGGCAGAGTGAGGCTGTGGAGGGGATTATAAGTGAATACAACAATTATTCACAGAGCTTATGCTTGATAGGAAGGTATATACCCCATTCTCTTTCCGAAAGAATGGGAGATGGCTTGTGAAATTAAACGTGACAGAGAATATTGTATGTTTCAGGTAAAATTTTAAGCTGTACTTAAAAACAATTCAAAGGGGACAGAGAATAGATGTTTCCAGCTCTTGAGAACACATGGGTAACTGAAAGATGGAGAAAACCAGGAGGAACTGATTTGTCTGGCCTGAGCCAAGACTTCTAGGTTGAACAGCTCTCATCTCTTACTTCTCATAGCCCTTCTTTCAAATCTGTCTCAATGTCCCACTAAAAAACAAGGAAACTGAAGCTCAGAGAAGCTAAATAAGTTGACCAGCCAGTGTCTGCCACCCTATCTCTGGTTCCTTCTCCATCCTACCACCACCTCTATACATGCCTGCTCCGTGCCCATGGGCAGGGTGGGTATTGTTAAATGCTTCCACACCAGCTCACTGAAAGGAAAAATAAAAGATTCCACTTTTCTAACATTCACCAATTTCCCTAGTGTAAAGACTCTCATCATGGCCAATTTCCAACAACCTATGTGCATTAACCAGCTCACAAAACTTCTGAATATGTATCAATCAGCTCTCAAAGTCACTGACACCAGCACACCACTGCTGCCAGAAAGAAATCAGAGGGTTCTCCATGCAGCCCCTGCATCCAAGGAACTTAGGCCTAATTAGGAGAGTTGGGAAAGGCTAATACTTATGCCACAGTGCAAGATAATGGCACGTGGCAAGAAAAGGCCCTGCCACCATGGTCTTACAATTGCATCCCTTCACCTCCCCAGCTCCACTGACCTCCTGCCTGGGGCTCTCAGATACCCACTCTTCCATTCCCATGTTAAATGCTGCTGCTTTTATTTTTTTGCAGTTTTTGGCCAGGGCTGGGTTTGAACCTACCTGTATACGGGGCCGGCACCCTACTCCTTTGAGCCACAGGTGCCACCCAAACGCTGCTGCTTCTTAAGGAAGCCTTGTCTGAGGTTAAGTCTCCCTGCAAGACACTCCCCCAATACCCAGCATTCCTTCTTCCAGAACATTCACATTTGCAATTAATTTACTAATTATTGGTAATGGTTTACTGTACATGGCTTTCTCTCTGGATGGTGAGGGAGAGGTCATGCCCACCTAGCTCATCTCCGTGTCCTCAGCACCTCCCTTGACTCCTTATATGTGTCAATATATGGTTTTTGACTCATCTGCAGACTATTTAAGTGCAACAGAAGTCTGAGATTGGCAAGGCCTGGAACTGTCAGGAAAGGCTTTTAGGAAGAAGTGAGACCAGCGCTGAGTCTTCAAGGGCAAGTAGGATTTGGAGAAAGTCGGGGGGAGAGGTCTTTCCTGGCCAGTTACGAAGGCACAAAGATGGAAATGAGCATGGCATCTTTTGAAGATTTGGAGATGCTGGATTAGAGGAACACAGGTGAGTACAAGGGAATGGGAGGAGGGGTGTGCATAGTGCTGGGTGGGTCAATTAATGAATCTAAGGGAGAAAAAGAAAAAAGCTTGATCAGGCTCATGAAACCCCATAGTCCGCAAAGCACCCAGCAGGTGCTATTAAAAATGACAAACAGCTGAGCTTCAGCTCCAGCCAACCTGGTGGAACAGCTCAGGCTCCTTCCCTGAACTCAGTCACAGAGACACCAGGCAACCGCGGAGGACGCTGGATCCTAAGACTAGTCAATGGTAAAACTAGCACCAAAGGGTCCCTGCATGGGACAGGCCTGTGTGAGAGCCTGTGATCTTAGGTCTCTGCCCGGGTGACAGACAGGGCAGCTGTTCCCTGCCATCTTCTGCCCCTTGGGAGCAGAGTTTGTAAGAGACTCCTGCAGACAGAGTGACAGAGGATTCTGGAAAGGGGGTGGAGGTGACAAGCAGGGAGTGTTTCTGTCCAGACTGTAAAGCCAAAGATGCCACCATGGGAGGCATCCTCACACCCAACCCCCACCTGGAGAAACACAAGTCTTAGCACAGGTGCTGGCCCCAGTCTCCCAGCCGGGCACACATTCCTAGCCCAGCAGATGAGTGTACCAGGAAAACTCTGAGGAGACCAATGAAGGAAAACAGCAGTTGGAACACATGACCCAGAGGAAACAGAGAATGACCAC
This sequence comes from Otolemur garnettii, assembly GCF_000181295.1. Taxonomy (NCBI): domain Eukaryota; kingdom Metazoa; phylum Chordata; class Mammalia; order Primates; family Galagidae; genus Otolemur; species Otolemur garnettii. Next base: position 15,837,273 of record NW_003852416.1, read on the forward strand.
ACCTGGGCTCTCAGGGCAGCAGAGGAGAACAGAACCTCCCAAAGTCAGCCCCTGCCAGCTCACCTCCCTCCCCCCTCCCTGAGAGCCCTTCTCATGGCAGGGAGCAGATTGCTCAGGAAGGGATCAGCCAGCACCTGTGGCACTCACAAGACACAAAGATCCCATGTGGTCCCTGACTACCCCTTGCTCTTCCAGCATGTTGCACCTCACTCTGCTCCCTCTATATAGGAAGAATTCATGGAATTTTACCTTTAGAGCATGGTGAACTGGGAAGAAAGGGGAGGCGGTGGGTGGGCAGACAGCATTTCATGCTCAGGGGCCTCCCACTCCTGGCTAGGCTCTGTCTGTGGGGCAGACTGCAGCCCTGTAATAGCCAGTATATTTAGGATCCAGGGATCAACCCTGGTTAAGATTAAAATTACAGTTCATAGCAGTGTGATGTGTCCATCTTGCACCCAGGAATCCCAAGACCCCTTTACAGGGTCAGGGGCCAAGCAGCAATTCCAATTCCATATGCCAAACCACTTCTATTCTGCATTCAGGGCCGCTGTTTCTCACTTCAGCACTATTTACTGGCTAATCACATCCACATAGAATTTGAGGAACAAAAAAAGGGGGGTTGCAAGAAAGGTCATCTAACACAGCACTTCTCAATTCCATGCACAGAGTCTCATGGGATGGCGGTAAATGCAAATTATAAATCAGTAGATGGGGTGTGGCCTGGGATTCTGCCTTTCTAATAAGCTCCCAGCGATGCTGACACTGCTGAGTTTAGGATCACAGACTGAGTAACAAATATCTCAAAGACCCGCCCTGTCCAATTACCCTCCTGACACCCCATTACCAGCCCCATGTGGCCATCAAAGACTTGGATCCCGGCCAGTCCTAGCTTAGATGGACTGCAAGTGTAAAATATATACCAGTTTAAAAGGCATAGTAGGGGGACAAAAAGTGCCAAAATCACATTAATAATTTTATGTTGGTTATATGCTGAAATTATATTTTGGATATTCTAGATGAAGTAAGATAAACTGTTAAAAATAAGTTCACCTGTTTTCTTTTTACATTTTTTTCTATTTTTTCTGTTTACATTTTTAATGTCATTACTTAAAAAAATTAAAATTTCCTGTTATTCATATTTCTACTGAACGTTGCCATGGATCCTCCCAGTAACCACAAAAGCAACAGTTTCCTGCCTCAGAATAGGACTCCCCTCTCTCCTTCCACAAAATAATGTCCCACACACAACTTTAGAAACATTGAGTTAATCAAAATCAAGTACAGTAGGCCCTCTGTAAGTTGACCACCCAAGGGACTATAGCGAACTAGTCAACATACAGAGTGGTCAACATAAGAAACCAGGCCCACTGCCCTGATATGTACATGTGCTGCATGTCCAGTCTGAAAATTAGGTCAACTCAAGGAGATGGTCAGTGTAGGGAGGTGGTCGACTATGAAGGTTCCTTCTCCATCACATTTCTCAAAAGCTTTATCTGGACCCCATGCTGTGTGAGCATCCAGGAGGGGTGCAGTCTACAGGTTTCCCAACTTCCTGGACCTTCTCTGGCAGCACGTCAATCCAGACTGCTCTTCAGGAAAATTCCCAGGTCCCACAGAAAGCCTGCCAAATTGGAGTCTCTGTGAGTGGGTTGAGGCCCAGGAATCTAATATTTTAATAATTAGATGATCCTCATGCAATCATCACTTATAAATATTCTTTGCGGCCTTCCTGAACAGCCCTAGTAACAAGAAGTTCACCACCTCACAGGGAGCCTATTTCACCTTTGAGCAGCTGACACTGTTGTAACCAGCTATCATTATTATTATCTCAAATGGCCCCTAAAAGAAAAGCCATATGACCAAAGCCTATAATTTATAAGATCAAGTCAAGACTTAAGGCATAGCAAGCCTAAACCCTTCATTTCACAGACAAGGAGCTGAGACACAGCGGAAAAGACCTATTCAAGGTTATACGCAGACAGAGGAGACTTAAGACCCCAAGTCCTGCTGTCCCTGGTGGCCCCACTGCAAACCCTGGCAGCCACACACCCCCTGGCTGAGCAGACAGACACCCCATACATCCCGGAGGCTGGGTCCCAATACTAGGTGGGTCTCCCTGAGCTTTAACAAGTCTTGACAATCCTTCCCTGACCAACTCCCTCTTGGCACCAAGATGGGACCCCCAAATGCCTGTCAACCATTTCTATCCAATGCTGAACGTTGCACCTGCCTGGGCCCCTCCCCAGCAGGCATCACTCCACACTTGGGCACATTCCCCAGAGCAAGGACTACAGCTGACGTGATCCAAGGGGTAGGAATGTCCACTGTAGCCCTACAAATATTTCCTCAGGTACTGATGTTCTGAAACTGTTTCCAGAAACAGAAACAGCTGGCACCACCCCTGGGGGCACAGCACCCCTGGGATGCCCTTCAGAACTGGCCCCTTGAAATGGCCCCACTCTGGCTTTCCCCTGGCTGTGACTGACAGAGGCCCAGTATGCAGCAGTCCAGAGCCCCTGCAGAGGAAACTTCCATCCATTCTCTAGGCTCTTCCCTGTGGAGCTGTAAAGAGCCCACAGTCAGGTGACTCCTGCATCCCTGGAGAAGACACATTTCTCATTCCACTTTCTTAAGTACAACTAAATTGGCAGTTCTTTGAGTCTCTGCTCTGTCACTCATGAAAAAAGGAGAGTTTTTGTTCTGTCACTCATAAAAACCGGAGAGGTGGAAGGTTTGGAAGAGAGAGGTATGGAGAGGAGAGACAGAGAAGCAAGGAAGAGACAAAATGAAGCCTGGTGCCAATATTCTGCAGAAAGGGTGCTGGAAGGCAGAGCTATCCCTGAGGCCATTGAGATTCTGCCTGTGTGGCCAGCTCCACACACTGCCCTTCCCCCTGCCCCTCACTCTGTGCCCAGGACATTACACACTTGTCCACACTCTCTGTGCACTGGGTGTATTCACGACAGGTCACTCCAGTGTCACTCAGGAGGAGGAGTGCCTCCAATTAGGCAGAGAAAGCAGTTGCTTCTTGCATAGAAAATTGGGTTAGAGAGAACGAGGGGTGACCCCTGACTTGTGAAGCTCTTGAATAGCAAATTCTCCATCAGCAAGAGCTGAACACACACTGAATGGCTAAAGAGCACCATAAGAGAAAGAAACTTCACCATGTCCTTCAAGAGCCACAGTGACTTATTACAGGTGCTCTGTTTGGTGACCATGGATACCACACTGCAAGGAAACTGATAGAAAAGAAAAAAATATTTTTGCTTATCTAATTTTTGTTCCCTTTCCTCCTCCCAACTTCTTTGTATACCTTGCATTTTAAAAATACAATTTACAGGGGGAAAGTAGGACACTGTTTTATTGTTTTATTTTTTTTTTTTAATGTAACAAACTTTTATTTCTCAAAAATTGCTCACTACTTCCTTACAATGAACTCCAATCCAATGTGCCTACTTAGGGGGCTCTGAAGAAGGAAGGCGACTACTCTCAATGATTCTCAAACTCAGCGTGTTTAAGAATCCCCTGGGAGCTCCTAAAACAGTTCAGGTTCATGGTGCCTTCCCTAAGGACTCTGATTCTGCACATCCATTGTACTTTGGAGCTCAGGAAACCATCATTTTAACAAGTAAGGCAGGGGTCAGCGCCTGTGGCTTAAGTGACTAAGGCGCCAGCCACATACACCTAAGGTGACTGGTTCGAATCCAGCCCAGGCCCGCCAAACAACAATGATGGCTGCAACCAAAAAATAGCCGGGCATTGCAGCGGGCCCCTGTGGTCCCAGCTACTTGGGAGGCAGAGGCAGGAGACTCACTTGAGCCCAGGAGTTGGAGGTTGCTATGAGCTGTGACGCCATAGCACTCTACCTAGGGGGACAGCTTGAGGCTCTGTCTCAAAAAAAAAAAAAAAAAAAAAAAAAAAAAAAAAAAAAAAAGGCAGTTCTCCTTACTTGCTTTGAGAACCATGCCTTGAGACACACTACTCTAACAGTTATGGCCCAGGTCAAGGAGAATATATTTAGAGGTTTCTTTTCAGAAAACATTGACTCAGTGCTAATTCTGCTTAACTCAGCGGTTCTCAAGCTGTAGGTCGTGACCCACAGGAACTGTATTAAAAGGCCATGGCATTAGGAAGGTTGAGAACCACTGCTTAGCCAGTTAAATCTCTGAGGTGTAAGCATCTGAGTCTGCCCTGTCCTGGAATGTGGTGAGCCATGCCTGTAGTAAAATGCTACAGAGCAGAGAGTGGCACCTACGGACCATCTTTTGTACTACAGGCAAGCTCTAATAGACTTACAAATTAAAAAAAAAAAAAAGATGAGATGGCCACAATTCTGAAGGGAAGTGTTGATGCCCAATACACAGAGTAGAAACCTTAAAGCTTCCCACAGCCAACTCCTTTGGAGTCAGAATTACAAAAGGTATTTCTGCAGGCCTGAGAGGCAAGGCTTAGCTTATCTCAAAGTGGAACTTTATTAAGCACTTGGACTGAATAGATTACCTAAGATCCTGGGAAGTTTTCACTGACTCAGTGATTCATAAAGCATACCCTACCACCCTCTTGGGAAGGTCATTTTAATTGCTTCAACACAGACTAAGTATACAAACACTACCCATTAATTCAACACGTATTTACTGATCATTTCCTTTCTGTAAGTCCTAGGCTGTGTAAAAATAAGTCACAGAATCAGCTATAAGAGGGCTTGCACTTAAGCTGGGAAAGTAAGATCTTAAGAGTCAGAACCACATTTAATAGGAAGACTTGGATTTATGAAGCTATTCACCAGAAATACTAAAGGAATGTGAATCAGAGAACATGCCACTTCTTGCATCCTTCCTCTAAACACTGAAAAGCTAAAAACTTGACAGGTCATTAATGGATCTTACCCAGGTTACTGGAGTAGAGGTAATATTTATATTACCTCAAACCAATAGGTAGTCATGGGGGAGAAAATAAAAGAAGAGCATGTCAACAAAAGCCAAAATGCACCTTTGGGGAGGGCACAAAAATGAGGTAGCCATTTTCTAGCACACAGTTCAAATTACAATGGAGAGTTTTACTCTTCATGGTACATAGGGCATTGATACGTACCAAGGCCACACATCTCCATGAACCTCGCCAGATGCGCTACTTTTCCTTCCACCTACCACTTCTCCAAATCCTGTCTCCATCAAGTCCGTATAAAATAGCAACAACATAGAGGCAAGAGGAAGCCAAACTTGCCACCATGACAGAGGATGGCATCCTCCAACAGTGAGCAGTATGAGGGCCTCCTTTCCCAAGTCATTCATTCACAAGTCACTCCTACTCTGTCTTCAGCACCACACCAATGCTTAGAACACAAGAGTGAACACAAAGACACAGTCCCTACCGTTCCCACAGGGCTCATACAGGATACAGACCAGTAAACACTATGGATGCAACGTACTAGGACAGAGATAAGTCAACATGCCCGTCTGTGGTCCCCACAATGTTCCTTTCCCCTCCTAACACCTGGAAGTCAAGGTGGGGGCTCCTACACTGGTCCAAGGAGGCAATATTGGCCAGTTCTGGAGAACGCATCCACAATTCCATCAGCACTCTCCAGGCCCATTTTCTCAGCTCCTCCCATGAATACCACAACAGCCAGACCACAGCCTTCTACACATGGTTTTCTCTGACCTCATTTAACGGCTTCTGGAGTCCCACCCTCACTCCCCACTCTCCCACTCTGATTTCCCCCTGGGTCACTGGGGAACCATGCTCATAATGCCAGAGTCAAGAAGAAGTGTTGCTTCCAGAAAGTCCAGATAACAGATTCTCCAAGAAGCAAAGAAAATACTTAGTATATTTCTATCCCCAAAGGGCTAGGTAGTGGCTGTGGATAGCCAGGCCTGGGTGAGGCAACATCACGTGGTGGCTAAAACCTTATATTCTAGGGCCAGACTCCCTGTGTGGGAACCTGAGATCTGCCACTTACTACCTGAGTAACCTTAGGCAACGTACTCAGTTTCTTGGTGGCTCAGTCTTCTCATCTGTAATATAGCATCTAATTCACAAAGGTATTACCAAAATTAAATGAGTTAACATTTATAGTGCACTTCTAAATATACTGGCACAAAACAAGAGCCTTGGAATTTTTTGTTAAATAAAATAATTGTCTTTCTTTGTTCCCCTCCAACATGAGGTTGTATGCTAGAAGGTCATCTAGATTTTATGCCAAGAAAGCTCTCTAGTCACCACCCCCACCCCATATCAGCACTATGGAAAAAGTGCACAGGAGGCTGGCAGAAGAAGCCAACAGTGACTGAGGACCTGCTGTGCACCAGCCACTGAGTGGCCATTTTCACATACATTATATGTCCCTGAATCCCTCAATAGTCCAGAGGTCAAAATCGTTATCCCATATTTTATAGATAAGCAGACAGGGGCTCAGAAACCCCACCAACATATTTTAGGAACTAGGGACCAGCCATAAACCTTTTCACTTCTTCATGATAGTATTTGTCTGGTTCCACTATAGCTGGTGCATACAGAATGGGGGTAATGGGGGTTATGAGGGAGAGTGGAGCAAGGAGACCATCCTCTCCAGGCACATCTATGGGGGAGGAGCTGCAGGGGACAGAGGAAATGTGGCCGAGGCAGAGAGAAAAAAGACTAAGTTCTATGTGGTCAGAAGGAAAGGTAAACCCATGGGAGCTGCCCTGGCCCTGAAAACAGGTCTCAGATCTTAACAAGAGTCATCTCTGGCAGAGTCTCTGACTATTGATGGAGATTCAAACCTGTCATTCCAGGTGTAGAGACCAGCTCACCACTTTCCTGTCCCCTGCCACAGGCAGACATCATTGATCCATCACAGCACTCATGCCTCCAGGCCTGGACAGTGTCAGCATTTAGACTTCAGAAGGCCTGGCCAATCCATCAGAGTTGACTTGGAGACAAAACCTATTTGCCATCCCTTCTCTTCACCACGCTGCCAAAAGGAGTTTAAGAAACCCCATCTTCAAAAAGTGGGTAATCTACTTAGAGAAATGGTTCCTGTGACACAGAAAACAAGTGACAAATATACTCTCAGAGCCTTCTGAGTGAATCTTAGTTAAACATTCTGAACAAAATGGCCCCACTACTATGGGCTAGGCAATTAGACATGCTTTGGGAGCTAATATTTCATTACTTTCTCTGTTTAAACATCTAGTTTACTTTATGATTTACAAATTACCATCTCTTGACCCTCACGATCACTCACTAGGCAGCCAGGCACCCTGTAATGTGTAATGCCTAAAATTCTTATTCGTTTTAGTGGTTTGTAAGTTTTTTCCATAGGCAATCATTTCTGCAAGTAATTTCCTTTGCAATTCTCAAACTATCTGCTTCCGCCTCCTACTTTATTGCATCAGTTAGAACCTTAGAAACTTACCCCTCAGCATGTGGGCTAAGAATCTGCAGCACTCGCATCACCTGGAAACACAGAATCTTAGACTCTACCTCAGACCTTTTAGTCAAAATCTATATTTCAACAGGATCCCCAGATGATTCATAAGCACATTAAAATTTGAGAAACACAGCACCACTACCTGTTGGAAAACAGGCGTAGTGAAGGGTATTGGTTTGTTGCTCTGAATGTATTGAAAATGTGTCTCTATTTTCATCAGTATTTATGATGTTTATAAGTTTTTGACACATAGCTTGTATCAGATTAAAGCAGGAAACTCTGTGTAAATATTAATAACTATGAAAAATTAGGTCCAAAGAATTGTTAAGCTGCCACAAGTTCATCCAGCTTGTAACAAACATATCAAGCACAAATGCCATGCCTGTTCTGCCCTGATGCTGAGTAGTCATCAGAAGTGAGGATGGACTAAAAATTATTCCCAGCCATCAATATATATTTGTTGAATAAATGAATGGGTGAATCTCACTGTACTTTAATATAATAGGTGTGTTTCTGCATAGCTGAATGAGCATGAAATCTTAGGCCCTTGAATATGTGTAAGCCACATGATTTCAATGTGTGAGAAGAAATCTCTATTTTAAGGTACTCTGCACTAAATCCTCTCACAAAGAGGAAAAAATAGCTTGCTTCATGAAAATGTACTCCCTGATAGATTTTAATGTGTTGATTGGGCACAGCTGTGTGCCTATAACTGTCTTTAGTTCTAATAAGCATTCAGAAGGTATCAGACAGTAGATCTCAAATTTAGAGTGCATGAGAATCACCTAGTGGGCTCATTAAACCACAAATTTGCTGGTCTAACCCCCTATCCCAAGTTTCTCATCTTGTAGGTTTAGGATGTGGGCCAAAACTTGCATTCCTACCAAGTGGCAAGGTGATGTGATACTGTTGGTCCAGAGACCACACTTTGAGAAGCACTGAGAAGTGTTTTTGAGAAGACAAAAACTGTAGCCCAGAAAGAAGGAGGGAAGAGAAGGAAGAGGGGAGGGGAGGAGAGTGAAGGGGAGTGAGGAGGAAAGACTGGGAGGAGGGAAAGTGTTTGGTGGGACCTCACCTAACGTGCATAATGCAATGGTACATCGCAAAACTATTAAGAATAGAGTATAAACATCTTGCCACAACAAATAAGTAAGCGAGATGATTGTTATGTTAATCAGTTCAATGTAAGCATTCCACATTGTATATCAAGTCAGCACATTGTACCTCATAAATGCATTAACATACACTGTTATGATTTAATAAAGAAAGAAAAAAATATCCTCCCTGTATCCAAGGCAGTGGGTGTCACGTCTAGCTACACATCACCCTCACCTGGAAATCTGTTAAAATATTGATGCCTGGGTCTCTACCACAACCATTTCTATCAGAATCTCTGAGGGGAGCTGAGTGCTAGTAGTTTTCACAGATTCCCCAGATGCTCTAATGTGACACCAGAGTTGAATACCACCGAGGGTTAGATTTTAGTTGGGAAGGTAAGAAGGACATGCAAGAAGAGTTCCAGGGCCCCACATGCAGTGGTGGCTGCAGCCAACAGGGACCACCTAGAGAAGGCCAATGGTACACACTGCTTCCCAACTCTGCATTCAATCACACCACTATTAGCCTGCAATCAGCCATGGGGGAAGTATTTACACTACAGAAATTGGCAGATGCTACAGATAAGGGCTCTTCCCTCTCCATCTAGGGAATCAGTTATTATAAACATTTACCAGCACACGACCGTGTGAACAGCAGACAGATGTGACAAGTGTCCCACAAATGGTCAGGAACCCTGTTCCAACAAACATAAGGATATAAAATCCCCCTGGACTGGAGAAAGTTGGGCCAGAGAGTGACCAAAAGGATGAAGAGGATATGTACAGAAGGAAGGTCATATGCCTGTGACAAAATGAGCCCGTGGTGGGTAGGAGTACACAAGATGCCACACCTTGGTGGGGGGGGGCAAGACATGATTGTAAGAGGGACTTTACCTAACAAATGCATCAGTGTAACCTGGTTTCTTATACCCTTAATGAATCCCCAAAAATATTTTTTTAAATAATAATAATAAAAAGATGCCTCTGGGCACAGTGAAGGGACTTCAGGTGTGCAAGACAAGGATTCTTGTGAGACAGAAGTGCTTCTATAAAAATGTGGTTTCAAAAGTTTAGAATTTGATGCTATGGATCTCCGGAGGGAAGCGCACACAGGCAGTTCATATACCAGCCAAACTAAGAGTCACTAATAGACAAAAGCTGCTTGCTGATAAAACACTGCCCATCAGTTCTTGTGAGGGATCTTCTGACTTTGCACAGAGCCGACAGCATGCAGACAGTACCTGAGAGGCACCAAGACTAGCTTATGCAGCCCCCATACCCTCACTTCCTAATCTCTCTGATCCCAGCCACCTTCTCTCAGAAGCCTTTGGGAGAATTCACATCTTCAAAGTCCTCCTTTAATTCCCAAGGGGCGATGGGCAGTCAACATCCATTCAGGATCCTGGAGACCCTGTGATGCACATGAATCTCAGATGATGGAAAAAATAAGATGTTAGGAAAAGAGAAAAGAAAGTCAAGGTTGAAGGGTGGGGGGAACGGAAGAGCTTTGTCTATCCTTCCCAAAAAATGTTGAAGACAGGCCTGCAGGAGACATTTCTACATGCTTCTCATGCTGAGAACTTTGGGCCTAGGTGATTTTCACTCCTGTTATCAGGAGAGAGAAGAGGCAAGAAAAAGAAAAATACCCATGAATATTTCATGCAGTGCCTCTGCTGACTTTTTAGTTCCCTGAACACCCATTAAAATGCCACTGTAATAATGTCATTGTTTGATCGTCATTTCTACCTGGCTCTTAGGGAGAGAAAAAAAAAACAGACATAGTAATTCCTTGCTCTGATTGGGAGGTCACAGGAAATCATCTACCACTTGTACTAAGGCTTTTGAAGATCAGAGGGCTAAACAATCACATTTTCATTTATTTGGCATCATTCAAGGAGATAGAATTCCATAGAAGTACATTTTCCAGATAAATGAAGCTTATCCTTAAGCACCAGATTTGTTTTTCAATTTCAACCATTTCGAATGGAAATTATTCTAGAATGGCTCCCACTTTCCTATTTTCTTAGACAAAACAAATGGAGCAAAATGGAGCCTCGATACTTCAGAATCCTCGCCTGTGTTTAAAGATACATGATGTCTCAGGCTTGTCGTGATGGTGAATATAGCTTGCCTCCGGATGGAGAGCCCCACACTGAAGAGCTTTCTCGGTTCTTCACTCTATTTTCTTTCCTTGCCCATCTATGCTTTTGTCATTCGTCTGTCTGACATCACATCACGTCTGCATCACAGTGCTCATCTCTACTGTCAATTCTCCATCTCCAATCCCTTCCCAACAATGATTTCTTGTTCTAAATTTGCTAGCAACTGAGAAAAGTAACACCCCAAATTATTATAAGAGTATATAAAGAAAGAGTTACTAGGCTCTAAACAAGGGCCAAAGGCAGGACTCTCTAAAAAAAAAAAAAAAAGTATAACTCTTATAACTCTTAGCACATAAAACTCTAGATGCCTTGTCTCTAAACCCTGGTGATTTATTGCTTCTTGGTAACAGAGGTTGCCCAAGAAGCAATTTGTAGATAAATGAGGCATTATTGTTTAATAATGTTTAATTAATATGGGCACAAGTTGCTTAATATATGTATGAATGGCCAAAATGCCTTTCTGTGCCCGTATTAATTAAACATTATTGAACAATAATGCCTCATTTATACTAGCACTATTAACAAAGTATTACACCGCAGGCTGGGAGCAATGGCTCACACCTATAATCCCATCACTTCAGGAGGCCAAGACAGAAGGATGCTTGAGACCAGGAATTTGGGAAGAGCCTGGGCAGGCAACATAGCAAGATCCCATCTCTACAAAAAAATTTTAAAAATTAGCTGGGCTTTGGGCGGTGCCTGTGGCTCAAAGGAGTAGGGCGCCAGCCCCCATATGCCAGAGGTGGTGGGTGCAAGCCCCCGCCAAAAAAAGAAAACTGCAAAATTAGCTGGGCTTAGTGTCATGTGCCTATAGCCCCATGCACTCAAGAGGTTGAGCAGAAGAGGATTGCTTGATCCCAAAAGTTAGAAGTTACAGTGAGCTATGACTAGGCCACTGCACTCCAGCCTGGGCAACACCATGTGACTCTATCCCTTAACTAAAAATAAATAAATAAATAAACAAACACAAACTAGGTGACTTAAATATAGTTCTGGAGGCTTGAAGTCCAAGATCAAAGTGTGGACAGGATTTCTTCCTTATGATGGCTGTACAAAGACTCTCTTCCATGACTCTTGCCAGCTTCTGGTGGTTTGATGGCATCTCCGGCATTGCAGATGCATCATCTTGACCTCTGCTTTCACGTTCACATGGATGGCGTCCTCCCTGTATGTGCCTGCCTCTGTCTAAACTTCCCCTTGTCATAAAGACACCAGTCACATTGGGTTTGGGCCCATCGGACTCCAGTATGACCTCATTTTAACTAATTACTTCTGTGATGACCCTATTTCCAAATAAGGTCACATTCTGAGGTGTTAGTAGTTAGGACTTCAACATATGAATTCTTGGGGGATACAAATCAAGCTGTAACAGGGCCACAGACTTAAAACCAGTTTCCCTAGTAGGAGGTGCTTCTGCAGGACAAAGGCATGTCTGCAGTCAACCTGTGAACACCACTGAAGCAGAAGCCCTGCCAGGCCACTGAAGGGGAAAGCATGAACTGAATAGGCCCTGGGATGCAGAAGCAACAAGGACGAGGGTCTAGAAGAGAGGCATGAGGCTATTCCTACTGAGGGAGGGGCCGCAAAACCCCAGAGCACCCACCAACTACCCTGTCAGTTCAATAGCCCTGCCATGTCCTGGCTCTAAAGTGATGATATACAGAGCATTCAGAAAACAAGACATCCCAAAGCCAGGATGTTCAAGGGCCGGGACCTTGGGGAGACACTGTACAGATAAGGAAAACAATAGAGCTTCCTCTTCTGCAAAAGGAGAGACCCTGGCCCCTACAGACCCTCCACTGCCACCATAATTTACAGTTCTAGCCTGCATTATACTTTCTAATGGGTAGCCATTTGATAAACACGTATTAAGTAGCTGAAGAAAGGAGAGAATAAATGAGTAAGTCCATAGCCACGAGGACAAGATGCAGTAACTCCCTTTATAGTTACACCCCACTCTCAATCCCCCCAAGCCTCCCAAAAAGGCCAGGAATGAATCCTAGGTTAAAGATCTCTGCCCTCTGGAAGTAGTTAAAATGAAATAATACCATACCCAAGGCAACAAGCAGTGCAAACACACGGAGGGCCTAATTAGACCTCTGAATACATATGCAAACGGGTCCTCTCTGAATTTTCCTTGCCTCAAAACACAGATCTCAGATATTTTCTCCCCAAGCAAGTCCTATCAGTTTCTGGGGCTTAGTCTAAATGCATTCCTTGGCATTGAGGCTCCCAAACAATCTACTCCAAGAAGCAATTATTTCTGGGGCTGAGAATTCTCCTGTTTTCACATCCCAGCCTGATACGAGTTCCTCTTGCAAAGGCCTGAGATGCTACAGCCAAGAATACAATCAAAGAGAAGGACAACCTGTAATCTTAACTTTCCCTTTGTACTTCAGACAGCCACGATCAGCATCAAGGAGCAGGCGGAAGAAACTGCAAGTGCAGAATCAAGAACACACCTGTGCCGTGAGAAAATGAAAACGCCTCCTTTTAATGCTAGGGTTTAAGAAGAGAAATCTCTTCAGAAATGAGAATTCAAAAGGAAAAGAGATAGAAATGGAGAGAGAAAGTTCACACCTACCAACTTGAATTCAATCCCCCACAACAAAACAATATCCAGTTAAGAAAAAGCAAGGGAAAAACCTGTTGCCTTGACAATAAAACCGCAAACAAACAGGAACACACATACACACAGGCAGTGGCTGCACAGCTGATGTGCAAAACTCAGGGCACCACCTGTGAGAGCGGAAGCAGAATGAGTACGTGGCCCACAGAGAGCCAGCTCTGCCGTTGTCCCTGCCTGCTGCTGTCTGAAGGACAAGTATTCCCAGCCCTGCATCAGAAAGCTTTGCAAATAACATGAGAATCAGCCTGCAGTGAGACTTAGGATGTACTGAGGACAAGAGCTAATGGCAATTATTTAGTTTTAATAACTGGGTAATTGCTGACCAGACCAGCAGAAGCCAAAAGGCCAATGCCTTTGCATTGCCAAGAAAACCCAGGGTTAGGTGTTAACGGCACATAATTAAGTGGGCTGCTGCCCTGGTCACTTCTAATTGGGCTGTGCTGCCACATGATGTGGGGATGTCCCATTTGGGTCTGGGGCCTCTGAGCAGATCCACCTGGACAGAGCAGGCACAAACTTCTATAAGCTATAACAGGCTTATAAAAACCTTCACTTAGACAACAGCAGTTGTTCAATGTTGGACAGGGTCAGAGGTCCAAGGATGATGGTTATTGATCTTATGCATGGATACAGACCTTCCAGCTTCAGGAGAAGCAGGGGGTCCTGGAACTGATAGAAGGTCATGTCCTTCATATTCAGTCCCAGAAATCACTAATCTGAAAGTCAGAATGATCCCAGCCAATGCACTACCAGCAACTTATGAAGAGAAGAAATCTATCCTGAAAGTATCACCCTGCCTGCTGTCCGAGGGTCAGTGCCACAAGGAGGGCCTCTCAGTTCCACAGGCAGCCTCCATTCCGCATGCCCATTAGAGCCTCTGCCCCTGGGCTCTGGCTCTCTCCACCCTGGGGATGCTTTCTCCTCTCCCATTCAAACCCAGTCTGGTACATTCCAAATCTCACCTTTCCCCCACCCTTCCCCTGCCAAGAAACCCTGTTTATAAAGTGCCCTTCCCAGTTATTCACCCCTATGGAACTCTCTAAGCTCCCAATCAATTTCAAACTCAAAAGGTCCTGAGAGATCATCCAGGCCAATTTTATAGATTAAAAATAAACCAAGGCCCAGGCAGGTTCCACAGACTGTCTAGATATCCTTTTATTTCTATTGTATGTACAGGAACCTCATCTGTCCAGTATGCTGTATGTTCCTGAAAGAGCATACTCCTATATGATCCTATATACTGGCCTTTTACATAACACCTAGCATTTAACATAAGAGTAGACAGAAATTGAACCATACTAAGTATCTTTCCATTAGTCCACCTGCATTGGTCCTTTTCATCTATGGTTCATTGTTGGCCTAACTCTAATAATAGTATTGTGGGCCTCAGAGTGACCTCTACTTCCTCTGGCTACACTGGTGAAGAGCCACATAATAACCTAATAATTTTTATAAAGAGCAAACCACTTGGGCCAGTGTCCAATATGTAACAGGCAGCGGGAAGGGAAAGCAGAGCTGGGCCCCTCACCCCTTAATTAGACATGCCACTGTTCAGTCCCTACTTGGTCACCCCACTAACTGGGTGCACATCATTTATGAGCTTCAAGAAAGGAATGGCACTTGCAAGTCCAAAAGGACACTGTCCCTGTTCTTAAGGAGCTTCAGTCTAAGGGGGAAAACAAGAACATGGACCATTCTGTGTAGCAAGCTGATGACAGAGAAAAAGTAGAAGAGTATCATTCTAGATCATTAACTGAAACTCCGTACCTCTTTCCTGATTCACAAACATGTCCCTGTGTCTATCCATGTGCTCAGTATGCCTCTGCCTCTAGGTTTCTGCTCACAACTCTCCCCACCTGCACTGTCCTCACTCCTGTGTAAATCTAACCCATCTTTGAAATTCAAATTTCACACTGTATCCTACAGTAATCCTGCTTTAGGATTACTCTTTTCACAAAGGTTCTCTTTAACTAGTCTGCCACTTCCTTTATGCGACGCTTGATCTCATGATATTTCTTGTTCACTTCTTATGTCCTTTCTCAACTCTCATGCAATTCTATCACTGATCTAAATTTTAAATTCCCTAATGGTGGGTCCCAAGTTCTCTAGAAAATTCACATATGAACAAGTCTCAGAGACACAGTAGATGCTCACTATATCTCCTTGCAGAATGCATGTATGAAGGAGTGAATGAACGAATGTGCCCTATCACCGGTCAGGTTTCAACTGTTGGTCAAAAATTCCAAATAAATCCATCCTCTGCCTGTCCTCTCTCCTCCCTAGTACATATTAACATACACATTATACTGTCTTCAGTCAACCAGAATGAGCTCACCTGGAATGCCTGACCCACAGAGCGCTCCTAAGATTAGCCAGGCTATTTCAGTAACACCTTTTCTGATTTAATTTCTTCTTTGGCATTCCCACTCCAAATCCCCTGACTCCAAGTGGATTATATTAGCACTTAGGGAGAAGGAGAAAACAAGCAAATGAGCTGGCAGAATTAGGGTATAATTCTGTGGTTAAAACTGTCATCCTCTAATGAGTGGAATAAATCTTTACCGATGCTGATAAACAAGCACCCGATATATGAGCACAGAGGTCAGGGCCTAGCCTAGCAAGGACTAATTTCTGTAATCAGCTTTCATTTCTCTATGAATATCCCAAGTTATAAACAGGCTGGATGGGAACCGTTTCCTGAGTAAATTTCCATGTCTGAGACCAGTAAGCAAGACATTAAGTCCAAACATTGGTCTCAGCTACCAGACCCAGGGATGCTTACCCAACTTTAAATGTCTCTCTTGACTTCTCCCTTAATGACTTCTCCCTTAATAGCACCTAAAAACAAGAATTCCAGGAGATAATTTTTTTCTTTCTCCTACTGTGTTGTACTTTGCCTCAAATAACTACCACTACCTACAGGGCACAGCAAAAGTCCTGCCCTCTACAGGGTCACAGCCTAAGCGGGGCAAAAAGGCACAAAGGAGCCAGAGAGGCCCAAGCCTAGCCACACAATCAATCACCTGGAGACCTGGCTAGCAACAGATGGAGAGACTGTGATTCAGTAGGCCTTGGGTGGGGTCCGACAGTGGTAGATTCCAGTTGATTCCAATGTAGCAGCAGACCCATATGACAAACAAACAGCTGAGAAAGTCAGTGTAATAACAACAGTATGTGCTTTCCAGACAAGCAGACCTGGGTTGAAATTCTAGCTGTAGTGTCTACTACAGCCTGGGGCAAGTAACTAAACCTCTGGGTAAGGACGGCTTTCTCAGACAGTATAACTGGGCATTTAAGCACAGACCACTCACAAAACTAATAGGGCACTGACCGGCATATATGTTTAGTAAATAGAAAACTGTCCACAAATAGGAACCCTGAACTCTTACCTCCCAGACTGCCAATCCAAATTCCAGCAACTCATGTTAGGTCTACTAAAGTAAGACTCTTTATCGGGATATGTATGATTTAATCATTTCATACACACAAATTCTCAATTAGAAAAAAAAGTATATTAGAGGTTTCTGAAAATATGGTCACCATAATGATAACACACAACTCTGTTAGCTGAAGGCCAACCTTGGTCATTTTGATCATTGATTGCTGAGGAAAAGTCCCGATAACCGCTGCCTCATTCATAACGAAGTGCCACAACACAAGCCCCAAGGTCAAAGTTGCACTAGAAAATAAGACCATGGATAAAGAAGTCCTTTACAAAGTCTACTACAGAGTAATGAAAGTTGGTGTCTTTTAAAACCATATTTAGAGAAAAGGGGAAAACAACCAACAAAGTCACACTTTAAGACCCTCCTTATACGTCTACTATCAAGGTTAGTCACTCACATAGTATTAGGAAATTGGCTCTTGATTAAAAGCTAAGTGTTGCTAGCAGCAAGTGCCTGCATTCTTTCTGCCCATCCCTGTTTTCCCACCTTTTGTATTCAGTGCCTCTTTCAGAAGCCAACTTGGAGGGAAACTTTTATTCAGGGCTTCAGTGCATTTGTCCTCTTGACATACCTGGCCCAGTCACTCTACATGAATGTAGATCGCGTTTCCTTTTATATTTCTTGGCAAGAAAATTTGCTGTAAATATCATTTAACCTTTCTCAAACAGTGAAGGTGGCCCTGGTTCCATCCATCAAATGGATTCCTCACTCTTAATTCAAAAAATTAGAAGATGCCCTAAACCTTTTTCTGCAAGAAAAACCCAAGCAAATCTTATTTGGAAAGATTCCCCATGGTTGTCCAAAGTCAATGCCAGATGCTTAAAAGACAGCTAGCCAGGTACAACATCTAATTAAAAGAATGTCGGTCGATAGAGTGGACATACTCCTTCTTGAGTGGTTAATTTCTAGAAAGAGTTTAATAAATTACTTTTGAAGCCAAAGTCCCAGTTGCCATGAAAGATTTTTGTTTGGTTTGATTTGGTTTTTTCAAAACACTCATTGAATTACATCGGCAGACTCTTTCCAAGGTTGTTGAATGAATAAAGATAAACAAACAGTAGTCTACAGGTATTCAGGATATATAGGAAATATCTATACTCCTTAAGTCCACAGTAACTATCAGAACCCCAACAGTAACTTCATTATTACATACTGCCTCAAACTGCTCTATGATCTTTTATTTTTAATATGAAATGTTTAGATGAGAGTAATAAATCCCATCTAAAGGAACCAAGTGCTGATAAAAGGAAATTATATTTCAATCACGGCATAGATATTACAAAAACAATTACAATTGGAACACACCTCACATCCCTAAGATCTTATCCTCAAAGAAATGGAAAAGGGAGGCTAAATGAATCTTGCCCAGCCAACAGCAAAACTGTGAAGTGCTTTAAATTTGCTCTCCAAGGCTTCCCATTATTTTTAAAGGAGGCTTACCCTTCCATGGTGAGTCCTCTCCCCCGCCATTCTGCCAACTGTAGCAACTTACTCAGCTTTGCAGTTCAAACACTGTCCCATGATCTAAAATAATCTCCTTTTTTTCTTACTACAAGTAAATTTCTTAAGACCTCGTGCTTAAGTGAAGCTTTTAGAGGAAACTAATCAGAAAACCTAATTCCCATTGCTAGAGTTAAACCATGATTTAATACATGTCCCTTCCATTAGCATTTACATTTTTAGAGTGAGATGGGGACTTGATTTAATTCCCCATGACAAAATTCCAGCCACTGAACAAAATCCTTGTGGGACAGTATCTCTAGGTAAGAGCCACCTCCATTTCCCTCCTCATATCAGACTACTTAAGTGAGCAGACACACAGCTATAAATGCACCTTCCCTAAGATGGAATTATTACAGCTTGTTTTTAGCCCAGAATGTCATGAATGAAAGGAATCCTGATCTAGCCTCTCATTTCACAGCTGAGGGAACTGAAGACCACAGCTGTTTCATGCCCGTCCCAGAACCACAGCCGCCCTGGCTGTCTCTCATTCATTTGCAGTGCTTTGTAAGGGCTTTGAAGCAATGGACCTATCTCAGAATCTTCCACATCTACCTAACCCTTACGTCCAGTCATTTGTCAGGTTTTGTTTCACATGGACAAGAGCAATTGGCTCCTAACTAGTCTCCCTGATTCCAGGATAGCGTAACTCTTGTAAGATGGTGAGAATCCCTGTCCCTTCATCTGCTCAAAAGGATTGGACTCTCACTGTTGCAGGATACACCAGTAATCTATACGACTGTCCTTTGAGAGTGATCTTATGTGATCTTCCAGCCCAGGAGTTTTAATCTCCTATAATAGAGAGTTTGTTATGAAATGAATAGAAAATTTGTCTCATAACTAGGCACTACCAAAAGAAATTTATTCTTTATTTTGACCCCAAATCTGTCTCTCTGTGGCTGCTACACTTCAGCAGCAATTCTGTAATTTGATGAATTACCATATTAGGCAATGCTAACGCCTCTGCACTTGACACTCTTCCTGTATCTAAGTGCTGTCACTGTGTTTCTTCTTTGCCTTCTCTTTCTTGCCACTGGCTTCTCCCTCTCTTACATGTCTTCCAATTTGTCCACATCCCATTGTGTCCATCAACACAGAAAACTTAGGATAAATTAAAATATTACAGACAGAATATTCCAAATTAAAAATTGCACAGTACCAAGAAGCTGTCCTCACTCTAATTCTAGAATATAGGTCTATTAGATTAAGGTTCCATGAGCTTTTTGGCTTCTTATACCACAGAGTTGACTCATAGTGAACTGTGAGCTTACCGCCTCCCAGGCCATTTAATAATATTTTACTCGTGCTGCTAATTCTCTGAAACATCTACCTCATTCTATTTCGTGCCGTTTAATTTTGGGATGTGTAGAACTTTACATTTATTCCCTGATACATTTTGTTCTGTTAGACTTGGCCCAGATCTCTAGTCTATAAATATCATCTTATATCCTGTTTCTGTCTTAGTATTCACTGTCCCTCCAGTCTTTGTATTATGTGCACACTGGAAGAATTTGCCACCGATACCTTCCCCAGCCTCAGGGAAGTGATGCCTGCATCTCTGAGGGAGAATTGAGGGCAGGCCCAAGGACAGAGCCTTTAAGAAGGGCACTGGAAGACTACTTGAAAGTTAACTTTGAACCCTGGTCAGTGTTCTTTGAGTATGATCATTTGACAAGTTATTGATCCATCCAATTTCCCTAATATACAAGCATATTCCAAATTGGCCACAGATACATCACGAGACTATATTGCTAAGGTCCTTTCAGCTTGTGTTATTTTTTCTCACTTAATAGTTCTGTGATCCTTACAAAAGCAGTAAGGTTTATTGGCCTGAATTGCTTGCATCAAATCCTCCCTGCATCCAAGTGATCATCAACTTCTGTTTATTATTTATATACTCCCTTTTAAAGCCCACTATTCCAGAGTCCTGGCATCCATCATCTGCTATCTGTATATCTCATTCTTGAGGTTCCTCAGAGTCTTGAAATGTTTTCCTAAGTAAGGTCTTCAGAGTCCTAGCATGATGCAATACTTCCTTGATAGAAGCCTTACATTTATTTAGATCAAAATGATATTCTTTTTTTTATTTCTTATAGCATAACTATGTACATTAATGCAATCATGGGGTACAGTGTGCTGTTTTCATATACATTTTGAAATACTCTCGTCAAACTGGTCAACATAACCTTCATGTCATTCTCTTAGTCATTAAGTTAAGAAATTCATACTCTGCTTTTAGAAAGATTCACTTGTACCCTTGTAAGATAAACCATATAGGTGACCCCACCAATCACTCTCCCTCCCCCCATCCACCCCCCTTGCCTCCCCTCTCCCACTCCATATTCTAAGGCTATAATTAGGTTATGACATTCCTATAAAAGCTATGAATTAGTTTCAAAATAGGGCTGTGTACATTGGATACTTTTTCTTCCATTCTTGAGATGCTTTACTGAGAAGAACACTTTCTAATTCCATCCATATAAACATGAAGGAAGTAAAGTCTCCATCCTTCTTTAGGGATGCATAGTATTCCATGGTGTACATACAGCATGATTTATTGATCCATTCGTGGGTTGATGGGCATTTAGGCTTCTTCCATGACCTAGCAATTATGAATTGGGCTGCAATAAACATTCTGATACAAATATCTTTGTTGTAATTCGATTTTTGGTCTTCTGGATATATACCTAGTAAAGGAATTGCAGGATCAAATGGCAGGTTTATTAGTTCTCTCAGTGTTCTCCAGATTCAAAATGATATTCTATCAAAATCTCTTGGCTCGGCGCCTGTGGCTCAAGTGGCTAAGGCGCCAGCCACATACACCTAAGGTGGCGGGTTCGAATCCAGCCGGGACCCGCCAAACAACAATGACGGCTTCAACCAAAAAAAAATAGCCGGGCGTTGTGGCCGGCGCCTGTGGTCCCAGCTATTTGGGAGGCGGAGGCAGGAGACTCGCTTGAGCCCAGGAGTTGGAGGTTGCTGTGAAGCCACAGCACTCTACCCAGGGGGACAGCTTGAGGCTCTGTCTCAAAAAAATAAATAAATAATAATCTCTTCGCACACCTTCTGTAGTTTTTCTCATTTATCCCTGGTCATTTACACATGTTCATTTAATAATCTTGAGTGTGAAGATCATGGAAGACAAAAATGAGAGTGGGAATTAAAATGCTGAGTCTTCCTCTTATCCACCATTCTAAAGGACTTTGATCCCCTTATTCCAAAATTTTACTTAAAAATCCCATTTTCACCCTTTGGATTAGTTTTAAACCTAAAGAATAACCTAAAATGTTTCCATCTAAACTGTTCTTTCAAGTCAATGCCATCCACTAACGTATGATATACAACTTATTTTGTGCATATTTTCAAATATACTGCTTAAAAATATATGTGATACAGATAAAAAATAGCTATATAGTAATTTAGTTTTTATCATTTGTTGATTTTTAAAAAGCAATACTAATTTTCATTATTTTGCAAAGAATCTATAATTAGTGCGTGTTCAGGGAATACCAATGATATTACAGCTTGGAAAAAATGAAAAACTTTCTGTGAAGAAATCAAAGAAAGAAAACAGATATTAAATATAAAAAGAATAAGTAAAATAATTTATTAAATCCTATGAAAAGTGAAATCTAGGATAGTAGATTTGGAATTAACAAAGCTGAGTTCAAATGTTTTTGTTTAGTTCGTACTAATTGTTTAATTTTGAGATAGTTACCTCCCTGTTCCAAAGTCCATCTCCCTCATTTGTGAGCTCTGGTATCCCTATTCTAATGCCTACTGCTGAGGGGGATGGAAGGATTGAATGAGGAAATAATTAATTTTTATAGTTATTGATGTACGATAAGCACTCACTTAACCTGATAGTATTTTATATGCCTCCATTTAAAATACACCCTTTATACTGAACACTTGAGCCAAAGGTGCCCCAATTTTTAAGGAGCATGAAATATGAGAAAGATATAAATATTTTAGAAGAAAAGGAACTAGAAAAACAGCTGATGCAGAAGTCACAATTCTGTTCAAATTGATAAACCCATCCTTTAGTCTGGTTCTGACCTTGTGCTTCTAAGGACAAGGTCCCTAAAATATGCTTCTTTGTGACCACTACACACACACACACACACACACACACACACACACACACCATACCTTGCATGGTATGTGGTAAGTGCTCAGTAAGCATGCTTGACTGAGTGATCATCCCCTCAGAGCTGGAAAACAAGAAGTAAATTCACAACTCCCCAGGCTTCATAAAAGTCAGTCACAGTGGTTAGCAGGTCATACCCAGAAGCTCCTTCCTGGGAATTGCCTGCCCCAGATCAAGGGGTGCCTCCTTAGAGTCATGCTTCTGCTTTACAACTCTGCCTCTTGGGTCACAGCAGACTGATTCAGTGGTGGACATCCAATGACAGATTCTCTTTTCAGAATCGGGTGGAAATATAGAGGGAGGGTCTACGGACTCCTGCCCCAGTGCCTCCTGCCACTGGATTTGCCTTGGTGCCCACCATTCTGAAGCCTGGTTATTCCCTGATGTATCTGCAGTACCTATCTTTCCAATAAATTTCCTTTTCTTGCTTAAGTGAACTCCAGCTGGTTCCTGTTGCTTTTAATTTAAAAAGAAAAGCAAAGAAAGAAACTAAACTCATACACTGAGAAAAATAAAGAGGAAAGAATACTTATTTCATCAGCCTGGCTCTGCCCTTGACTACACAAGCTTTGGCTGATAGAAATAATCAAAATAAGATGGAATAGTTTGTTATTTGTTAGAACAAACTTAATAGTATTCAGTGCTTTAAGAAAGAGAGTATAGAATCATGCCCTCAAAGTGTATCACTGAGATTTATACAAGAGAATGGATTTTAGAATCAGACCACAGGAAATCAAAGAAAAGCCAGAATTTGCCAAAAGAGAAGGGTTTTTTTTTTGTTTGTTTTCCCCCTGAGAAGATTAATCAAGACTTCATGGCAAACTTGGCTAAGCCAACAATGGCTAAGGGCTCATTTCCCCCTAGCTCCTGTCCCAAGGGGTTTGATGTGCATTAACTCCTTTTATCCTCACAACCATGTAATGCTGGTCTATCATCATTCCCATTTCAGATGAGGAAATTCAAGGACTAAGAGATGAAGTGCTTCCCCAAGCCTCACAGCCAGCAGGCTTCAAACCCACTGCCCTTCACTGTGCACAGGTGTCCTCCTGTGAGCTGTGTTCCTCTCAGTGTGAAGGCACAGGCAGAGAGAAGAGACTGTTGCAGGAGCCACTTTGCATTTTTCATGCACTCTTGTTCATTCATTCAACAGACATTTACTAAGCTGTCCACATGCCAGAACCGTGTGGGGTGCTGAGAACAGTCCCCAGCAGACCATGAATCCCTGGGGTCACAGGATACATGAACAGAGCACAGCACAAAATCTTGTACCAAGTAGGCATTCAATAATCTTCAAGATTCAACCTACACCCCACCTATGGGAAGCACTGCCTGCCTCCCTGCAATCTACCGGTTAGGTTTTCACCTCTCACTGATTCTCCAGGAAGCCCACGCATCTGTCAGAGATTTCTCGTGGAGTAGTGAAAGTATCTTTTTGCCTCTTTACTCCTTCAAAATCTCCCCTCTAAATATAAGCCATTTGCTCATGTGACAATGCTGTTCATCTCTCTCAGCAGAGCTGGGAAGCATTCCCAACATAGGTAGATGTTCAACAAATGCCTGTTGAATGGACTCCTCAAGAAGACTGATTACCTTCCCAGAAGTCCATCCTTTGAAAAACAAAAATTACAGTAGAACAAATACTTGGAGCAGCTGATTTATTGGCAGAGCTGGATTTGTCCAAAACCAACCACTCTCTTTCCTCCTGTCTCTCTGTGACCAATTCTACCCAGCCAGGAGGAAGCTAGCCACGTGAGGAGTGCAGACTGAGCCATAAGACCAAGGAAGAAAGTTCCCTGAACATCACACCCATGGCACTGGCTTCATTAGTTGAGGCTTTCATCCACTTAAGAGGAAGGATGCAATCCTTAGTGGAGCAAGCATGGCTTTGAATTCACAGGGACACAGAGCTAACTCCCTGACCTCCACCCAGTAGTTGTATAACTCTCAGCAAATGAAGTTTTCTGAGACTCAATCTGAGACTCAATAAATAAAGATCATACAAATGAATGTGCCAGAACATAGTAAATACCAATAAATATGATTACCCTACCCTGCAGCTAAAGCAGCCTATGTTTTTTAAAAGTATATACCAATCCCTGAACCTGGAGGACATGATGCTAAGTGTAATAAGCCAGGCACAGAAAGACAAATACCATATGATCTCACTTATATGTAGAATCTAAAATAGTTGCAGTCATAGAAGTAGAGAGTGGAGTGATGGCTACCAGAGCCTGGGGCAAGGGCACAGGTGGGGAAAGGAGAGATGTTGATCAAAGGTACAAGATCTGGGTTAGACAGAAAGAATAGTGACAGATGATATACTTCACACCATGGTGACTACAATAAATAATAAGGCATTATAGATTTCAAAATTGCTAAAGGAGTAGATTTTAAACGTTGTCACCACAGAAAACAAATTAAGTACGTGAGATAATGGATTTGTTAATTAGCCTGATTTAATCATGCCATATAGTAAACATTACTCAAGACAGCACATTGTATCCCCTAAATATATGCAATTATTATCTGTCAATTACAAATAAAACTTTACAAATGATGCCGTTGCGATATGCAAAAAATAAATGGGCTTATCATTTGTTCTACCAAAAAAAGTATCTAGTAATCCTTCTGACATGGATACAAACTACACAGCCATTGATGGATGAATGGATAAAGAAAATGTGGTTATGCATACAATGGAATAGTGTTCAGCCTTAAAAACAGAAGAAAATCCTACTAGTTTCAAAAAGATGGATGAACCTGGAGGACATTATACTGAGTGAAATAAGCCAGACAGACAAAGAAGGACAAATACTACCTGTTCTCACTTATATAAGATGAATTTAAAATAGTCACTCATAGACGCAGGGGCTGGGGTGAGGGAGAAATAGGAGAGTTCACAGTCAGAGGGTGCAAAGTTTCAGTTATACAAGATGAGTAAGTCCCAGGGGTCTACTGTACAGCACAGTGCCTACAATTAACAGACTGCTTTCTACACATACAATTTGCTGAGGGTAAACCTTATGTTAAATGTTCTTATTACAAAATAATAATAATTAGTAATAAGGGCAGGAGGAAACATCGGGAGATAATGGGTAGCTTTATGACACAGACTGTGGTGATGGTTTTCTCCTAACTTGTCATTAAGTATTTAACATACATTAAGTATGAGCAATTGGGTACGTCAATTATGCCTTCATGGTTTCTTTAATTGTATGTATATATTTTTTTAAGTATATACTGATTGATCCTTTTAGGTGTTTTAATCTGCTTTTCTGTCTCTTTGATGTTCATCTTTCTGAGTTGGTGGGCTTTTAATGTAGGTGTGACTGCCGAGAACAGCTGTGAGACACAAATGATTAAGAAAGGAAAATCACACCATTAATTGAGGATGATAGTCTCATTAACTCAGTTTTCTGTGTGAGAAACCCTCGCAAAACCTTGCAAATCACAAAGACCCAAGGCTTGCAGCCATGTTCACCAGACAAATGGAACATCACTCCTCAAACCCCAACTAATTTTATGTTTAACTTTTTTAAACAAACCATAACAAATACTAAATGTAGCTAATCATTCCCTGATTCCTCTGGTATCCGTTGTAATAGCACTAATTATGATAAACACATTAGGAATTAACATGCATGTCTTATGTATATATCAATTCCATTCTAATTTGCCATTGATTAACACCCGTGAAGTGAATGATGAGTCTTTGGTTTTAATAAACCACTCACGTCTTGGGCAGCCCAGATTTAAAACAGGTCCCAGGCATGCAACATCAAACCAGCAACCTGCAGAGAGGCAAACAGGGAAACGCATGGAGCAGGGTCAGCCTGGCCTCCATTTCTCTGTGTATGTGATGCCTTCTGGGTGTAGAGGCAGAGTCTACATTCTGCAGACCCAACAACAGGGTGGGAGAGAATGAGGTTTGGGGGTTAAAAGCACGGGCTCTCAAGTTAGACAGAGCAGGTTTCAAGTCCTAGCTCTGCCCTGTATGAGCTGTATTGTTTTTACCGTGGCACAAATATGGAGATGGTCATACCCATCTCTCAGCAGTGTGAGGATTAAATGAGGAGATAAACTGGATAAACTCAAAAACATCAGCGTCAGCGTTCACTATTATTATTTTTAGAATAATTATCATCATTATCCGTAATGAATAAAGGTTTAGGGACGCTCATTTTGAAATCTTTGTATGGGAGCCATACCCTTTAAAGTATGGCTGGGGTGCCCAACCCTTTTTCTTTTATGCTGCACATTGGAAGAGTAAAAGTTGTCCAGGGCCACACAGTAAATACAAAAACACTAATGAAAGCTGTTGAGTAAAAAAATAAAAAAGGGGAGGTCCATGGGTACTTTTCCTGACATCCAACACCATAGATAAGCAAAATAATCCTCAAATAATCTGCATGTGGCCCGCAGGCTGCAGGCTGGATACCCCTGCCTGATGCCTGAATAAAAGAGTGCTTTTCATTCTCCTGTTTCTAACCTTGCTTCCAAGTTCTCATATCCACATCTGTGCTCTCAGCCTAGTATCTTATTGCAGCATGCTCAAGTTCACAAAGGGGCTTAGAGGAGCATATGGGAAAAAGAACTCAGTCCACAGGTTTTTATGAGAGTAGGTCAGTACCACTCACTTATAGCAGGGACCTCCTGTGACATGGACAAAGGGGACCCTGCAGCTGATAGTCTCACCCCACTGATTATCCACAGGATCCAAGAATCCCAGAAGGCGAATGCTTCCCATGACACATTGCCCCACATGCCTTCCACTATGCCATGCATGCATTAAGCCTGGCTGCCCTGCAGTGGACGGCAAGACCCTTGACTGGAGAGGCCGTTCAAACAAAGAAGACTTTTGCATTCCTAGCATGACTACTTAGCATATACTGAATGCTTAATAAAAGCTATATGAGCGATTGATAGCAACTTGCAGGAGCATCACTGCATATTCTGAGACAGAGAACTAGGAGCAACTTCATACCCTTATGGCAGAGAGGGTCAGCTGGGCCAAGGCTGCTCTGGTTTACAGATGCAGACACTGAGATAGTAAAACACCCAGCACTTACTGGAAGCTGCAGAGACTCTGACACTGAGCACATCCCCCTAAAGCACTGAGTCTAATGTCTCAAGTTCTAATCCTAACTCCATTGCCTATATCATGTAATCTCTCTGAATTCCAGCTTTATCTTCAAAACATGGAATAACAGTACATGCTCTAGCCACCTTACAGGGTGATTGTGAACTTTTTCAAAGGTAATTCATGTAAAAGGGCTTTCCATTTTGTATATACATAAGTGAGTTGATTTAAAGTAGTATTAATACTTACTTGTAGCTAAGCTTCTTACACACATGGAATTCCTAGTACATGAACCAGAATAATGGTAAGAAGAGTCATCCTGGTACCTTTGTGGCCAGTCTGATGAAGTCTCAGCCCTAAGCCTACCCTGACAGTGGGTTGGGAGTCTCATTCCATCCAGCAGACAGTCCATGGATATCCCGGAGCCTACCGTACACCTCCCTGTGTATACTGAGCCACACTTCCTATGTGTGACTGGTTGAGTTGCCAAGATTTTTGCCCTTAGGTGTGAAGTCCAGATTCCTGCTGGGTAAGTCCACTGACTCAGGACTGGAGTCCACTGTTGCAGACCCAGGCCCTGACTCAGGCCTGCATCAGACTGAACCAAATTCCTAGCATCATGTTTCCACTGGACAATGAGTATGGTCACTTCCTGCTGGCACCATCCTCTCTCCAAGCTCCTTGGAGGTAAACACCAGGCCAAACTGGACCTGACTTTTCCAGATCTCCTTAAACACAGTTTCTGGGGGCTGGCCACATTTCTCAGAGACCCACCTTCTATGCTACCCCTCTGGCTACCACTCAACATGCTACTGAGGTTATGACTTGACACCCAGCACCACATGAATTTCAAATGCAAAAGTTACACATCATTCCTGCTAAAGAGATGAGAGAAAACAATTTTCTGGACAACTTCAAAAAGTAAAGGCTTTAGCCTTTCTGCGTGTACCACAAACCGGCATTAACAAGGCACCCCTCCCCTTGATCCGGATTTCCTTCCTCCCCACCCTGTACCCCCCACCAGTATAATATGAGAGAAGGCCTGCTAAGGAGAAGATCATGTGTGAGATGACCAGAGTCATACAATGGTACCCAAAAGGTCCAGGATACAATTTTTTTATAAAAGCTCATACCAAGAACAAGGAGAAATCCCATCTTGAGCAAGGAAGGACAATACATGCCAACACTGGGATGACACAAACGCTGGGATTCTCTGACAAGGAGTTTAAAGCAGCCAGCATAAAAATGTCTCCATGAGCAATTATGGATATGCTTGAAACAAATGAAAAAAATAGAAAGTCTCAGCAAAGAAATGGGAGATACAAAAAAAGAACCAGATGGCAATTTTAGAACTGAAAAATAAAATAACCAAAATTAAAAACTCAAAGCCTAGGCCAGAAAGAAAAAAGAAAACAGAATGGAGAGGAAAGAGGAAAGAAATAACAAATTTGAAGACAGAAAAATAGAACTCATTTTTCTGAACAGAGAGAAAATAGTCTGGGGGAAAAAAAAGAACAGAGAGCATCAGGGACGGCTGGGATTCTACAAAGAGCTACATTCATTTCCTAGAATTTCCAGAGGGAGAAAAAAAAAGAAGGTGGAGCTAAGAAGTAATGATCGAAATTTTACCAAATTTGGCAAAAGACATTAATGTACATATTCAAGAAACTTGGTAAATCCTACGCAGGATAAACCAAAATGAATCCACACCAGACCTCCAAAGCCTCTGCTCTGGGTTACCACGTCAGGACCACGGCAGCCAAGTTTACTATAGTGATGGCTGGGTGGTGAATGTCAGCACTGCCTTAAAATGATTAAAACTGGAAAGGCTTTGGCAGGGCACGGAGGCTCTTGCCTCTAATTCTAGCACTCTGGCAGGCCGAGATGGGTAGACGGCTTGAGTTTGAGACCAGCCTGAGCAAGAGTGAGACCCTGTCTCTACTAAAAATAGAAAAACTTGGCATTGTGGTTGGCACTGTAATCCCAGCTACTTGGCAGGCTGAGGCAAGAGGATCTCTTGAGCTGAGTATGAGGTTTCTGTGAGCTACGATGATGCCACAGTACTCTACCCAGGGTGACCAAGAAAGACTGTCTCAAAAAATAAGGGGAAGGGGAGCTTTAATTTACTTTGGAAACTGAAGTCTCCACGATGAGAAGATATTATTATACTATACCACAGGGTAAGGGTGTTGCAAAAGTTACCCCTAAGGTCTCCACACACAGGGAAATGGGAAATTGTAGCTAAATGTGCCTTTATTTACAAAATATTCATGGCAAAATTTTATTTACTGGTAGCCAACACATAGATTGTAAGTATTTTGTAAAATTTTGCCATGAATATTTTGTGAGTAAAGGTACATTTAGGTATAATTTCCCATTCTCCCTATTTATGGTAAGCCTAGGGGTGACCTTTGGGATATCCTGCATATTGTACTATTATTATAATACACTCTAATAGTATTCTGCATTATACTATAATATATTGGAACTATTATCATACCATTACTAAAATACTATTATTTCACAAATGGAAAGGTAAACTTTATTCTAACTTAAGAAAAGCCAACCCAACCCAATTTGAAATAAAATTAAACCCTCAAATCCAAGAATCGCAATCCCTCTGTGCCACCATTTCTCCATATAAACCACTTTTCTTGACTTGAGAAACACATAAACAAGGAAATTTAAAAATAAGTGTTCTTTCTTTATAAAACTCTGTACAAGGCATATTAATCCATCAACCTGCCACTGAGCAATGCACTAGGCACACCATGATGCTGGGATCTGTTCCTGAGAAGACCAGGAGTCCTTGGCCATTATGGAAGTTACAGAAACAAAGAAAGGAACAAGATGAGCATTTGATGCAACTTCATATGTGCTGTGAAGGACCAGGTCATACTGAGAACACACACAAGGGGATCCTTAACCTGGGAGATCACCTAAGACTTGCCGGGGCGGGTGGCATTGAAACAGTAAACAGAAGGAGGAGTAGGTGAGACAACAGCAGACCATCTTATGTTCCTCGCCTTTTGATCATCACCTGATCCAGATAACTTCCTACTCTTGAGAAACCTTCATTTTATCAAGGGATATAAAACTGAAAATTAATTATTTAAGATCAGCGAAACATGAACAAGAGAAAAAAGACCATAAATTTCTGGGACTACATAGTACAGGCAGATTTTTTTAAGAGAATTTGTTATAAATAATTAATATTGACTATTTCAGTTTTATGTAATGAAAATATTGCCCAGTTTACCTTCACTCATATTTACGGCAAAACTTTAAATATATACTCTTTCATGTTTTTTTTTTATTCATGCTAACAAGGAAATCCTGTACGCAAATGACAGGAAGGAAATACTTCCCACCTTGTGAAAGGTCAGACTGACTTACCTTTTAGTCATGTGAAGTCACCTTCACTTTCATGGCCTTAGTTGTTGCCAGTCACCACTAAACATGCCATATACCCTTACAAAGTTCATACACAAATGAGGTGCCAAGTGAAATTTTGTTGGATGATTGAGGAAAACACAGAACCTGTGAATTACTCAGAGAGGTCCTGGGATCCCGCCTATGTGGCTGAATTCCCTGCCCTACTTTGCTTGGATTTTTAATGGAAATCCACTCAAAGGACAAACTAAATGAAATGGGTAGAAGAGGATATGGGGCAAAGTATAACCTCCCCTGTCCCAAGAAAAGGGCAGCAGTGACTCCAGAGCCTCCAAAGGCACTGGGCATCTTCAGAGCTAGAAGCCTGAGAAGGCCTCAATTTAAGAACCACTGAGGCTCAACTCCAGGAAGCCCTGATTGAGGGAACCCCTGTTGAGGGCACTGCTTTGAGAAGCCCTATCCCATGAGGTGTGGACACACCCTCTGTCTACAGAGCCTTGCCTCCCTGCGATGGACACAAATAAAAGGCTTTTCACCTGTCCACAGCGCTTTCAGTATTCCTGGAAGAAGCAAAACCAGGATAAGCTGGCCCTGGGCAGTATGGTCAGCCTTACCAGAGAGTTGGAAGCAGTCATGACTAGAGGGCTGAGAAACAGCCCTGGGGTAGTGAACTTCTATGTGACTGTGGCAGAAAAGCTCAGAAGGAAATGTACCCAATGGCTGAACTATGTGTTATGGAAGCCCCTCGTCTACTCTTTTGCTAACACAACTTTCTGCTTCTCCTATCTCAGGCATTTGGAGACAGAGAACCAAGATACTTTTTTCAACAGCATCTTGACCACACTCAGGTACAGAGGATCCAGATCAGATGGCCCTGCAAAGGTTGACATGAGAGATTAAAGCAAGTATCCCTGAACTGCTAGAGCCTGAAGTTCTGTGTGTTTATGAGTCTGGATCTGCCAGGGCTCACGGCTTCCTCACACTTTCTAATGACTTGCACAACATCAGATGTGTGAATGGCCAAAAGAGACCACCAGAGAACCTCAGGATATTCATCTCCAAAGCTTCTACCCTGGGGTCCCCTACTGTCCTTCTGGCTGCCACTATTGGGAGGTAGAAGTAAGTCAGGTGAACGAGCTGGTGTTTGTAGGAATTTACAGAGTTTCAAGAAACTTCTCCTCTATCTTCAGACCTTGAGTGTCAGGAGGAGATGTGAAGTTGCTGTCAGTTCCCAACCATAGATTGTTTCCCATGTAAACCCAATTTTGCAGAAAGCGAGGATTTTCTGGTCTATGACCTGAGAGTCACTTCATTTTTCAATGTCTAATGGTTTCCATCTACGAACACTCACAAATGTGCCTGACTCAAAGCCCTTGTGGCCCCCATTTTTATGTCCTGGGATCCCAGAAGAGAGTGAGAACATGGAACCCATGAAGATCTGACACAGAGAACTATAGACACTGAAATTCAGCTACAATCACCTCAACAAAACATGTAAACTCTGCCCAGAAAGAAAGAACAAATGGAAGAAAACTGGCCCATAGATTCTCAAGTTCTTCAGATATTACCAGGTGTTTCTAGGAGGCTGCATCTGTAAATTGCTGCTTCAAGATGAATCAAGAACCTGGTTTTGGAGAGTGCCGGGGTTGGATCAGTATGAATTGTCATGAATGTGTGGGTTGGTTGTGAACACAGAAAAACTCATCAGATTCAAAATCTGAACTACCTAGCAAGAAAGATAACAAATAAGCAAATCGAGATTTCAATTGAAAAGGCCAAAGGAAGGCTCAGAGACTGAGGCATTTTGAAAGGAAAAGGTTTACTTCCTGAGAGTATAAGGGAAACAGACTTCAGGAGGACTCGTTCCCCCAAACAAAGCATGACAACCATTCCATAGAGTAAACTGGGAAATTATCAAGGTAATAAAAAATGACTACAATGCCAGAGATCCTTTTGGGGCTGCTGACAATACTATCCAAAACCATGAATGTTAAATTCATCAATGTCAATTTAAATTATATTTCTAATATATTTCTAAATCTTGACAGAACAACCAAATGTCACTACACTCTCTAAAACACACGGCTCACCCACAACACAACATATGTGAACATGACCACGTGGAGTGTGTCCTTTCCACTTAAGCACCTGTTTCTCACAGCAAGACACAGGAACTCTTTCTGGACAGGTTTACGTGTCTTCTTAAGGCATAGAAGAAAACGTCCCCTTCTACCTGAACAAGAATCCACTTTATTTTTAACAAGCTCACCTTCTGAGGCCACCCAGTCAGTTCACCAGAGGGTCTGAATAAGGGCAGACAGCTGGCCAAATTCGGGAATGACATGAGCCCAGGAACTCAGCTGCTCAAGAATGAGGATGATGAATTTAGTTCAGTCGCAGGAGGACAATTAAGAAGGCTGGCTGGTTTGTTTCATAACGGGATTCCTGGGCAGCCCATTTATGACAGCTGTTTAACACCTGCCCAAGGGGGTGAGCAGAGATGAAAGAGAAAATGAGTTCAACTGAGCCTCATTCTGCAATCAAAACGGAGACGAAGAAGTTGGAAAAGATAGACTCAGACGTGTGGCTTTACCTTGGGCTACTACTGTATTGTGTCTGGAGAGCTGGATTTTTTTTATGGGGGGGAAGTGGTCAGATTAGAGGGAAAGAGGTTACCTTTACCTTTTGAAAGAAAAGCAGACTGGTTATTAGTGAGCAAATCAGAACCGGTTCCAAGAAGCCTGAAGCCTGGCTAGAGCCCATGGCATGTGTAATAACGGCATCCCAAACAAAAGTCCTTATCGGAATGCTCATCCCAAAGCCGATGCAGTTGCTGCCTTCATCTCAGCAGTCACCAACAGGCCAGAAGCTCAGCAGCAGCTTTCTTTAATTTCCGCTATCACTGCTGATCTTGAAGCTTTAGCCAGGAAGGGAGCCAAGGGCTCTGTCTTTTTCATAGGTGATTTACAATTACAGGCCCAGTTTCCTTGAACCCTATATGGTTCAGCAGAAGGGATTGGAGAGCAAGCTTCCTTCTCTCCCTAAGAAACAAAGGGATTGATAAAAGAAAAAAAAAGAAAAAACATGGTGAGAGCTCATGAATACCCCAGCTCTGGCTCCAGCCAGAAATAAACATGAAAAATAATGAAAGTCGTGAAAGTGAACAGCTGAGGACACATCTCTGGCTGCATTTGGGGGCAGCTCTCAAAAGCCACCTGGAGTTTCCTGAATCCCAAGTAATAACTTTCAAACTATTTTCTAAGCCAATTTTTTGAGAGCCTTGAATGGCTGGCGTTAAGTGCCAAGAACAATGCAGTGGCACGGCCGGGAGCGGCACAGCCCCCTGCCCACCAAGAGCCACCAGGCAGGAGAGCCACGTGAAAGGCAAGCCACGGGGCATGGCTCCCTCTGGGAGCTCTGCCCTTTCTTGATGTGCTTCACAGACTCTTGACTTTATACTCCACCCGTTCTGGGGAAATTCTAAACCAAATACCTTAGGGTAGATTAATTAACTACAAAAATATATATATATATATATTTTTTTAAGGAAGAGAAAACTAACCTATCAGTTGAGTGAATATGTTAATAAAGGTCCTGCATAGATTTCATCTCATTTAATACTCCCATCACACATAGGAAGTCAGCGTTGACTTTACCTCTGGAGAGAAGTCAAAGCATTCAGTCAAGGTCACAGAGATAAAACGTCCTGGAGCTGGGATCAAACTCAGGTCTGGCCAGCTCTATCCAAAGCCAGCAGATGTATTTTCACTGCAAAGCATAGCCTCACCTGTCAAGAGAGCAGTATTGGTGGGAACTATGGAGAGAGATTTCAGAGACCAGTGCTTCTGCCCACATGTGGACCCCGCATGCCTCTTTCTCCCTGTGCTGATTGCTATGGCCATCATGCCACAGATGGAGGGAGCAAGGGCAACATGCAAAGCTGCCCCTACCCCCCGCCCCGAGGTCCTGTGCACAGGCACAGTGTTCTCTGTGCCCTTAGTGCTTAGTACTTGCTTTTCAGGGAGAAATGCATGCTTAGTTTCTGAAGTTCTTTCAATCTACTTGGGAAGAATATAGGACCAAGGTCCCCTCTCGGCAGAATTACAAATGGGACAGTTTGTCTTTGGTGCCTTAGCTTTGGCTCTGCTTTCTCTGCTCTTTGTTCTCCTTTAGGTCTGCTCTCTTCTCTCACTACTGTAATTTCTCTTAGAGATAAAAGACCGCTGACTAATTCATCCTAAAGTGAACAGGACTACAGATGTTCATCCTTACAGTAAAGGAGTACATTTCTAATGGTAAAAATAAGAGCACACTGGAGTTGGAAATAGAAACATATTTCTAGGCAAGAGATCTTTCTAGCATCCCTGGAAGCTGCAAAAAAGTAGACAAATTTTGTCCACATTTTAAATTAAGCCAATAAGCCAGTCCAGCATACATATACTCATACATTCATACACACACATATGAATAACTTTAAAAATAGTCATATCTCAACCACCCCATCCAATTATTATCTGCTGCATGGCTACTAGTCTATGAGTGCAGATGGCCAAGATAAGCAGGCCACCTGGCTCCCTCAGAAGCTTGTGATCTGCCAAACACAAACACAAATCTAAAGGCATCACTGCCCGAGTCTTTTGGTTCCATGAGGATGCTGAAAAAATAGTATCCCCATGTAAATGGGGTTAGGCTTGCAGGCTCACTCAACAAGGAGGCTCCTATTCTCCCTTGCCACATAAAAGGGATTGAGAGAATAGAAAATGAAACCTTGAGGCATCAAAGAAAAGTGCCAAACCTGGAGTTTCCCAGAGTGAACCTACAAAGCTACTTTTTTTAAACAGATAAAGTGTTGGGATTATTTTGAAGGCAAGCCTCTGATCTCTCTATTTCTTAAACTTAACTCAGTGCTTGATACTAAAAAGGGAGAGGGTCTCGAAGACTTGATGAATGAATGAATTCCTGAATGAACAAATTTTAGAAATTAGACTGGGCATCATCCGTTCCAGCTACCTGGGGACCACTCATTGGCCTTGTGCAGGTCCCGTGGCCCTCGGCAGCACTGCTGAGGGGAGAACAGCACCTCCCTCCCCATTGCTCAGGATTCCTGGGAACATCAGAGTAGCTCACAGACCTCAGAGCATTTTCAGAAGCATAGAACATTCTGCAAGTTCAAGGGTTGTTATTATTCTTTTGCTGATACCCATGACAATACACATCAGTTCTTGCAGGGAAATTGAATTGGCCCCTGATTAATCAGCCTTTGTACTGCAGACTGTAGCCTGACTTGGCCCTATCTGGCTCTTCTACTATTTGCTCAGTCCTTCAACTTTCAGATAGCAGGCCCTCCGTCTCCCCTGAACACTGGGGCAGGTTGGCCCCACCCAGCCCTACCTCCAGGCTTTACCCAGGCTACCTATACGAAGCTCCTCAGCTGAACAGTCCATCTTGATGTCAAAGCACTGCTATGGCCCACCCATTCCCAATCCTACGTGAAAACTCTATTTTTTTCCAAAAAAGTAGAGAGAGATCTCTGTGCCACAGTATATACATTTTAGCACAAGATAAAGGCTTTTTAAGAGCAGCAGCAATGTGTAGCCACACAACCGCAGAGGTTGAGCCCAGTTAGGGAGACAGAGATGGGAGTTTATCTTTCTAGTAATCTGATTCTGTCCCCAGTCCTCTGGGACACAGTAAAGGCACTGGCGTTTGGCATTTTTAACTTTCTGCAGCAAAGCCTGTTTCTGAGTGTTCCTCTCTTGCCAGCATCTATTATAATCTTTAAAAGCAATGTCGTCCTAGAGTGACCTGCCTTTCAAACACAAGCACCACAGTTTAGGAACATCATGTCCAGAGACAACAGAGAACACTGATGTAACAATGGTCCTGACCTCATGTTTCTGTTTCTCTCTTTGTACCCAAAGTGTCTGCTATTAAGCCTCCAAGCTAGCACAGTCCTATTTATTATAAATGTATCAGTCCACTTTGCTGAACCATTTCTTGCCTTCTCTATATATGTGGGGGTTCTTATCCAACAAGCATTCAAGATGGATTTATTCAGGACCAATTAAATACCAAACCATCAGCTAATATAAGGTGTCCTATCCTCCTGATAATGCCGGGACTACCAAAAAAATGTATATGTATTTTAAAGAGACCTTATTGGAAGTAAAATTGATCATTCCCCAAAAAGTGTACAAATCACAGGTAAAATGGATGCACATAGCCTGTCTAGGCACACTTGACCAGTTACAGTACCTTCAACACCTCTTAAAATGTGTATATATATTTTTGACACCCTCTGTATACACTAGAGCTAGCTAGTCTATCTAGAGTGCTTATCATGATTAAGAGAATGATGTCCATAATTTCATTTAATCCTCCCAACTCTATGAGATTTCTCCTAGTGTTAGAAAAACTGAGGTTTAGAGAATATAACAACGTGCCCAAGTTAGTGGAAGGACTGAGATTTGAACCCAGGCCTCTGGCTTCTGAGCCTGTAGCTGGAAAGTGAGATCAGTAAGATACCAGCATGAAGCAACCAGGGATGAATGAAGGGCAAAGTGGTGCCAGCTGCTGTTCCTCCCTTCAGCTGTCCTCATTCCCGCATTGACAGGTGTCTACTGAGCACCACGCACATTCTAGATAGAGCAAAGTGTATCCACCCCGAAATTACTCCCTGTTCAGCAAAGCTGCATGGGCTCACTCACCTGGACAGATTCATAGGGCAGGGATGGCTACAGAGTCGACTGGAAACACCCAACAGTTCCAGATGTCAGAGAATGGAGAGACACATAACAGAGGGCAAAGCCGAGAGCAGTGGTTTTCAAACGGTGTGCCACAAACATTTTTAATGATCATTAATTAAATTTTTTATGAAAGACGTTCAAAGCACAGTTAAGTATATTCTTCTTTCTTTTTTTTTTTTACTCTTTTTTGATCAACATTATTTAAGTGTGCCACAAAAGTTTAACTATAGGTTCAAGTGAGACACACACAAAAAAAATAAAGTTTGAAAAACACAGTCTTAGAGTGCGGGATGTGGACTGAAGGTGACCAGGAGACTGAGGTTCCTAAGTGAGTTGAAGGGGGGTATTGGAGTGGAGAAGGAACAGGGATTGGGCAGACTTTTCTGGACGAGTCCCCAGCAGCGACTACTGGGACAGAGACGATTTTAAAATGTTAGAGTTAAGCCCTGGTCTTTCTCCCAGCAGGAACATGACTCAGTAAATGAAGATGCAGAAGAGAGGACACATCAATTTGCATCACTGCCTCTGGCTGGAGCCCAAGAAAACCCTTTAAAAAGTTGCCATGATTTACTGCTTATCTTGCACCATCCCAGAGAAGCAGCTGTGTGACGCAGAAGCGATTATATGGAGAGGGCTAGTGTTTCTCAGAGATCCCCTCCAGGGCCCTCACCAAGCAGTCACATCAGCAGGCACCTGGGTGGGGACAAGTGATAACCAGACAGCTTCTGCCTCTCTTTGGGAACACATTCGTTCACACAATTAAACCCCACTCAATTCCTGCCCCTCCAGCCATAATAAATATACTCCAGTCCAACTGGGTCTCAGCCCCTTGGCCCTGGACCATCCACAGGGTGGAATGGAAAGCCTAGACTCATAATTTTTCTCAATCTAAGAAGGATATAAGCAAGCAATTGCCCAGCAAAATTCTCTGAAGGCCCAGCTGAGGAAAACAGGGGAGAAAAGTGGGCAACAGAGGGTGGGGAGGGGTCATAGGGAGAGATGCCCAAGTTGGCTGGTGGCTGGTATTGGACTCACACTGACATCTCCTAGGGCCTCTTCCACATTGACCACAAAAGAACTTCCCCTGACATCTGCCAATTTTCATTTTTCTTCCAGAATGCAAGAGATACAACATGGGAGTATAGACAGGGAGGCGGAAGATCAGGTTCCAGCCCCAACTCCATCCCTGGTTAGCTATGGGGCCATGGTCTAAACTCATCTTCCCTGAGCCTCGGTTTCCTAATCCATAAAATGCCAATGACGAGCAGTATCTCCTTTTCAGGGCTGTTCAGGGGGTGAATGGGAGAATCATTTACAATAATGCTGGACAGAGGGTATGCATACATCATACACGCCCCAACATCTGCGCCTCTCAAGAATGAAAATCTTCACTTGATGTGAATTTCAATCCCTCTTAGAAGCTTGTTCACTCTCATTAGCAGAGACAGCAAAAAGAATTCCAAGATTTGCTGAGCACCAAGTGTGAGCAAGGTCATGTTCTAAACAATGTTCACAAAATTAAATAATCCTCATGAACCCTGATAAGGTAACTACTATTGACCCATTTTACTGATGAGGAAACTGAGGCTCAGAGAGATTAACTACATTTTCCAAGATACACACAGCCCATTATTGGCAGATTCGGAACTGCCATGTTCCTTCTCTTATGACAAATGGAGTGCCTTTTATTCCAAAGTGCTATACCCTGAAACAGTCACCTCCTTCCAAGTGCAGCAGAATCAGCCCCAGGGCAGAAGGACTCTATCATGACAGGTTCTGTGGTTCCATTCATGCAGCTTGACATATACTACACTTGACACTTTGTATCTTCTGAAATATTAGTAAGCTGAACCTCTCCATCACACACTTGTGCAAGTTGTTTTAACTTTTTGAAAGCAAGGATAAAAGCTAGCATATGACCCTATTAACCATCAATTTGATAAATTAAGTTCATTTTTTTCAAGCTTGAACTAATCAGTTTGGATCTGAATTCTTTCATTCACATATCCATTATCTCTCCCATCTTCATGTCACCTACATATTTCCTTCTTTGTCACTGATTAAAGGGAATGCTAACTCAGGATCAAGAATAGTATGTTGTCACTCTAGAAACCTGTCTCTGGTTTAAGAATGTTTCATTGAAAAGTACTCAGGGCATATCATTCCATGAATAACTGATCTGGCCAAAAACGTTCTGCCTTGAACCAAGGTCATCTCAAGAGACTTTTCAAATGTTCCGATGAAACTAAGATACAAAAAGAAGGGATTTGGTTAGCCCTGATGAAACCTAGTGATTACTACTTGCTTTTCTAAAGTTACACAAACTATCCTTCAAATAATCTACATTAGAAATTTAACCAGTTCAAAAATCTACAGTTCATAAAACTATTTTGAAAATAGGAATAAGTGCCTATCTCTGGTCTTCTAGAACATTCTACCCTGCAATGATTTCCCCAAATCTTACTAGCAATATTACATTACATCAAACTGTGACATCGACCTGGGACGTAAAGATCAAGAGACGTGAGCTGGTCCAAGGCAGATGGAGTCCTCTTACAACTGGGTCACCAGAGCGAGTCCTGCACACTCATTATTTCTAATCTATTCCAGGTCTGTGACTAATAGGACTAGTTTCCAAGTGAGCTTGGACTTCAACCATCACTTGCTGAGCTCAGAAAATCTACAGCTAGGAAGTATCAGTCAGACACTAAGATTTCTTTCAGGGAG
The DNA here is from genome assembly GCF_000181295.1 of Otolemur garnettii. Taxonomy (NCBI): domain Eukaryota; kingdom Metazoa; phylum Chordata; class Mammalia; order Primates; family Galagidae; genus Otolemur; species Otolemur garnettii. The sequence continues at coordinate 15,877,614 of NW_003852416.1, forward strand.
GTTCTGAGTTTGCAGACCCTGGGAGAGCCCGGTCATAAAAATCAAGGCCTGGTTTCTGGTAAGGCAGGTATAAAAGGACTTTGCCTGAGGCAGAATTTATCTATCAGCTTCAATGTCCTCACATTCAATGTAGTATACCCCTAAATTCAAGGGTCTTTGTCCTGAAATTATGGACGGGCCTTGGCCTTTTGCATTGCCCTGAACTGGTTCCCAGCCACTTTTCTGGCTTCGATCATCCTCTTATTACCATCTCAGACACACGGACACTCAGAATCCAGATCAACCATAAACTGAGTTAACCTCAGCCTTGCCTAGGTTTCCTCAGCCGTGCAACAGAATTCAGTCTCCCTAAACTTCCACTGCTCAGGTCTTAGAACAGCAGCAGAACTACAAGTCATGTTGAAGTTGAGGCCCGAGCAAGGTTCAGCCTCTAGAGCTCCCTGCACTGTCAAGAGTAATCTATGAGCTACAAGCCACACCCTGACTCTTAAAATCATTCAGAAGCCATTAACCCAGAAATTCTACTTCTGAGAATTTTTCTTAAGGAAATGATTAAAGATGAAACAAAGAGCCACAAGAGCAAAACTTCTGAAGCAAAGTTAAATACCCAAGAATGGGGTATTGGTTAAAGAAAAAACAATGGTGGTATAGACACAAATGAAATGATATAAATAGATATAACCATTATATGTGCAAAGGATATATATAGATATACACGTGTGTATATAGATGAATATATACATGTAGGTGTGCCTTTATAGTGTGTGTCTATATATATATGTATATGATATATACGTACCAAATTTTAAGAACAGTATAAAACCATATGTGCTCTAAGATCCAAGGATTTTTTTCTAAATACAGAGATAGACAAATGAAGGTATAGATAGATGGAAAGAAGAGACAAAAATACTGGAAGGACAGACATAAAGGTATTAACAGTAGTTATGTACTTCTGAATAGTGAGTTTAGAAGAGATATATCTGAGCTATTTTACTTTTTCCAAATTTTTGGCAAAAACACAATAAACATTTGTTATTTTGTAATCAATACAAATTAGTAAGAATACATCAGTATAGTCCTAATATATCCTCTCATCACAAGGATATAACTTATTCACCATTTATTCATGCATCAAATAATATCTGAACATCTATAGTGTGAGACTTCCTATGCCGGGTACTCCACAGGACCCAAAGAATAAGATGTGATCCTTAAGGGGGAGACAATAAGTACACAAACACCTAAGACAAAAGGCAATATAAACAACGTGGGCCATTTGAATGTCCAGACAATGAGCGCTAAAAGTCAGAGGCCCAGTAAGGAGTTCATCAAGAGCCATGAATGGGCAAAATATCAATAGCCAGCACTGGCATGGGAGGAGGTGAACATACCAGGTTGAGCACTAAGGGTCCTGCACCCCAGGAACCCCCCGTAAACTGAGACTGTTATTCACCCTCTGTAGGGAAAGCTCTGGAGGAGAAAGGGCAGAGGCATGGAGATGGGTCAGAAGAAGCTTGTTCGTGGAAGGCAGGCGGGCATTCCACCCAGAACAAACGCAGATAGGAACCAGACCACAGATGGCTCCAAAGACCAGCCAGGGGGAGTGGATCTAATCCAGTGATGGCAGAAAGCTATTGACACTTTCAGAGAAGGAGCCATTCTGGAACTTCACCCCAGCAGTGTCCACCTGGCACACTAGAAGAGGAAAAAAGGGATAAAGGTGCCCAAGGAAGAGCCCTCTGGGGAGAGGGTGTGGTGGGAGGGCACCAAAGCCACTCATACGCAGCATCCACAAGGCAGGAGAAGCTCCAGTCGCTCCTGAGGTTTAGGTCACATTTGCCCAGTCTCATGGGACACACAGGCTCAGCTCCACCCACCCCCTACCACCTACCATGTCTACCTACAGCAAGCACCCAAATAAATAAACACTGGTTTAAGGCCAAGCAGAAACTGATTGTCTAACAAAGTCAAGTGCCATTTGCAAACAGGTGCCTTCCCAGTCCAGAAGAAAGGCCAGATGCGAGCACTCAGGCACGGACAACACCAGGTGTTCCTCTGAGTCTCCCCAGGGACAGGTGCTCTCCTGAGTACAGGTTGGTGACATAAAGTACTGGATTCTTGTAATTCAGAGCCACGGAACGCTTGTTATAATGCAAGTAATCCACATTAGATAGGTCAAAGAAAGACGGTATAACATTCTTGTATTCAGCCAGCGGCCACAAGAAAGCATAGGAAAGTCCACACAAGCGCGAGGTCCAGGACACATATATACCCAGGGGAGAAATAGCGGCAAGTGCCAAACAGCGGTTACATAATCCTGACAGCACCGTGCACAGTTATGGCTACTCGGAGAAACACAGTGTCTTTGGTGGAACTGTGGGCAAGAAGGCCTGAACGATTTTGTCTTACCCATTGGGGTTTCTGGCCTCACAACCTACACTGATTCTTCTCTGAATGTCCCTATGTGAAGAGCATGGAACGTTGCATCCAAATGTCATAACAAAATGAGTTACAGTGACAATGAGGGACAAGCAATAATGGACACAGTAGCCCACGCTGCTCGCCAATCAGAGGCAAGGAGGCAAGAAGAGGGCTAAGGAGAGGAGCCACTGAGCCGTTTCTGTTACCCCGTATCTGTCTTTATACACATTCCAATTTATAGGGTGCTTATTCAAAGTGGGGGCCTGACAGAGCCCACCAAGGAATATCACTCCTTGGTGGCGATAATGTCATCCCTGTCCTTACTGAAGAGGGAGAAGCCTCCTCGGACTCTGTGATCTGTTCCTCAGGCGGCTCAACCGCGGTGAGGTGTGGTGAGGTCTGGGGTGTCGGGGACACAGGAGTCACCGCTTTTCAGCGGCGGCAGCTGCAGCAGTTTGAACTCTGTCACGCATCTGTGCCTCTAGGCTCACCGCCCACAGCCTGCTCGGCCTCCACCACGGCGGGTTCCGGGGTCCCTCACCAGCCCCATCCTGCACACCCCGCGTCACTGCAAAGCGGCTCCCAAGGATCCTTCTGCCCTGGCTCCGCCTCCACATCCCATTGGCCGCCAGGGCCGCAGAGCCTGTCTGACCCTGCACATGGCTCCGACTTGCTGCCTGCTCCTCGCCACAGGACTGTCTTCTCTTTGCCCTGGCGCTTCGGACCTTAAAACCACTGTTCCACTTTCAACTCTTCCTACAATTCTAACAGCAAGGTTTGGAGTTCCCATCAACCTTAATCTCACCCTGGCTGCCAGAAGGTCGCCCACATCTGTGTATGTGTAACTTTAGGGGCTTGTTCACCGTGGAGACTGTGTCTGTTTTTTCATAGCCTTCGTACCCTTCTTTTGTCTAATGGTTCCAGCCTCCCCCAAATCAGCTACAGTAACGTCATTTATGGGACTGCCTACACAGGGCACCAGGATTGCTACCAGTGATCCCAGTGGGGAGCTAGGGCACCTTGTAACACGGGGTCGCTCATTCCCACCAGGAACCTCTCTACAGGGCCGAGTATTCAAATTAAACATGGTGTTACACACACACTACTTGCACGTAACACATGCTAGAAGACATGATTGCCTCTTGCTTACTGAGCTCAGCAGGTTGCTGGCATCGGCCCACACAGGTCTGGCCACAGCCATGACCCAATCTGACAGTGAGTGAGTTCCCTGGCCCTATCTGTGGCTATTTTGGAGACAGTGCCACAGAGAGGGGTAGGTAGTTACAGAAGCCAGCTTGTCCATTTCTTTCTCTTCCAAAACAATACCATCCACCACTACCACCCCCTCCCAGATCCCACAGCCGCAACAGCCAGGCGGCCAGGGATTCATTAGGCTTCTGCCTGAACCGCCTTCCTAATTCTACCAATTCTGTCTGGTCTAGACAGGGAAGGAGAAATGTTCCATTATTAGAGGAGGGCCATCAGTGCGTCCTCTCCGGCCCCAGGCTGTGGGGTTTTCCCCTTCTGAGTGAGCGCCAGCTGCACCACACAGCTCAGCACAGCACTGTGATGCTCCCCCTGGGGTGGGGAGGGGGTTGGTTTCTTCCAGCGTCAGCCGTACTGGCCATTCTCTGCCAAATCTTGGGGGTCACAACTGTGTGCCACGCCATATTCTTGGTTCACAGAGCTATAAAAAAGCCAGCCCACTGCCCCCTTAGGCACACGGGTGCACTTTCTCAAATATCTCCCCAAAAGCATATGGAAAGCTCTTTCCACCAGCTATGGAGATCCATCCGCCTTGGGACATTCCTGAAGAAGTGCCCAGGAAAACAGCAGGGTCATCACTGAGTACCACATATTCAGTGCAGCCCAGCTCTCTCTCTCGCACTCCTGGGTTGCCTCCATACCACTCTGAACTGAATCCCGCGACTGTAATACAATGATCCAAATGGGACAGGCAGAGGGAAGGTGTCACATGCTTTTATTCAGGATGTGGTGGCAGATGAACCAGCATGGGAAAATCCACATGGGCGGAAGGTCCTGTACATGTATATACCCAGGGGAACAACAGCGGCAAAGTGCCAAGCAGCAGTTACATAATCATGACCTCGCTGTGTACAGTTACAGCCACCCAGGAGAAACAGCGCCTTCTGGAAGAACTGTGGGCAAGAAAACCTAAAGAATTTTGCCTCACCCCAAACTTGGGCAAGGGAAACTTGCCTCTGATAGCTCTGACTGCAGACTTGTTTACTTCGAAAGTATCAATGAGCAGAAAGCTCCAGGGCTGATTAGCTTGTGGACAGGACCTTATTCACTAGGGAGTTAGGGGATCTTTTGTCAGACAACTTCAAGATCCACTTCCATTTGCTTCTTCTCACCCCACCCAGCACATACTCAAACACACCCCTGAATTCCCAACATGAGTGTAATTCTGAGGAGTATAATGCCCATAGTTCCCTGCTGGCAACAAGGTTACCATCATACAAAGAGCTGGAGAGGAACCAGCTGATTTCAATGATCTTAAAATAATAAACGCACCCTGACTTACCTGTGTGGTGCTTTTACCTTTACAAAGGTCCTTTACATCCGATGTCCCTTTATCCTCACAACACTCCCGGAGCCAGGTATAAATGATCCCACCGTCCCCATTTAACAGAAAAGGAAACAGGAAGGAAGAGGTGAAGTGATCGTGCCTAAGATCAGACCGTGGAACATAATAACATCTCTCTGTGTTGCCTCCACCATCCTTTCTCCACAACCTCCCTGGTTGCTCAGAGCCTGAGTCAGGAATACAGAAGTCAAAAGAGCGGTAGCTCCATTCACAAATCGCTTCTATTTCATTACACTGACAAACATACACACCTGAAACGCTCAAACCAGGCCACATGTGAGCATACAGACACTCAAGCAGGAAGGGCAGGCTAAACCAGAGAATGCCTCAACAATGAAGAAATAAAATAATAAGGATTTCAGAGAAGAGAAAAGGCCATTCTAGACATGTGCTGTCCAATACAATAGCCATCAGCTACACGTAACTAGTGAGCACTTGAAAGGTGGTGAGTCAGAGCTGGATGGGTGGCAGTTGCTAAATACACAGTCTTAGTATGAAAAAAATAATGCTCATACATCATTAATATTTTTAAATCAATTACATGTTCCTACGATACAAATTTGAACATATTGGCTAAATTAAAATATATCATTAAAATTCATTTCACTTGTTTCTTTTTCCCTTTTAACTATCAGAAAATTTTAATTGCCTATGTGGTTCACATTCTGTGTCAGTTGAACAGGACTGTTCTAGACAGTCTCCTTCTTCATGTTTATGAAATAAGACCAGAATGTCTTGCTCTGTCTTGGATGTGGCCATTTGCTCCCCTTAGTCCTAATGATTTCTTATGTCAATTTTTTTTTTTTGAGACAGAGTCTCACTGTATCGCCCTTGTTAGAGTGCTGTGGCATCACAGCTCACAGCAACCTCAAATTCTTGGGCTTAAGTGATTCTCTTGCCTCAGCCTCCCAAGTATCTGAGACTACAGGCGCCTACCACAACACCCAGCTATTTTTTGGTTGCAGTTGTCATTATTGTTTAGCAGGCCTGGGCTGGGCTCCAACCCATTGTTATTTAGCAGGCCTGAGAACCATCTACCAGCTCAGTATATGTGGCCGGTGCCCTACTCACTGAGCCACAGGTGCCGAGCCGACTTCCAATATTCTTAATAATAGTATGCAAACTGATGTCCTCATAGTAGCATTTTCCTCTTCCCTAGACTTCCCCCAACCCTCCTCGCATACTTTCTCCATCGTATTGACCTTCTTCTCAAAAATAATGTTTCCTTCTGTTATGGCCTTCACTGCCATTTTTATACTCAACACACCCAGTTCCCCAAGATGAGAGTCTGTTCCGAAAGAGTGTTCCTCCCTGGATGGGCTCTGACTTTCATCCCTTGAGTAGAAGTCACAGGAAAAGGATCAGGGTGGGACCAGATGTGTCAGACTTTACTTGCACTTCAGAGGTGCCTTCCAAACTTTTTCTTTCTATAGTCCTATGTTTGGAATGTGTCCTCCAAAGTTCGTGTGCTGAAAACTTAACTCCAATTCAACAGCGCAGAGGGGCGGGGCCTTTAGGAGGTGATTAGAGCCTTCATGAATGGATTAATGTTGCTCTGGGATCATGATCACAAGAGTGAGTCGTTATAAATGCAAGTGTGGCCTCCCTTGCTCTCTTACTCTGTCTTGTCTTTTCACCCTCTGCCATGAGATGACATAGCAGGAAGACCCTCACCAGATGTAGGCCCCTTAATCTCGGGTTTCCCAGCCTCCAGAGCTGTGAGCCAAATGAACTTCTATTTTTAAAATTAGCAGTCTGTGCTGCTCTGTTACAGCAGCCCAAATGACTAAGACACATGGGAACACAATTCAATATCTCAAGGCTTTCCAAATCTTAAATCTCATGAAACTGCTCAGATCTGACCTTCTGTTTTCCTGCTGAAATTGCTGTTGGTTGATGGCATGATGATTCCACAGCAAGATCTGCAGGTGGTGCCCTCAAAAGCCTCCTACTGGCTGTGCCCCTGGTTCTATGTGTGCAGTCACTAGCTAGAAGACACACAGGAGGAAAAAGCAGCTATGGAAAGGAAGGGAAGGACACTAAGGAGCCCAGAGCAGGGAGCAGATCACAGGCTTCTGTGTGAGCACTGGAAAGGCCATTCTAAGCAGAAAAGGGAACTGAAGGAAAGGAGGAAACTCGAGGAGCTCAAACAGAATTCTTTTTCCTTTTGTCTTACTGCAAGAGTAGACCATATTTTGGATGGGGTGAGATGGGTACGAAGATGACTCCTGCCTCAATGGCAGGGAAGCTCTTCAAGAGCTTTTTCCCTTCCTGTGGCCAGTCAGAACTGCAGAGCTAACAGACATCTAACTTACTAAGTGAACCCTCCAAATAAGGATGCATATGGTCTACTGCAGAGAGGCAGAAGGTAGATCTGGATACACTGACCTGAGACCCAACTTCAGAGAATGTGGGTGAGATACAAAACTCTCCCCCAATCTCAAAACATTCCAGAGACTAGATATCAAAGGCTTTGGTGAGGATGAAGATGATTTTTTTCTTGCTAAAGGATTTCCCAGCCACTGAATGTGGCCACTATTTGCTCTCCTTAGTCCTAATGATTGCTTACATCTAACTTCAACTTTCATTTTCATTTATATTCTTAAACTCTATCTCCCTCCCTTCTTCATTTTTCCGTTCCTCCCTCTTACTCTTTCTCTCTGCCTCTCTCTCTCCCTTCCTCTCTTTCTTCCTAAGTAGAAACTTGGGTGTAACATGGGCTTTGGTGCCAGAAAACCCTTTATTTGAAACTCCACTCTGCCTCTTTCTAGTGGCATGAACTCAAGTTCAATTATCTAAGTCTATATAATGTTTTTCTTACACATCCCATCAGAAACCAAGTTTAACACCCCCTGAGATATTTCATTCTTTCATTTATTCAACAAATTGATCATTAAGGACCTTCTATGGATGCATCAGATGCCAGAAATACAGCACCACCACAAATCTTGTCCTTATGCATCTTATTCTTATTGGGGGGAGAGACCCAGTAAACAAATAAATAAGTAAATTATATTTGACAGTGATAAATGTTATGAGGAAAACTTAAAGCAGGGAAGAAGAATAGGAAATGCAGTGGGGTGCAAATTTAAAAGACTTAAAGAAATTGAGGCAGCAAGTTGAGTGGATTTGGGGAAAGAACATTCCCGGCAGAGGGAGGCCTGTGCAAAAGCCGTACGGTGGGAGCAGCAAGGAGACAGGTTTGGGAGGGAGGTGAGAGTCACGGGAGAGAAGGTGAGGCACAAAACAGGAAGCCAGATAATCAAGTGACATGGCCTGACCTACAGGCAAGATGATCACCTGGTGTGATCACACTGTGAGGAGGGTAAGAGCAGGGAAACGGATCTAAAGCTACTGCAATAATCCTAGTGAGAGATCGCAGGGGCGATCTACCAGAACTTTAACAGTATAAGTAGTAAGAACAAGTCTTTATCTACATACTCTGTAGTTCTGTACTAATATGTTCCATACATTTTAAAATATACTCCAAAATAGAAACAGTATGATATTCAAAAACAAAAATAAAAGATCTAATATTTTGTTCTGACCCCTCCCCAGTGGAATGCCTTGTCTACCCTCAGGATATACCCTACTGGATTAGAGTTCTCCAAAGACATAGAACCACACTATTATGGAGGTTGAGAAGTCCTACCGTCTACCATCTGCAACCAGATATAAAACCAGGAAAGCCAATGACTGATTCAGTCCAAGTCTGAAGACCTGAGAACCAGGGGAGGTGATGAGGTGATGGTGTCACTACCCAAATGTGAAGGCTCAAGAACCAGGAGCTCCAACATCTAAGGACAGGAGAAGATGCATGTCCCAACTCAAGAAGAGATAGAGAGAATTTGCCATTTCTCTGCCCTTTTTGTTATTTGGACCCTCAACAGAATGGATCATATCTATGTGTATTGGGTAGGGAAGTCTTCACTCAGTCTATTGATTAAAATGCTCTCTCTTCCAGAAACACCCTTACAGAGACACCCAGAAATAATGTTTCACCAGTTATCTAGGCATCCCTCATCCTATTCAACTTGACGCACATAAAACTAATCATCACAGCTACTCTGGAGAGTACTGGTATAGATTACACAAAATAATGTGTGTAAAGTTCCAAGCACCAGTGTGTGACACAAGACAAACCTAATTATATCTGTTCCTCCCACCTGAAATCCCTATGAACTTAGCCTATGATCCATCACCCACTCCACCCTGTCTTCTTGGCTCTGGTCTTCCTAATACTGGCTGTGACCTAGTTGTTTGCCCAGCTGAAAGTTACTGGAGTATAACTCTCATCCCAAGAGATTCCCTTCTAGGAAGGCACCTTCGCATGGAAGAGAAAGGTGGGAAACCCTGAAGTCTTGGCCTAAATCTAAAACTGACATTATACTCCATCTAACAATAGCTAAACACTCATTCTTCTCAAGATAGGAATGTTCACCAAGTCAGACATTTTAGGCAATAAAATACACCTGAACAAGTCTAAGAAAACATAAATCATTCTAAGTTATGTTCTCAGATCACACAATAGAATCAACCTAGAAACCAACAACAAAAAGATAGCTATCAAAATTCCCAAATATTTGGAAATTAAACAATACATTTCTAAATAACACTAGGTCAAAAATGGTGCAGAAAAAGTAGTGCCTAAAGGGAAATATATAGCATTGAACACTTACATTAGAAAACAAGGAAGATCTAAAATCAATAGCTTAAGCTTCCACCTTAGGTAACTAGAGAAAGAAAAGCCATTTAAGCTTAAAGCAGGCAGAAAACAAAGAAATAACAAAGAATTAGAGCAGAAATCAGTGAACTTGGAAACAATGTAGAAAATTAATTAAGCTTAATGCTGGTTCTTTGAAAAGATCAATTAAAATGATAAACATCCAGTGAGAATAATGAGGAAAAAAAGAAAAGATACAAATTACCAATATCAGAGACAAAAGTCATCATCACTGATCTCACTGAAATTTAAAAGATAATAAATACTATAAATAACTCTATGCCTGCAAATTTGATGCTTCATATAAAATGGACCAATTCTTTAAAAGAACTCACTTATAAGACACTTATATTTATTTTTTCACATAAGAAGAAACAAACATAGTAACTTGAAGGTCCCTATTTCTATTAAAGAAATGGAGTCAATAATTAATAACCTTCCAAAAATGAAATCACCAGGCCTGATGGATTTCACCTGTGAATTCTTCCAACCATTTGAGGAAGACATGATACAAATTCTGTAAAATCTCCTCTAGAAAACAGAAGCATTCTATGAGACCAGAATTACCCTAATATTCAAAACCAGATAAAGACAAGCAAGGAAAACGACAGCACAATACTTCTCATGAACACAGATGCAAAAATCCCCAACTGATATTAGCACATCAAATCCAACAATGTATAAGAAGAATTATACAATGCAACCAAATGGGGTTTATTCCAGGTATGCAAGGCTGGTTGGGTATTTAAAATCAATCAATGTAAACCACTACATCAACAGACTAAAGAAGAAAAATCCTATGATCGGAAAACCATACCATGCTTATGGCCGAGAAGAATCAACATTGTTAAAATGTCCATACTACTCAAAGCAATATATAATTTTAATGCAATCCCCATTAAAGCTCCACTGTCATATTTTAAATATCTTGAAAAAATAATACTTCATTTTATATGGAATCAGAAAAAACCTCGAATAGCCAAGACATTACTTAGGAATAAAAACAAAGCAGGAGAAATCACACTACCAAACTTCAGACTATACTATAAACCGATAGTGATTAAAACATCATGGTACTGGCACAAAAATAGAGAGGTAGATGTATGGAACAGAATAGAGAGCCAACAGATGAATCCAGCTACTTACCACTACCTGATCTTTGACAAGCCAATTAAAAACATTGAGTGGGGAAAAGATTCCCTATTTAACAAATGGTGCTGGGCAAACTGGCTGGCAACCTATAGAAGACTGAAACTGGACCCACACCTGTCACCATTAACTAAGTTAGACTCTCACTGGATTAAAGATTTAAACTTAAGACACAAAAACATAAAAATACTAGAAGAAAGTGTAGGGAAAACACTTGAAGAAATTGGCCTAGGTGAACATTTTATGAGGAGGACACCCCGGGCGATTGAAGCAACATCAAAAATACACTATTGGGACCTGATCAAACTAAAGAGCTTCTGCACAGCCAAG
>NW_003852416.1:15889331-15968596 GCF_000181295.1 Otolemur garnettii
AGTGCCCATTGATCCACGAATGGATCAACAAACCGTGGTATATGTACACCATGGAATACTATGCAGCCATAAAGAAAGATGGAGACTTTGCGTCCTTCATGTTCACATGGATGGAGCTGGAAAATGTTCTTCGTAGCAGAGTATCACAGGAATGGAAGAAAAGTATCCAATGTACACACCCCTATTATGAAACTAATTTATACCTTTTATATGAAACCTACTAACAGCCTAAGAATATGGCAAGGGGGGAGGGAAAAGGGAGGGGAAAAATGGGTGGAGGGAGGGGGATTGGAGGGATCACTTCTGTGGTTTATCTTACAAGGGTACCAGTGAATCTTTCTAAGAGTAGAATATGAACATTTTAACACAATAACTAAGAAAATGACATGAAGGCTATGTTAACCAGTTTGATGTAAGTGTTTCGGATTGTGTGTGAAAACACAACACTGTACCCCAGAAGTGCATTAATGTACACAGTTACCATTCAATAAAAAAAAAAAAAAAGAAAAGAAAAATCCTATGATCATATCAGTTACTGAAGAAAAAGTATTTGACAAACTCCAGCATCTATTCATGACAAGAACTCTTAGCAAGATAGAACAGAGGGGACTTCCCCTATTGGGTAACGACTACCTGCCCCAGTGAAACCTACAGCTATCATGATGCCACGAGCTAAGAAGATTTAAAAAATCCCATGGTAAAAGAAAAGAGGTGAAAATATGGTTTTTCTTCAGGTTTGGAGAAGGCTGCAGAGGCCGAGGAGAGCTGGGACTCTTTCCTCGTCACCATCACCCATGTGCAGAGGTGATGAGGACGTTATCTAAGGACGGGCAGAGATGAGGAAAGGTGATATAACACTTGCCAGAGGGAAAAGCTTTCTTGTAACTTTGAAGTTTTGATTTTATATTTGTGTGTGCACACACAAACACATACACACATACGAAAAAGGCTTGGTATATTACACTTCCTGCCCTGTGCAAGTTTTGGCTGGTTTTGCTTTTGTTTTTTCCATACACTGAATGCATATCTGGAAAACTACATAGAAGCTTGACAGGTTACTTTAATTCCTATTAAAACTACAAATCCACCCACATCACATCCCATAGCACTTTCTAACATACCATATGATTTACTTTGTTTATTGACTATCACCCACTTAACCCAGAGGTTATAAACTGCTATGTTGCCACCACACAGCAGACGTTTGTTCATTTTCCATGACTGAATAGTCCAGTTTGTCCTCACCTAAGGGCCCACACCCTAGGAAATAGGGTCCCAGTGCTGGGAACAGGCCAACAGCTCTCCCCAGGTGTGGGCATTTTCTCACAGAGAGGGACTTGCTGCTAGGAGACAGAGGCTTCCTCTGTCTCCTGTCTCCCTGGACCCACTGGCCCTGCAAGCTACATGCTGCCAGGCCCTGGGATTTTCAATAGTTCACCTGTGACAAGGAAGGAATCCTTTCCCTCCTCAGCCTCCACAGCCCTCCCCAAACCTGAGTGGCTCCCTGAGCCAAGAGACCCATATGTGAAGATGGCTTAGAAAATAGCATCATGCGAATGTTTTCATTTAGCAGCAAAATCGTTTGATTTCACTCAAGCTTGTCTTTGCAAGGGCAACTGAAGCCAGCTTGACAGAGAGTCGTTAGACTAATTAGGAAATGATTTAGAGAGGCTGCGTGGCAGAGCAGAGAAGAGTCAAGCAACCAGGACTAGGAACTGGCACAGTTACCCAGGAGCCGTGTGGCAATAGGCAGGGCAAGGGACATCTCTGAACTCCATTTCTTCATCTTTAATATAGGACCAAAAAAAAAAAAGACATTTCATATGGTTCTTAACTAGATTCAAGGAGACTATGCATATCAAAGTAGCTTTGCATGGTGGGAAGAACTGCCCAAATCTATTTGTTACTATTATTATTGTTATTACTCAGAAGAATCACAGGAGTAGGTAAGAGGAGGAATTTATGTGTTGGACATGCAGTATAGGCAGAAAAAAGCCCAACAATGAATAGTTACTTGGTTCTCCAAACAGCAACCAGAAACACGTGGAAAGGCAGGACAGGCAGTGGTGGCTAACTTGCCTAAACGAGCTCCAGCCGGTGGCCCTTCATGTCTGTTCTGGAGCAGAACTCACAGAGTACCACCCTTAGCTCAAATATCCCCATCTCTGGACAGGCCACCATGCCTGGGCTCAGCAATCTGATGCTTTCAAAAATCTTTCCTGTGCATCAACCACCAGGTCAGTTTCACCTTGGATCCCAGTCCCTGGAGAAAGACAGCAGGGGAGGAAGGGGGCACAGCTGGGTGCCGGGGAATTGTCCAAGGATGGCACTGACCCTGGTCCTCTTTACAGTCTCACAAAGGAATGTGGCAGCTGAGTATGGCTGCTGGGAAGAGCAACTTAACAGAGCCCTTTAAAAAACACGGCCTCTGGCCAGAAAGATTAGATTTCATGTTAGATTCTGGACCCTGCACCCACCCAACTATGTGGCCTCCAGAAAGATACTTAACCTTTCGCAGACTCCATTTTCTCATAGAAAGATAAGAGCACTTAGCTGCCAGCTCTTCCCACAGCGCTCTGCCCAGAGTAAGCTGCAGAGGTTCACTCCCAGACTGCCTAGGTCTAAAACCTGGATGGGACATTGATGAGCCCACCAGGCAATTTACAACCTCTCTGAGCTTGTTTTCTCAGTCACAAAATGTGGAAAATAAAAGAGGTGATTTCTTAGGGTTGTTGAGAGGATTAAACTAGATAATCCATTTTAAATGTTTAGAATAATACCTGGCATATTATGAGTACTCACTAATAATGATTACTAATATATCTTCAATAAAAATAAATAATAATAAAGTATTGCTGACAAGATTTGAATACCAAAGTGGTCCCAGCCCGTCTCACCTCTAGCACTTACTAGAAAATTGAAAGACACTTGCAGTGTGAAAGGTCTTTGATACATCCATCGAATCTCTCAATATTGTTATGTTTCGGGTATGCACAAATTCCTTTTCATGGCCAGCAGAGACAGAAATTGCAAGTCTAGGTTATTGCCCCCTCCTCCTCCTGACGCTACACCTGTTGCCTTATTATTTACTTATATTATTTACTTCTCCCACAGACTTCTTAAAGAAAGGGAGACACAGGTTGATAAGCATTCTCCAAAGGAGTCAGTCTGGAGGAAGCTCCTATGAGCACCGTGAATGGGCAGAACATTCAGGTCAGTTCCCTGCTCTGAATGTGGCGGGGCTGGGGGACTTGGTCTGCAGATGAGCACGAACCTCACGGAGCTGCTGTTTCCTCGGGCTGAGCTGTTCCTCACTTCTTTCCAGCTTTGCTCAAATATCACCACCCTAGGAACCCCTCTTGAAGAACAGCACCAACATTCTCTATATGTTATCTTGCCTTGCTCTTCTTCATCAGATTTTATGTTGCATTTATTCATTAGTTTACTCTCTGCATCCCCCCTCCTCAAAAAAACAGTATATAGACTTACCAGTTTGGTTCACCACTAAGCCAGGACAGTGACTAGCCCATAAATAGTAGACACCTACTGATAAGTGAATGAATAACACAAAGGTCTTTCTCTAGCACAGGTGACTGCCAGCATTTTGGTTGGACTGCAGGTTTTAATGGCCTTTGGCCAGATGGCTTTTCTAGAGCCCAAGTGAATGGGCTGACCAGGGCTGGGCCATAAGGCAAAGGGAAACCGCAGAACCCAGCTCCCACCTCTGTTCTTTCTGAAGAATGGTAAGATGCTGCCTGCCATTTATCTGTAAAACACACTCAGTGACATTCCATCATTCAATTAGAATGCTAAAGAGTTGCAACAAAATTAATTTGCTTATCACCAGGGAAATTAAAATGTCTGTAAATAAATTCTACCCCTGCAGTCCAATTTCAGGTGGTTGATACATCGGATGTGCTGGCAGCAGTGAGACGCAAGAGGAGAGTACTGGGAAAACTAGTTTCTAGCTGGAGGGGAAGGGGAAATTCAGCAAAGGTAAAAGAAAAAAAAAATGAAATTTTCTTTAAAAAACCATTTCTGCCTGACTCTGTATTTTTAATGGCTTCTCCAAAATGGACATATGATTTAAGAGACTAAAATGCAGGCTATGCTGATAACATCTCAATCTCAAGCAAAGAACAATTCAGACATTAATTGTATCCCCAAATGACTTGAGTCCTGCGATTTAGCACAGTGTTTGAGAGAATGGGCTTTGCAATTAGATAAGCCTAGGCTTGGATTCCATCTCTGTCACTTACTAGCTATGTGACTGTGGAATTATCTCCGAACTGCTCAGCCTGAGCTCTTCATCTCTAAAATGGGGTTCAGAAGATTAAACTGTGGGTTGTTGAAAGGATATAATTGTGCATAATATAATTGTGTAGAGTAGGTGCTCAAGACAGGAAATATAATTTTATTATTTTAATACTAATGTTAAATATTATCAGTGTAAGAAAACAATGCTAATAATAAACACAACAGCTAATGTATCCCGTATCTCTACAGGAATGGCATATATTGAAGAACAGAACTGGCACAAAATCCCACCCAGACTTCTACTTCTCCTGGACATTTCCTCAGAGTCCTCAACCTAATATGACATTCCTGTCCTATGCAGGGACATGGGGAGGTGACCTGGAATGATCCCCAAGAGATGAATGTGACACATTCACAGACACCCACCCCCAGCTTAAACCTCTCCTCTAACCATTTCTATTTCTAACTTCTTCCCCATCCACCTGCTCCCAATCACACAGAAGGTGTACAAAATTAAAAAGGAGAATCGACTTAGAAAAGTGTCCAGGGACTGGAAACCTGGGGGATGCATGTGGGAGACTGGAGGACTAGACAGCATCGCTCTTAAACCAAAAGCAGAAGTGAGGAAGGAGGTGAGTCAAGGGGGAAAGGTGAGCTCCATTGCCAAGGAAGAGGCGGCCCCCTGCCACTTTCCTTTTTTGTAATATTCTAGCTATATTCCTGGAGTCTCTAACAATTAAAAAAAAAAAAAAACCTTACATACATACCTCAAAAGCGCTATGTGATTGCCTGAGGGAAGAATAAACTAGAAGAGGCACCCTATTCAGCCTAGGAGAAATACAATCCCAAGAAAAGAGGGATTAAAATGTGGCTGTTGAAAGAAATCTCAAGTTAATGCCAGAGATCAAAAAAACTGATGATACAGGGAAAAAAGAAAAAGTGGCAGCCCACAGCCAGACAGTAATTTTTGGGACATACACAGAAAAACAGGATTTATGACCCAAGTCTCTTTCCCCCCAGCCCAGAATCCAAACGTGAATTTTTGCTAGCTATATGCACCAAATAAATTACCATAGACAATTTATCTATCGGCTAAGCAAAGATAAATGGGCTTAATCTCTCTTCTTTACCAAATTCTCTGGCCTAACACTGTTCACTGTACAATGACTCAGTGGGGACAACAGGGAACCTCACTTACCTGGCTACTCTGGAGGACCAGGACGCAGACTGGTAAAATTCTCTGCTTAATTGCAAGGCTGTGGTGGCATGCAGTGCCATCAGGAAGGCTGCACCAGGTGACACTCGCAAAGTCCATATTCATTCACAGCTGCGGGTGGGCTGTTCTGGGGCACCAATTATCTAATTGCTGCTAATGTTCCGTATATTTACTCAGCTGCAAATTTGCAAGATGGGGCCTGACTCACAAGAAGGGGATAATAACAGGAGAGATATTTCCATTTGAAAATTCATGAATAAACAGCAAGGGCCCTGTTTATTAAAATTCAGATGCAGATAAACAATGAGTGTAGTTCCAGGAATAATTGCAGGGTTTCCACAGTTACAGAAAACCAGCCCTTTTGTCAACACTGCATTGTTCTATTTATACCTTGGGAGACATTGCACTGAGTTTCTATAAATACAATGGAAACTCATTCATCTCAACCCCTTTCACGTGTCAAGTCCAACCTTCTCTGGGATAAAAGATCTGCATCCCGAGTGTATCTGACATTAGGTCTCAAGACTGTCATGGGCAAATCCTTCCTAATAGAAGGGATAAAGAAGAATAGGCTTGCACTGGGCTGAGAATGGAGGAGGGGAAGCAACAGGCATTCTATTCTGGTTTCTGAAATAGGCATGAAGCAGGCGCATTTTAGCTAGCTAGCAGCCCTGCAGCGCTGAGAATCTCAGTGATTAAAAGCAGATGAGACAAACTGCCCAAAGGCATCACCACCCCTTCATAGGATAGGATCTCATCAGCGATATTCACTTATATATTTTCTTTAAATGTGCATTGTGTCCTCCTCTACAGATAAGAGATCCCTCTGTCCTATTATATTATAAACCTATATTGTAGTGATCATGAAATCTACTTATTTGATCTCCCAACCCCCAAAGTACCTCCACTTCACTTTGTACTTACTACGCAGTGTGCACCACAGAGTCTGGTTCACTCACTCAAGGTCTTCTGATCCCAACCAGCCCCAGACAGTGCCCCCAAAGCAGGTTCCCTGTGCTGTCCCTGGAAACGATTAATACTTTTAGAAGAATATCACATTTTTAAGTGTTCTACTGTGTGGCAGGCACTGGGTGAATTATCTTACATGGAAAATCTAACCATCACACCAGTGAAAGAGGTTCTATTACTTTCTTTGTAATAGACTTAAACATGAAGCAGTAAATTGCCCAGATACACACCTAGTAGGCAGCAGAGCCAGGATTTGAAACTAGGCTGTGTGCTCTTAGCCACTATATCACTGCATGTTTCTGCCTCTCAGACTCAACTGCTCTATCTTGTGGATAATCCCCTAAGTGCCCTGCCTGTACATGGCTCAGACAGATCTTGCATCTCTCCATTAATGCACTAATCAACCACACATACACATGAAAAGCTTTGGCCTCTGTCTCTCTCCACAGTCCCAAGTCTGCAAGAGCTGACCTTACAGCCACAGCAATCTGCTATGTACCTACAAAGACCTGTTCAGGTTTAGTTTTTATAGATGTATAGCTTTTAGATACACATACATACGTATACATGTGTGTATACAGGTATGTATTTATGTAAGTAAAAATAAAATACACAAGTGTATGTATATATAGAAGTGTGTGAGTATACACATGTATACAGATTTCTCATCAGCACCTCCCTACAGGTAAACTTATCCCCAGGGAAGTGACATGATACTAAAAACAGGGGCCTGATATGCAGGTCACACCTCCAGTAGCTGACATCCCATATGCTACAGTGGAACCAGATTCACTAAAAGGGGTTCACAAATACTGAATTTTAATATAAATAGCTTCCTTCATTAGTATATCTCTACAGAAACTTTAATCTCTAAACATTTCATAGGTTTCAGAACCAAAGTAAAAGGGTCTTTAATAAGATGACAGGGAGGGTATCCAGGGGGCAAAGACGAAGACATTTTACACTCCACTCATCAGCCCCAGCTGGTGGGCTGGCCCAAAAATCCATGCCCTATTTGTTGGAGAGAAATTTCTCTACACAGCCTCATTTGAAAGATGATGGGGAAGGTCTAGCCTCTTGATCTGGGCCTAGAATCCTTATAGGTAGAAGAAGAGATGGCCAATTACCAGCGGTCCTGAAACTCATATCCCAAAAGTTCTCTCCATCAGTTTCCACATCGCTCTACATCCATTTAACAGAGTATTACACATCTATTCCCACAGCCAGTGTGCCAGCACAACCCTGAACTTTCACCCCACTGACCTTGGTTACTGGCATTCTCCATGGCTTCTGATGCTGCCTCATGTGGGTCCTATGGATGGATCACGTGACTGCTCCTCCCACAGGTGAGATATGTGTTTACAAGAGCCAATTGTGTCTGTTCTCAAATGATTCATGGTTGTCATACTTGTTATTATAATTACACTATTTAATTTAATCATATATACATCAACAGAAGATGAGTACAGAAAAAGTCCATGTTTCTATAAACGTTTAGTTAACTGCTCTGGAAGGACTTGATAATGGTTAAGTCACTGAAACCTGCAGGTGAATTAGATGTCATTACCCAGTGCAATGCCTGTGACATAGCTCCCCCTCCAGCGCTGTCTGACATAGCTGAATATTTACTCTCCCATCAAACTCTGCCTACTTAACTGTGCTTGCTTGTCTTTAAGGAGGAGGATGGCTGGGACCCTTGAGTCCAGACCCGTCAAAACTGATTACTAAGATGGGTGAGATCCAAGGTGATGGTCCACTTGACCTCTAGCAATTCCTAACTTCATTATAATCTGATTTCCATGCTAAAAGATACTCCCACCAGTGCCATGACAGTTGACAATCACCATGGTGACAACCAGAAGAGACCATGAAAGACAAGGAGGAGGTGGTGTTCCAGTACTGAGAAATCCTCCACCCATTCTCAGAAAAGACATGAATATTCCACCCTCTGTTTTTAATACCCAAACCTTTCATTAAGAGAAATTCTACATTTTAAATTCCTCACCTCTCACACAGGGAGACTTTCAAGCTATGCTGCCCTGTCTCCACTCCTTAGTCAAGCAAATTGAATAAAGCCTGATCTGCTTAACACTTTCAGTTTTGTACACTGTCTTTGAGAGACACTGAACAGCAAAGAATCCCACCTTCTGGGGAAAAACCGATTATCTTGGTAACAGTGTGAGCAGGAAAAATAAAATCCTGGGGGTGGCGAGGAATCCAGACTCTTTGAATTGCTTTGCCAATGTTTTCTATTCCATGGAAAAAGAATCAGAACAGCAATTATAGATCATGTATTATGGGTGTGATTCAAACAAGAAAGATCATCCAGAACTCTAATCAGCAGATAAATACACAAGGAAAAGACTTAGCACTTACGTGTATTAAAAGATAGGCAAATAAAAGATACGTTTATAAGTTTTAAGTTAAAAAATGCTCCAGGCATTACATATATTTTTTTTAAACAGAATCTCACTTTCTTGCCCCCAGTAGAGTACTGTGGCATCACAGTTCACAGCAACCTCAAACTCCTAAGTTCAAGCAATCCTCTTGCCTCAGCCTCCCAATTAGATGGGACTATAGGAGCCTGCCACAATTCTCAGCTATGACTACTTTTTTAGAGACAGGAGTCTCACTCTTGCTCAGGCTGATCTTGAACTGGTAAGCTCAAGCAATCCACCCACCTCGGCCTTCCAGACTACTGGGATTATAGGCATGAGCCACCACATCCAGCATTACATATGATTTTATGATTTCCCCCAAACTTTAGACAATTTTTTTGGTTACCAATGACAAGGTGCCATAGTAAAACATAAACAACTACAACTGAGTGAGTCCTGGGCTGTAAAAGACACATTCAGAGCAGGGAGGTGAGGTGGACAGAAGAAGAGGGGATCAAGGTGGAGCATGTGAACCAGACTTGTATGAGGGTAAGAGGAAAAACCTCCAAGAAAGAAGCAGCAAGGCCACGCAGGGGCAAAGGGTGTGCCGAGCACCCAACTGCACTTGTAAGGGAACATGGTACATTTGGGGATCTGCAAATGAGTTGGCATGGCTGGAATATTGAACATACCGGGGTGAAGGTGATTCCCTCTGCAATAATTTGCACATGTGCTGCTTGCCACGCACCCTAGGAGAATCTGCACTGATGAAGCAACATTCCCAGACTACTAGGGAGAATATGCTTTACCAAGCCTTTTCATGTTCATTCTCCAGAAAATCTATCCTTAGGAGGCTGTAACCAAGTCAGCCTCCGCTTTGGAGTCTCCTGCCCTCATCCCTGTCCTAGTTCCTGCCCACTCCCCTTTGCAGGACCCAAAGTTCTCTCTCTGTAAATACTGAAGAAGGGAACTGGGATGTGCTGTGAGGTCTGACTCACAACAAATCCACCACGGGCCAAAAGGCCTCAGGGTTTAAAAGAACAATGTTATTTTCCCTCCTGTTCAGTGATATTTCCTTCTAAGCTGAAGTGCTTATCAAGCCACCCAAATGCCACTGATGTCGGTGATAGATTAGATTACCTGGGACACCTCTACACCCTCCAAGAAATTTCCTCGTAATTGCAGTAGCTGCTATTTTTTTTTTTCCAGCTGGCGGCTGACAAAGTTTCAAAATGAATCCTCCTACACTCTTATTTTTACCCTTGACTAGCTGACTTTAATGGTAATCTCCTTAAGCTTGGAGCCCTGATGGAGTTGAAAATCTCTTTGATTTCTTTCAGAAATGAACTTTAAGAGAAGCGGCTCCATCAGACCACTCTTAAACTCTGTGCTCATTCTCTCCTTGCCCAGACCCCCAACGCTTATCATTTTATTTAAACTGCCATCCCACAGGCTTTCTTGAGAATTCAACTCCTTAATAAAAAGACCAAAACTTCCCATGGATTTGGGGACAATCTTTATAAGGGTTGAGGAAAATCTAATCTCCTATATAATCAATTGGTTTGAAGTATTTAACACATTTAATCACTGGAAAGTAAGCCCCATGAGGGTAGGTCTTTCCCTGTTTTGTTCATCATCATTTCCCCACCATCTAGCAAAAGCTATGGCAGAAAGTGGGTGTACAAATGAAAAGAAACTGAAATGAAAAAACGAATGAATGAATGATCTTCACAGACATTCTCAGAATTGAAGGTAGATTCAGAAAGGCTAAATAGTTTGTTCAGGGTCACAACGGCTAGGATTCCATCATCATCTGTCTAATGCCATTTCATTAGACCTTGTACCTGAACTTCAGCACCAGAATAGAAAGATTTATATAACCTTTGCTTCTGCAGAACTAAAATTGGGCTTCCGAGTCTAGTCCAAGGACTGCAGCTCTTAAAATGATAATGTAGATGTTGGAAATGGGGCTCTTGGAAATACGACTTTAAAACTGAAGCCTATAACAAAGTTCTGCAGGGAAAAGGGTATAAGCTACACACACCCTGAGAAAACAGTGTGCTCAGACAGAGCAGTCCATATAGACAGTATCCAGTAGATTATGTACACCTGTACACCTGTATACTGACAGGTTGTTCACATATTGCCCATCAGCCAAATCTGGCCCTCTACCTGTCTTAGTAAATAAAGTTTTATTAGAACACAGGCTCACTCATTCATCTATGTGTTGTGTATGCTGTTTTCATACAATAGCAGAGTCCAGAGGTTCACCCTATGGGTCCACAAAACCAAAATATTTACTATCTATCCCTTTAAAGAAAAAAAAAATCTGTCGACTCCTGGCACAGACTCCCACAGTAACAACATAAGCATCAACGATAGCTGCCGAAATGAAACAAATAGCACTGATGCACAAAGAGCTCGGAAGGACAATTTTTTCCTACCCAACACCAAAAAAATTAAAAAAATCACAAAACCAATCACTTCAGCACTTGATACCTGCTTAGACGTCTCTCATCAATAATGTCTACTCTTGCCTGAACTCTTGAACCAGACAGCTACTCCCTTCATTACCACTGCATTCAGGATTAGCAATCAGAAAGAAAGCTAGAGAAAACAAACTTTTTTGAACTCTATTTTTAAAAGAAAAAATCAGAAAGTGCACATTGAATGCAGTTCTACAATAAATGGAAACTCAGCATGTCTTGTAAAATGGCCTAGATCTCATTAAATGATTTCTTGGCTATTATCCTTTGGGCTCGCCGATAGATTTGAATGGACTCTCCCATGAAAGGGAATGTTTAAGGTGCTACTCTTTTGAAAGGAAATAGCGAAATGGAATCAGAAAAGACTAAGACCCATTGTCAGGAAATGTGATTTGAAATTAAGAGTGCCATTTTCTGTCTTTAGGTTTTGTCACTGATACTCCTTTGCAAATCCTCTTCTGTCTTACTTGCTGCATCTACCAAATGGAGAAAAGCACATCCATCTCCCACTCCTCCAAACCAGTGATTTGGAAAAAATAGCATTTGTTTATGTACATTTTGTTTGTTTTCTCCAAGCCCAGGTTGTTTTCACGGGCGGGGCTTTGTGGTCCTTTGGCTCTTTGCTCCACACAGCCAGCCTCATGCACAGTAGAACAAAAAAACAGGGTTTCAAGAGCAAAATGACTTCTCACCTCATCCTCTACAAGAGCTTTATCTCAAGTACAGACCATGCAAGATGGAAAACTCTCCATGGATTAAATTCTGGTAACTTCTAAGGGAAGGACTTCAACCTCTCCCTCCTCTGAAACTAAGCCATTGTAGTCTTCTGTCAGCATGAATAACTTTAACTAGAATTTGGGATGGAAATTCAAAGAGGTAAGTCATTTTCTCCAGCCTTAAAGAGCTTGGCTTGTGGTGGGCTGTGAGATCCAATAGATCCCTGTCTCTGATATTCACATCCTTTATTGTACTCCAGGCTAAGGCAAAGGCTAAACCCCTGCCTTTTATTCTAGACATGGGGCTGACTGTGTGGAGCAGAGAGCCAAAGGACCATAAGGCCCCGCCCGTAACAGCCAGCATCAGCTGATTCACTTTGATCTCTGCCTGCCTCCCATCCCTTTTGTCTGGCCCACAGCCCTTCCATTTCAAAGCTGCTCTCCCCCCTCTGTTTACTCTGATGAGGCTGTGGATTAGAGAGTTCTGACTCCTCAAGCTGACCAGTAATTGGTCCAGGGGTGGGGTGGACACGTGAACCAAGCAGGAACAATGTTTTTCTTTCAGGAGTAGAAATGAAGAAAGGAAGAAAATGAGGAAGAGAAGGAAAAAAGACTCTGCCTCTCCTTTGGTCAATGCAAGGCTAATCGCCAACAGTCACCTTTCCCACCACACAGAGCCTGTTGGAAAGTGACGCTAACAATTAGCAGAGTAGAGCTGGAAGTGCAAAGAGAAAAAGGCAGACTCATAACCACTCACCAACCAGCCATGACAGAGGCTAGGCCCACGCGGGACTTTCCAGATGTATTTTTAGTTAGGTAAAGTTTAGGCTTAAGCCAATTCAAGTTTCATTCCTTTCACTTGTCACCCAAAGCTTCCTGAGCAGTCCAGTGAATACGCGTCTCATGCCAGCTCATTTTCCTTCACGAAGGGATCAAGGGGCAAACCGTGGATGGCTCCCAGCAAACCATCCCACTCCTGAAATCACAGCTCAGCATTTGCACAACCGCTCATGAATCTGAAGCTCAACTTCAGGCAATGCTTTGACTTAATTCTGGTCTGTAGCATGTTATGTTTGCAATTTGTCCACAGCCCCTTAGATGGATATTTATTACATTTTTATTTAGGACTGGGTGAGAAAATAATTTGTAAGTCTCACAGAATATATTACTCGTAGAATAAAGCTCACATTGCATCCAGATGCAATTACCCTAATGGGTAACAGCAAATCATCCATCTTTTAAAATCATTTGTTTCTTAAAAAATCTATTAGCTCCTATTAGTTTCTGACAGGCATGAATTTCCTGATTATCACTATGGCTTTTTAACACTTTGTATCCAAATTCCTAGAGATTTTAAACTGACATAAAGACCCCATATTATAGCCCCTTCCAACCTCCTCCTGCCTAATATCCCATAAGTACCCTCTTCTTCAGAAAAACTGGTCCACTCCTTCCCAGACATGCCATCCCTCTTCCACTTGCACACATTTCCATATTTCTTGACCCAAAATGCTCTTCCTACTCACCTCCCACTCGCTCATCTAGCATGCCAATCCTAGACATTCATCAAGGGCCAGTGGGTCCCATTTCATCTTGAAAGCCATGCTAGCCCAAAGTTGACTGTCCCCTCTGAACTCAGACCCATCTGCTTTCTGCCACACACTTTGGTAGAATAGCGATCCATATTTAGGACAGGAGGCTAAATTTTTACATTCTTGAGGCGGCTCCCTGAAGACACAAATTCCCAACAGCTCTGGGATCACCCATCAAGAGCTCTGCACACATGTTCATCATGATGATGATGATAATGGTGATTACACAGTGATGATGACCAGGAATCCAGGGCACCATAGCTAAAGCCCAAAGTATTAAGAAGGCAAGATATTTTGATGGGCCAGGGCCAGGCTTTATCCTTTTATACTTACACTTTTGGGCTTTTTCTATGCAGTAGAGTCCCAGGAATTAGTGGTTCCGGTGCTCTTTAAGTTCCCTAGGAAGCTAACAAATGTAACCAGAAGCAAAATGGTGGATCCCGTCTGACATTTTTTCACTGAATCTGAAATTTTCAGATTTTTGGAGGTTGCCATGTGCTTGAATACCCTTCCTTTTCCCACTCCCTTCATCCAAGTGCTGCCTAGCCTCTGAGACTGTTTTGCTATGGGGACTTGGGAATCGATGCTGCTTCCCTGACACCTCCAACCCACAGCATCCCTACATTCTCCAAATCCCTAGGAAAGGAAAGGTTTCCCTGGTTCACCATGGACAACTGATTACACACTTCCCCATGTTATTTAAGTATGTCTTCTCATCTCCCCAACTGGACTGAAAGCTCCTCAGGGTAGGGACAATTCTTTGCAAAGGTCTGTCCATCTCTGTGTGCAGCCCCGAGTTATACCAGGTAAGCATTCGATAGCCATCTTGTCTTTTCCTTATAATGACATTATAATGTCTTTTCCTTATAATGACATTATCCCTCTTTCTTCCAGATGGCTTCATATAAGTTGTGAGATGTATGATGTGTGTGTGTGCACCTCTGTTAAAGAGGATGGCCAGCAAGAGGTGGAAATGTAGGAGTGGTGGTGAAAAGTCTGCTGAATATCGAAAGTAAAACAAAATCCTAATGATTCTCATCCAGGAATTTGACCATTATGAACTCACTTTGTGCTCAGATTCATGTGTACATGTGTGCTCAGTCTATGTACACACCACTTTGATACATCCAGTGGGTTACTATTAGCAGAAAAGAGTGCAATGACAACACAACAGAAATCATGGACTTGGGTTTCAGTCTTGCTACAGGTCCAGTACAACTTTGCACAAGGCGCTGAACTCTGTCCCTCAGGTTGCACATCTGCAAAATGTGGTGATGAATGTCTGCTCTGCTTCACAAGAGCATGTACAAAAGAAAAGAGAGAGTGCATTGAAAACATAGGAGGGCTACATGATGGACTCACATATCCACGACTTCCGGGAAAGAGTCATTCCAATTACTTGGAGTAACTGGGGTCTTGTAAAAACCTCCTCCTCCTGTGAATATGTGGTAATACAGTCCAAAAAACTTAAAAGTCACCCTCCAATAAAGCACAACAGGAGCAGGCAGCATCCAGTGCACTGGGCTTGCTTGGATTCCTGGGTGACGGAATTAAATCACAGGCAGGACCATGAATATGCCGAATGGCATCATTAAACCCTTCACTTAGATGCATTAATGGGTCTGTAGATCAACTACTATGTCACAGAGCACGTTCTGAATGCATTTTAAAATTAATTATTCATAGGTGATCATCTTCATGGCTTATTTACACATTGGAGGTTCAGCTTCAGCCACCTGTTGTCTTTGAATAGGCCCCTTGTCATGCAGAGCCTGAAGCACCTGTGAACATTTTAACTGGTTTGGGTGACAGCCCTGTGATCATCCATAAATGTACTCAGAGCAAAGCCTGTGCCCTAAAATGACAAAAGAAGAAAGCATCAGCTATCCCGGCATGGGGGGGAGACAAACGTCGCTACATAGACAGGGTTCTCTATGATAAAAAGGATAGCCAGGAGGACCAGTAATTAGGCAGTGAAGTCTAAGCAACTTAGTTCACCCAGAAGAACTTTAGTACACCAGACATTTTTCTAGTCTAAATCTATATAGGATAGGCAATCTCTCCTGAAAAATAACAGCCTGGTTGTGTACTTAAGTGAGCCCTTGGCCTCTCATCAAACTGCACATGGCCTTCATCAATGCAACCATTCAGAACCTACCATGCATCTGACCCTGTGCAAGGCGGGGGTCCTATGTGGGAAGAGTACAATGGTGTGTGAGCAAGAATATTCACTGCAGCACTGCTTATCATAACGAAAACCTGGAAACAAGCTGGATGCCTGTGAATGGACACCATTTTATTTATTTATTAATTTAATTATTTGATCACATCTCAGCTTTTTGGCTAAGATCAAGTGCATACATTTAGTTTTTGAAAATACTTAATTTTCAAAGACATTCTTCAAGGTATACAATGTGGTGATTTGATATCTATTGTGTGATAGTTAAAAAATCAAATTAATACATCCATCACCACCAAACTGTACATTACATCCTCAGAACTGGCTCATCTTATAAATGAAATTTTATACCCTTTTGCCAACATCTCCCCTTTTTCCCACCCTCCTCCCAGGCTCGGGCAACTACTCTCCTACTTTCTGCTTCTATGGGTTAGATTGGTTTAGGTTCCACATAGAAGTGACATCATGCAACATTTGTCTTTCTGTGTCTGGCTCATTCCCCTTAGCATAACGTCCCTCAGGTTCATCCATTTTGTCACAAATGACAGAATTTCCTTCAATTTTCATGTTGAGGATATTCATTGTATACACGTACAATTTCTTTCTCCATCCATCTGCCAAAAGACACTGAAGTTGTTTCCATATCTTGGCTACTGTGAATAATGCAAGAGTGGTCATTTAAAATGAACTAGCACAGCCATTCAATGGAGTATTACACACAAACATTCAAAAGAATGAAGCGAATTTATAGAGAGAGATCTGGAAAAACGTCCAATTAAAGTAGAAAAAAAAAGCAAGTTACACAGTAGCATGTGTAATAGGATCCATTTTTTAAAATATATATATATATATGAATATATACACATAATTATAAATCTATATACATATGATCCTACAGATATAGAGGAAGCTGAGGGAGGGAGGTACTAAATTTGCAATGGTGGTTACCTCTGAGGAATGGAATTTATGTTGGGCTGCTGGGCTGGAGAAAGGGCTTTCACTTTTTATGTTATACAATTCAGTAATATGTGAATTTCTGCCCATTTCTTTTCTACTCCTTTTATAACCACCTACAAAAGATGTTATTTTAAAATGGTATACTACACTCCCTTCCTGAATGGAGCTTCAGTATCCTAACCACTCCCACTAGTAACAATGGTAACAATCAACTAAGCTCCCTAACACTCTAGCAAACAAGAAACCACAAGTACATTACAAGGAAGCACACAGCCCCACACACATACCCCATACACACTGGTGTATACAACTTATTTTTCTCATTAACTCCTCACTCAAAAGTTAAATTTGTTTAATCTCTTCTTATAAGTGAAAATAGCTTTGGGAAGACCCTCCTCTAGAGAGCATATGATTTCTTATTAAATATAAAAAAAAATCACCCTGATAAAATACCATTACCCAAAGCTGATCTGAATGTCCCAAACCACTTCTAACAATGAGGTTTAACATGAATCAATAGGGGCCTTCCTTCATAGCTTCAAAGAATTTTATTTTCACTGAAACTTACTAAGCCCTGATCATGTCTACATACTGGCTATTTACCCTAAAATACTAAAATACTCTTAGCCACTTAGTCTAAGAGTTTCTAGGACATTTGAAAGCTATTCAAACACAAGCTACATTTGCAGAGGACCTAAGTTTTCCAAGTAATAAACTAGGCACTCACATCAACGATGATCATATAATCATCCCACACGACTCCTTATAAAAGAGATGCCATCAGTTGGGTGCCCAGGACCCTGAGACAAAGATGGGTATGGAGGAAGCTGATTGGTGTGGGGTGCCCTAAAGACAAACTCCTGTGGAGACTGAAGGCTGCAGGACGGGGGAGAAGCAGTTGAACTGTGATGCAGCCATTAGCAGAGGCCCTTGCCCAGCCAAGGTGAGCTCTAGAGTTATCCTGCCAAGATGGCCAGCCCCTTTATATCCAGACATGGGCTAAGCAGCTAAGGGCAAGTCCTGGGGAGCCACTCTGGGGCCAACACTCCAGCAACTGGGGGAAGAAGGGTGGACCTACAGGGACGATCTTGGTGATGTATCACAGTACCCATGACAGTCACAATTCTAATTCCCCAGGTTCTGGGGATCAGGACACAGCAACTGACAGAAACTAAGTCATTAACTCAAAGTAAGCTACAGGGGCAAGATCTGAACCATCTGCTCCCTTCTCTAGTACCATGTGGCCTTCCCAAGCCAACTGCCCACTTAGGGAGCTGTCTCAGAGGGCAGTTTGGGGCTCTGCACCTCATTCCTGGACTTGGACTTCTGTGCTGGTAAGCATGTACATGGCACACCGAGAGGAAGGGGACAGAAGAACTGTTGAATCTTATGTGGAAAGGAATCTATCAAGCAGAAGACAACTGTCACAAACACAGGAGAAGGACTCTGATAACAGCCACATGGACAATCAAGCCTCCACTGTTCTGTAATTATGTCAGCTACTGAATGTCCTGCACAAGAAACTGTACTCACCCTGTGCTCTTACTGAAGAGAGGTTTGGTTTCTCGTGGGTGCTTTTAGAAATCTACTCTCCATGTCCTATAACAAACTTCCAAAATCAGAAGCTACACAGGATACATTAGTCCTATTAGAAAGAGGAATATTCATTTTGGCACATGGGGGAAGAGAATGAGAGGAAAAACCAGAGGTGAATAAAAGCATCACCTCCTTGCATAAAACGTCAAACTTAGGCACTGATATCCATCAGGGTCTTGCTGTTTTGCCCAGACTGGACTTGAACTCATGATTCTCCCACATCAACCTCAGGAGTAGATAGGACTACAGACTCACACTACCAGGCCTGGCTAGTCTTGAAGCCTTGGTTTCCTCATCTGTTAAATGAAAAATGACAATGCACAGACCTCATGGGGTCACTGTGAAGATTAAATTAAACATAAACATTCATAGCTTAGCCCTGTGCATGTAGACTGAGGACTTAATAAATGTCAGGCCCCGGTTATTACTGTCAGGGCCATTATCACAATCCTCAACGCCTGTGCAACAGGTGACTGCAGCAAGGAAAAGTCAGAATGAATGAAGAACATGCAGGGCATGGGTTGGGTTTTCCTGAATGTTCTGCTGAGCACGTTGCTTATAAATGGCTTTGCTTCCTTATCTTTAAAGACACTCCCTGACATGGAAAATTCTCTCCCAATAGTCCCTCCTCTCTTGCATTTCACAGCTCCCATGGCCTTTTCTGCCAGAGTGACATCAGCTCGCCCTAATCACCTGTGTGGAAAACCTCACTTTCAACTACCCCATCCACTGCCTTTGCTTCCTGGCTTCCTGACTGAAGGATGAAGGGCTGGCTTGAGACTTTCTCTTCTGCTGAGGAATGCAAGGATTCTGGATCTGCCAACCATGCAGAAGCTATCTTACTGTTTGTTAAAACTGGAATCTCCTAAGAACAGCAAGCCCTAAAGCTTTGTGGCTCCAAGGGATGATTCCTCCATAGCATGAGGAATGCCCCTGGGGTAGACCAGTGTTTCTAAGTAAGTGGTCCCCAGTGGACTCCATCAGAATCATCTGGGAAGCTTATTAAAAATGCAGATTCCTAGGGCTGCTGAACCAGAATCTTGGGGGCAAGGCATCAGAAACTGCATATTTAAACGTATTTATAGATTTTTCTGATTCAACTAAAATTTGAGGCCCCCAGTGAAACAGCATTCTCTCACTCAGCTAAAATCATGGTCCTACTCGAAGAACAAAGACATACTTTTCTAGCAAGAGTACCCAATCTTTTATCTTCTCTGCTGCACACTGGAAGAATCACTGTCTTAGACCACACAGTAAATACACAAACACTAACAAAAGCCAATATGCAAAAAAAAAAAAAAAAAAAGGCCCATGCATTATTGTGATACTTGTATCTGACACCACAGATAAGCAAAATAGTCCTAACATAGTCCACCTGCAGCAGGTTGGACACCCCTGTGCCTAGACCACCAGCCTGGGTTATCATGACTTTTCTTTTCTGAACTTCACCAATCTCCAACCCCTGCCCCCACACGCCCCAAATATTTACTCAGTGGTCAGCAAATCCTTATTTTACACTTGAAAATGTATAGTCTATTAGTAGACTTTGGCGATCCATGGAGACATGTTTCCTTTCCCCAGTTAGAGCGTAATGCTGGATAAAGATGAGAATGATGACTCATTGAGCAAATATGGGGCACCTACTATATGCCCCCCCCTGTGCAGGTGCCATGAGAAACAGAATAGTATGTAGGTCATTACAAAAGTTTTGAGATACACAAAAATCAAGAGACATCAAATCTGTACAGACAAAAAGAAATGAAGCCCTCCCAGCAACACAGATAAGCCAAGCAAGTCAAAACTTGCAAGGGTGAATCGGAAAGGACACCGTCAACTGTGTTTCTTATAAGTGAAATAAACCATAACCCAACCTGTCTCAACACTTTCCTAGTGACCCAAGTATAAGACATGGCCCAACCTCCTAGGAGCTATCATGCATAAGAGACCTTGATCCATCTTGTGCCCAGAAGCCTCAGAGATGTTCAGCATCTAAAGCTGCCCTTGACCACCAAGGCAATGGAATCCAGACACAAGGCTGGAAGGCCAGAGTCCAGCTTTCTTTTCTCTGCTACTACAGGCACAGACCTCCCCATCCATTGTTCCCTCTGTTATTTCTCCCCAGGGGTTCCTATGCCCTTCCCTCCATCCCTTCCCCAACAGAGGAGGAAGAAGGATGAAAGCTCAATTCCTTACCCAGATCCATGATGTAGTCATGTTGCCAGGGTCAATTATAATAACCAGTTACCTGACCTCAAATCAAGCCCTGATCTACTCAGAAATATGTGTATGTGTCCGCACTGTGGGGGCAAAAAAGCAGACACCTGTCTGGAGGGTGAAGTATGAAAGGAAATCAAATGACACACACTGCAGTTCACCAGATTTACCAAAATGGACCCACACAGAAGGAATCACTAGCCACACAATGAGGCAAAGAAACAGCGTAGCCAAGGATTATTTTATATTTTAGCCTCTGCCCCAGGTCCTGAGTTTGCAAAAAGAACAGAGAAAAACAAAGGAGTGAGTATTGTCCCTAAAGTCAGGGCCAAACAAGAAATATGAAACCCAAATGGCCCAAGTCGGGGGAATGAATGAAGAAACACTTCCCAGAGGAGGCAGATGATCAAAAGCCAGGCATGAGGTTTTCTTTTCTTTTGTTGGTTCTTACCCAGTAAAGACTTCTCTATTTCTGTTTCTTTTAATAATTTTGTTTTTTCATTTTCCAAACCCCCACAAATAACTTTTTTTAATCCTCCCACTCTAGCTGTTTTTATTCTCCTCCCACTCTCACCCCCATCGCAGGAGGCCCAGCCTGGTTGCTAATGCAGTAGGCGGGCCTGAGTCTAGTAGGTCCAGGGGTCCCCTTATCACTATGTGGATGGAATTCCTCCATTTGGTTGCTATGACACTATAGCGCTAGGGCTCTTCAGCCTTGTTACCATGGAATCCTTCCTTCCCCATCCCTTACTGCATGTCAGGAGGGCAACAGCATTGCAAAGCAAGCTGCCCACCAGGTGCTGGCCAAGCCCATGTCCCTGGACACCATCCTAAAGGATGTGATGGTCTGAGCCAGCTGCAATCATGCACCTAAACCAAACCAGTCTGCAAAAGAGTTTGCCAGTGAACCCCTTTAAAGGTTAAATACATAGAAACAGCCTTTGAAAATCTGTATCTGGAAACACGGTACTCTGAACACACGTGGGTACACTCTCCCATAAAGGAATCATCGGGTTGTTGCTAAGAGATGAGAGACCTCCACACAGCCTCGCCTGGTCCCCAGAGTGCAGCCAGGGGTCAGCAGTACCCTTTGGATCATGTTCAGTGGGGAAATACTCATTGTCCACTCCCCTGGCACCTAACACCTGTCCTCAGGAACTCAGTGTTCTCATGATGGTGCACAGGAGGGGGGAGGAGGAATGGGAGAGAACAGAAGGCGTCTCCTTGTACAGTAAAGATAAATAAAAAGGTTCCTACAGCTAAAAGCCCACCTCTATTAACACTGTGGGTCAACTGAGGCCCAGACTAAGGGCAAAGCACCCAGGTGAGGCAGCAGGAAACATGGGTTCTAGTCTTCTAGTCCTGCCTCAACCCTGTGACTTTAGGCAAATCATTTCTTCTCTGCAAGCCTCAATTTCCTCATCTGAAAAGTGTGGGCTCTAAGAAGATAATCTCTGCAGACTTTTCCCAAGCTGACATTTTTAACCTCTTTGTAGAGGACTCCAGAAATGGGCACTTCTGTGTCAGCCTCCTGAAAGGAGCAGAGTAGCAAGAAGCAGGCAAGGGAGGGCTGAAGCCACAAGCCACAAGCCCATGCCCCAGTGCCCCTGTCCCGAGGGGTGCCAGGGCCCAGAGAAGTGCTTTACCCCAAGAACACATTATTGTGGGCACTGCCACCCAGGCCAGATATATGTACAAGGGAATCGCCCAGCTGTGGGCAAGGGACAAAGGAAACTCTCATTCCTGGGTGAGCCAGAACCCAGAGCTGACCGAGGCACTATGCTGGCTCTCCTTCAAGCACCCCACATATTTTCAAAAAATGAAGCCATGCAAACAGCCATGCAAACAACCAAACTGAAGAATTCCAAAGACAAACACACATGAAAACTAACACAAGCAGCACTCTGGGAGGTCGAGGCACGTGGGTTGCCTGAGCTCAGGAGTTTGAGACCAGCCTGAGCAAGAGCAAGACCCCACCCATCTCTATTAAAAATGGAAAAAAAAAAAAACTAGCCAGGCATTGTGGCTCACACCTGTAGTTCCAGTTACTTGGGAAGCTGAGGTAAGAGGATCTCTTCAACCTGCAAAGGCCTGGAGGTGCAAGAGGGACAGAGCTTTCTTAGAACCGCAAACAGTTCCTGGAGCTCCAGGTGGGAGGAGGAAAGTGATGGAAGGTGAGGCAAGAATGGATGAAGAGGGCAGATCCTGCAGGGCCTCATGTGCAAGGCAAGAAGACAGGAAAAGAGTTAGAGTCCCCTCAGCAGGTGGGGCAGCAGAGTGCTCAGGGTGAAACACATCTCTGAAGGTCACATCCTCACTACCCGGGCATGTGAGCCTATCCGAGGGTCCGAGGGGGTCTGAGGTGGCTCATCTCCCACAGGTCATACAGAGCCTGCCCTGGCTGCTTCCTTGCTCCTGGGGACTCGGGCCCTGTTGGGGAGGTTGGGAGTCAGCACATGGAGGGGACAGAAGCCTGGGGGTATGGAAATTCCAGCAAGTAAGGAGGATGCATCAGGAGCCCACCTACACCAGTATCCCCAGAAAGGCTGGCGGGAAGAGAGTTTGGGAAAGAGGGAGGAAGAGAGAGGAGAGAAGGAAGCAAAGAGAAAAGAGGAAACAAAAAAGAGGAAGAACAGGAGAAACCCAGGAGACCAAACCACACACTCATCAGGGCTGGGGAGACTCTTGGAGCTCTGCAGGCTGATTCCTTCAAGAAGGAAACAAGCACTCCCCACCACTGTGCTCCTGCCACTGAGAACGATGGCGTGGCACGTATCCACACACGCTGCTACTCTGTCTGCCCACGGCCAGCTGGCAGGCGCTGCAGTCAACACGCTCTGATTCACAACGCCCTCTGCATCCACGGAGCTCGAAGCTTCAGTGCCACGGCTGGGTTACACACACACACACACACACACACACACACAGCCTGGGGCGCCCCTCACCCCAATCCTCCCTCTTTCCAGAGCTTCCATCCTCAGGAGCTGGGCATGTAGTCAGCCAGGGTAGAGGTCTGCTTCCCTCCTTGCTCCCTTGGTGATTCCCTGACCCACTTCTGCAGTTTTCCCAGTAGGGACCAGGATGGAGAAGGTGACTCAGACCCAGTTTCTGAGAGTCTAGTTAGGGTTGCCCGACAAATACAAGGCACCCACTTAAATGTGAATTTCAGATAAGCAAGACATAAATGTATCTACATTTTCATTGCCAAATCTGGCAATATATATGGTCCAGGTAAGAAAATCCCTCTTCCTTTTGATCCAATCTCTCTCCCAAAGCCACAGAGGAGGACGGTGATGGGAACCATCACTGTTTTGTGCCAGGTACTGTCCAAAGCAAAGCACGTGCTTTGTCTCAGCAAATCCTCATGATGACCTATGACATCAGTATTATTATTATGCCCATTTTACAGATAAAAAAGCTGTGGCTTCAAACTTGTCTTAGGACACACCTGTAAGAAATAGGAGCTGGGCTTGGAACCATGAGAGTCACACTCCAGAGCCCAGTGCCTCTGGCCTCGAGTTCCCCACCACCCTCTCAAGACAGTGGATCCAGACAGACAGTGAGACAGAGACCTTGAACTCAAAACATTGCCTTCTGGTCTAAAACCTGAAGGGCTTCTCCTCCCTTGCCTTATACCTGCACAGCATCTACCCACCCCCAGGCTCCTTCCTGCCACCTCCCCCCGGGCACAGCCACACTAAGGGGAGAACTTCACATCTGCCATCCACACCTTAGTGTGCATTCACTTTGGGGGCAACCTCTCCTAGGCATTTGAATGGGGGTTGTCTCGTATTAGAAATAAAGATGTTTCTCATTAAAGGAAGCTCAGCCACTGGTGAATATTTGATACCAAGAAAGGGATTTTCCAACCGCCCAGTAGGCCCTGCCTGGAGGCAGCAGAAAGAAATAAGGGCCCCAGAGAACCCCTAAGTATACTGGGCAGTACCCCATTTCCCAGGCCAGACTGCTGGATGTTTGAAAAGTCTGAGTCATGGGCTCTGATCTAGGAACATACGGTTGAGCTGGGAAGAAGGGGTCACCCTGGTGGAGGGAGGAAGAGAGACAGGGCTGGGTTGGATGTGGGGATGGACGGACGCACGGATGGATACAGAAGGTGCATGGATGCATGGACAGACAGATGGAGACCTGAGAAGAGGTGGGTCTGCGGTTCTAAGAGGGACCAGTGATGACATGGGGCAACTCCCGGGAGCCTGTGTCTTTTCTATCATGTGGAGTGAAAGGTTTTAAAAACAAGGAAGATGGAGGGAGGAAGAGGAGCTGATTAGGTAGGAAGGGGTATGGAAAGGAAGCAAGGGAGGAAAGGGGAGAGAAGGGAGGGCTTTGTGGCCTTCTGAATTCATCTGGTCCCTCCTTGGGTTCCTGAGCCATACAGGCTGTTATACCATGGTAGAGATGGCCCCATGGGGACTCTGGCTTTTCATCTCTGTGATTTACTGACTGTGGGTGTTCCAGAGCTCACGACAATCAGTAATTTGTCACTTTATTTATCCAGGAGGCTGGTGCAGGGTAAGTCTGGAGGCTGAAGTTGCATCTGTGTCTGCAGCAGTGGCAGCCCCCTGCCACCATCCCCTGCACTCCTGCCTCCAGCCCTGAGCTGGTCACCACTGTGCCTGCTCCCCCTCCATTCCTACCCTCCCCAAACTGAGAGCACTTCTACAGAGCCCCTGGCTTGCATCTGCGAGAGCCATCGCCCTGCTCAGAGTTTCACTTCCAAAGAGTGGCCATGCCCTCCAGCCTGACCTTCAACCACTTCAGAGACACTGACAGACAGGTCTGCAAGAGGAAGCAAAGCAAATAGCCCTCAGGAGCTCTCTCCCACTCTCCGTCACTCGCTTCCCCACTACGCTGGTCCTCCCCCATGGCTGCCGGCTCCACTGCCAGCAAGGGGCAGACAAAAGGGTCAGGCCAGAAGGATCAGCCAATCCCAGAGATGAAGGGAAGAGTCAGCAAAAAACCTACCCACCTTAGCTCCTGTGGGCTCCCTGGGGGCTGGTCCACTCCCTAGAGGACATTCGGGCAGCGGGGGTGGGAGGGTTACCAGTGACATGGAAGGGTAGAACCAGTGGTGCCAGATCCTGCAAAGCACATGTCAGTCTTCCTTTCCCAGAAAGCTGACCATGTCCCTCTAATTTCCAGGCACATATGCTTTTTTTTTTTTTTAAGGGCTTAGAGGTAGGGAAGGTGGGCCAGGGCTTGAGCCAGCATATTAAGGGAATTCACCCAAACTGGGTGAGGCACTGCTGGGCTGAGGAGCTTAGGAGCTGTGGTTCAGGGAAATGAAACATGTGACATGGGTCAGGATGGGCCAGGGTACCTCATGCCGGTGACCTTTGAAGCTGCTTCCCATCCCCGTCCTGGCTGGGCAGGGAGAGCTGATTCCAGGCTCATGGTCTCACAGTATCACTCCAGAAGAGCACTTGTAGATAGCTAGAGGCCTGTGAATGCACAGAGGATTCCCATGGGGCCAGGGAGTACCAGACTGGGTGTTAGAAGCAAGCCCAGGGTGACCAGTGAGCTCATCCTTGGACACAGGGTGTAGCGTCCTTGTGCCTCCTCCATGCTCCCATGGTGGGCAGGTCAGTCCTCTGTAGGACTCCCGGCATGGCATGCCCACCATCTAGTTACATGTCCATCACTCCAGCCATTCATCAGCATCGACATTTCTTGAGGACTTTCTAGACAAATGCCTGGCATTGTGTTCTTTATATTCAACAGCTCATTTAATCCCTCCTAAGGACTTTATAAGATGGGTATAATCATCATGCTCACTTTTCAAATGAGACACTTGAGGAACAGAAGCAGGTAAAGAATTGTCCAGAGGTCCTACAAGCAATAGGGGGTGGAGCAGACCTGACCAGCACCAGAGCCCAGCCCAGAGGAGAGCCCCGGCACCACGCTGCAGCCACACTGTGTGCCAGGACAGGGACTCAGCCTGATTCACTCCTGCGTCCCAGTAGTGCTCCTGTGCCTGACACACAGTGAGTGCTCAATACATGTTGAATGAATGGTGGAGTGAATTGAAAAAATGAATGAACTTCACTTATTCTATGAGAATGCAACCACCTCATCAGCTAAAGACAGGAACAAGAAAAGAAGCAAAGGATCATTTGCTGAGAGGATGGAAAGGCTCCATTCACTGACACATGCCAGGCACAGTTTATGAATATCGCCTCCTTTAATTCTGACAGCCACCCGCCACCAGGAGGCAGTACCGTGATTCCTGGTTTAACATTGAAGAAGCTGGGCTCACTGCCCTTCACTTGTCCAGGGTCACCTCCCTAGAGAGTTTCATGGTCAGGAGTGCCTGGTGCCAGCACTGGGCCAGAACCTCTACAGAATCATCACCTCGAATTCTAGAAACATCTAAGACCCATTCTTGTCTCCTGTGAATTCCCCTGGTAGAGTTGACAGAACCTTCTACAAACCCCTCTCAGAAAATGCTGCAGGCTGTCTGAGGCTCTCCTTCAGGCCGTTAAAACCGAGAAGAGGACCGTGTTCTTACTGTCATGCCCCTCCAGTGCAGAGCCCTGAGTGCAGCGTGCAGGAGGAGCTCCAAATGTGCACTGCAGTAGAAAGCGAACCGTGTGATGGGCTGGACAATAAGACTTTTCATGAATGCGGCGGGATGTACCCCAGGCCCTGCCAGCCTGCATCACTGAGCCTGTCACTTCTGAATCCTAAGGCCAATCTACATAAGAATTACCATCTAGCTTCCCCTCTCCAAGCAGATATTTGGCTGGCACAAAAGGCAGGTGACAAATACCAGCTGGCACTAAGAATTACACATGGCATTTATACAACTAGCCATCACGACAACATCAAGGCAAAAGGGTAAAAATACCTTTCTTTCCTATTCACTCCTCCCTCACACAAAGCTTCATGCTGAGGGCAAAAAGCATCCTGGAACTGCACTGACTCACCAGATAGGACCTGGCTGGCCCTTTCTGTTCCATGTTCCCCAGAAAGAACAATGTGAGGACCAGCAGTAAGGCAGGCAGGCTTCATCCCCAAGTATCTGCTTTCTTCTGAATCCAAAAGCACCCACAGTCTGGGGCACTCTGGCCCTGAGAAGGGTTTCCTGTCTCTAAGACCAAGGGGGCAAACACAGGCTTATTCCCAAATTTCCTATTGGTATACTGGTCCTTAAGTAAAAAAGGCTGTCTCTTTCCACGTCTTCCTGGATTCTCCATGATGCAGATTCAGCATTCCCTTGATTTGAATGGTCCACAACAAAGGTGGGGGAGGGTTTGGCAGAATAAGGGTAAGTATTCCTATCGTTAGGTCCCTATTCCTATGACATTTAAGACCTTCCTCTGAGCTCTGTGAGGACCTGGGCCAAACAACATGCTTATATGTCCTGCGTAGGCAGAGTCCCCAGAATACTAGCTAAAAGCCAACAACCCTCATATTGGCCATGATGCCAGGCAAGATCTAAATTACACCATTTTTGACTGGGTGGCCAGGGCAGGCCTGACTGAGAAGGTAAATTTAAGTAAAAACCAGAGGCAGCAATGAAATGAACCACGCAGTCATCTGGGGACAGAGCGGTCCAAAGAGAGGAAGCAGTTCATGCAAAGGCCCTGAGGCAGGAGTGCTACTGGTGGCTGGGGCACAGACAGGCCAGTGCAGATGGGCCACATGAGCCAAGGAGCAAGGGGGAGATGAGGGGCAGGCAGTAAAACTGGGGCCCATCTTGGAGCGTGGCTGGTCATAGCCAGGTCTCTGGCTTTGATGCTGAGCAATTCCCTCATAACAGGCAAGGAACCTAGGCTCAGAGACAGCTAGTGACTCATTAAAAGCCACACACATCTAGACTTTAAACCAAGGCCCTGAAGCAAAATCAGCCTCAACTGTTCCTCCCACCAAACAGAGCGACAGAGCCTTCTCAGGCTCACAGTCCCTGACAGCCCCCATCATCCTCTGACTTGAAAGAGCTGCAGTGTGAACTGACGCAGAAAGACAGGCTCCGCGGTGTTCAGTGGGAAGACTGAATGTGGGCTCTCTCAGCAGCCCCCTCACTGCAGTCAGGGGCGGGGGAGGATGATGGAGTCACCTCCTGGCTCCAGGGAGGGGACTAGAGGGTGCCAGGAACCCGTGGTGGTGGTGAGCTCTCTGATTCTCCAGCTTCAGCTCTCAGCTGTAAAAAGCAACCGCCTCTCCAGAAAGTGGATTTGTTTACTTGGAGAAAATCCCACTGCTGCTTCATGAGCATCTCCGCATGCATGTGCTGCAAATAAATAACCCCCATTTCCCCTTTTAAAGTGGGAAACACGACCCACAGACTGGGTATGCGTTGCACCCACACACATATGCCAGCACATCTCCCTCCTGGAGAGAAGGAATCCAAAGCGCAGCTTTGCGCCCATGCCCTCCCCTGGCCTCTGTCCCGGGCTAGCGTTGTAGAAGGTATTTGTTAAGGCTTTGCCACTGCCTGTCTCTTGCTGGTTCTTGAGAGAGGCTCTCTGGAGTCATTCAGAGCCCTCAACAAGGGCTCACCTGTGGTCTGCCTGCCTCCTCACAAGAGTCCTCCAGAAAACCTAGAGGTCCCTAGGAATAAAGGAACCCAGAAAGAGAAAGTCTCGGACCAACACCTCAACTTACGTAATAACAATTGCCATGTCTACATTTCAGCACTTTCTGGGCACCAGGCACTGCTGTGCGCTCCTCACATGCCATTACTAGGTTAGCCCTTACAATAATCCTGTCTGATAGTTTAAACAACTACCCCCACTTCACAGATAGGGAAACTGAGGCATAGGGAGGTTAAATGACTCAGCCAAGGTCCTGCAGCTGGGAAGAACCAGGCACTGGAACCCAAGTAGCCTGACTTCAGAGTCCACACTCTAGGTAACCTCTCTAGGGGAAGGCCAGTACCCATCTCCTTTGGGGGCATCCCTAGAAATGATGATCACTTTGCTGAGAAAAGATGCATTGAAGGCAAGACCACCAAACCATTAAGTCCTGATGGGAGCCACCACCTCTGTGAGAACCCATGGATCACCCAGGCAGTTGCTCACTGTCCCTGGGAGCGTCCATTCACCTGTACTGACCATGCAGCACCTGTTTCATGCATCAGACTCACCCACAACCACACTGAGAGCTCCTTGAGGTCGCTATCCTAGTCTTGTGGTGTCCCTCCAGGAGGCACACCCAGTGCTCACGACAGCAACCAGTAAACATGTTCTCAGTGAATGAATGAATAAACGCACGAATGCACAATGAATCAGCTAGCTTCGGATGTTTTAGGTGGTTCCTTTAAACACTTTAAGACAGAACATCTCAAGGCTCAGGTCAGCTTTCCTATCTGCCTCCCGCCCTCCCATGCAGTCTCACAGCCTGCTTTAGAAACAATGTGTACTCTTTCTCCTCCTTTTACTACATTTAATTCCATGTTTCAGTTTAATTAAAAAAATACAATAGC
Source organism: Otolemur garnettii (assembly GCF_000181295.1). Lineage (NCBI taxonomy): Eukaryota > Metazoa > Chordata > Mammalia > Primates > Galagidae > Otolemur > Otolemur garnettii. The sequence goes on from NW_003852416.1 coordinate 15,919,334, forward strand.
TTAAAGTGTTGGATCTTGATGCACTGTGCTTTTCATGAATATTTATCACTCCAGGCTATATAAAATTGAATAATTATTAGCAATTAAAAGAAGGTCAACAGAAGCCTTTCCGGAACCTTCCACCAAATGAAAGGGGAAGAAATGGAATGCTGTGTTTGAGGGCCCTCAGCAAGGACTCTGCAGCAAAGGGAGTCAGCCAGAATTCATTGTTTAGAGAGCCATCCAAGACCCTGATGAGAGTCCCAGGAGGGTTTGAAGCAGTCATTTATTTAGATGAAGAAAAAGAGGATTTGGCATAAAAAGGATCCAACTGACAACACAGACTTCCAAGAGATGATTAAAAAAGGAAATGACAACCCTTGGTCAAGTTACTCTACCTGCCTGAGTCCTTCTCTGCTACTCACCTTACGTTGTTACAACATAAAAAGGCCTCATAAAGAAAGCATCCAGTAATACTGCAGACATACAGCGAATGCTCTTTCAAGACAGACGAGGGTCTCAGCAGCCCTAACTGGCTCACATGGACCTCCCAACAGCTTTATTTATTTATCTCTCCATAAGGAAGAGATCCCAGTTCTTAAGTCATCTAATTTCTACTTTGGATGGAACTTTGAAGGTCGATTCCAACCCCTGGACAGCCGCTCAGACAGATCCCAGGACTCACTGACCACTTCTCCCCACAATTAAGTTCTTCCTGACTCAGCCTCCCTGCAATTTCTAATCGCCAGTCTAATTTTTGTCCTCTAAGGCCATAAAGAACAATCCTTACCCCTCTTCTACATAAAAGCCCTTCAAATGTTGAGAGCTCTCAACCCAGGGCTTTTCTTCCCCAAACTAAATAAAACCGTATTTTTACCAGTTTGTTTTACAGTGAAGTTCCAGAGTCCTTCCCTGCGCTGGTCTCTCTCACTGAAGGATTCTGTCATTTGGCTTGGGGTCCCAGATCTGAACATGACACCACATAGGGGAGAAGCAGAGCAAGGCCTTACAACAGACATGCTACTGTTACTTCTTTAAACCTTGACAGTGTTAACTTTGGGGGCTTACCACAGCTTGCCATTGACTCATTTTGAACACATCATTCAATTATTGCAACAATATCTTTTGAGCGTATCATATTCTACAGGCAAGGGACTGCTGGGAAAGACACGGTCTTGCCTTCAGGAGGCTAACAGTGGGGGACAAGTCCTGAACACAACTCTCGTTGGGTTAGGCCCAAAAAATCATCAAAGGCAGGTAAAATACTTAAAAAACGTAAAGGTACACCCAGTTTAACTCACTTTCTATCACTGGACACTTACATTCTGTTAGGCAGGGACCAAATCCACAGGTGACAGATACAGGCCAGGAGGGTGGTTTCAGGAGTGAAGCCAGGGAAGGGACTGCAGGAAACGCAGCTAAGAAAAAACTGCAAAGAGCAGGAGCCTGAGGTTTTGAGGCTTACACGCCTGTGGAGCAAGCCCAGATGCAACTTTGTCAATCATGGACCTCAGTCTTCTGGGAACGCCCCTCGCCTCTCATAAGCCTTCCCCTGGACCAGGCCAATGAAGGAAACCACCTGGTAGTCCTCAACACCTTTCTCCACTCAAGGAGATTGACCCATTCCTCTCTCTGGAATATACTTTTGCTTTGTATAGCATCTTTCTTTTCTGCAATAAAAGCTGTGTGGAATCACTTCCTGTCTGTGGTCACTCCACTGCACCAGCCCTGGTTGTGAGTCTTCCAAGCAAGAAGCCGAAGAACCAGGACCACAGTCTACCAAGAGGTCAGAACTGACAATCCTAAATGACGCCCTGGCCCACAAAACCTCACCCTAAGAACCTGGTTACCAGGCCCAGCTGGTTTTTAATCTTCCCTTCCTTTTCATCAATAATGGTCATGACAGGTTGTATTACTTCGCATTCCCACCAATAGTGCATGAGCACTATCTTTTCTTTGTGTCCTTGCCAACATCTATTATTTCTTTACTTTTTAATAATAGCCCTTCAGACCAGTGTAAAGTAGTATATTTCACTGTCATTTTAATTTGCCTTTCTCTCATGATTAGTGATGTGTTTTTCATATGCTTGTTGGCCATTTGTGTGTTTTCTTTTGAAAAATGTCTGTTTATGTCCTTTGCCCACTTGTTTTTAAATTTATACACTTTGTGTGGTATCAGTCATTAAAATGAAGCATAAAAATAAACAGAAGTTAGAACAGATATTCAAGTAAATAGATCATAAACCAAGATTTCGTTTAAAGAAAGCACATTTAGGGTCACTGCTCTCATTGAAACGAGAGCAACGCAAAAAAAAAAAAGGAGTAAGAGAAAAATTAGAGAAAGTTTATTGCACCATTAATAAATATTAAAATTAATTGAAAAATAATAGGGGGTGGTAACCACCCCTCCTCACCCCAGAGAAGCATAACCTTTTGTGGTGACATGAACTATGGTACATGGTACATGAGCTATGTGCCAGAGATGTACAAGCACTTTATATGTGTGGTCTCACTTAAAAGCTGCCTTCACATCTCTGAAATTGCTGAAAGTCACTTGTGTGGACTAGGTCTAGTTCATCTAACCTGTCAATCCCAAATAATGGGAACCTTCTCACTTGGACAGGGTTCTCTATTACTAAAACTTCATGGCTCAGCACCCGTAGCTCAGTGGTTAAGGCGCCGACCACATGCACCAAGGCTTGGTGCGTTGGAACCCGGCCTGGGCCTGCTAAACAATGACAACTACAACAACAACAAAAATAGCTGGGTGCTGTGGTAAGCACCTGTAGTCCCAGCTACTTGGGAGGCTGAGGCTAGAGAATCGCTTAAGCCCAAGAGATTGATGTTGTGGTAAGCTTTTGAGCTGTGACACCAGGGCACTCTACTGAGGGCAACATAATGAGACTCTGTCACAAAAAAGAAAAGAAAAACAAACAACAACAACAAAAAAAAAAACCCCCAAAAAAAGAACTCATGCCATTGAACTACTATTCCCTGAGGGCACAACACAGGAACCCAGGAAACATTGAGATCCCTCCCTTGTTTACTCTTTATTGTTGATTCAGTGGTTCTACACTCAGTGAAGAAACTTAATTTTATCATGTCCACAAATGTTTAACTTTTTGAAGACCAAACCATGCACAGGGGTGTCTAACACTGACATGGATTCTATCACGGCGGTGAGGCAAGCTCCTAGGAAGCAGGAGTGCCTAGCGCTTTAAACAAATGTCTGCTCATGCAACATCCCCCATTCAAAACATTGCATAAAAGAGAAAAAAAAGTAAGGTATTAAAGATATAATAATTTCAGTGGTCCTCTTTGCGAAGCATGTGCACACACAGACACACTCTCTCCCTCTCTTTCCTTCCCTGCCTCTCTCTGAATGCTTGATCATGAATGGGAATAGCCAGTCTTGAACCATCCATACTTTCTCCAGAAGGTCATATCCAGAGACAGCTGGCCACTGTGAGGGTACTGGCTATATACCTAGAATGGGATAAATGCTTCTGTCTTATAGAATAACGGAATCACGGCAGACAACGGCCTCATTCCTACCACACTTCACCCTCTGATAGCCAGCCAGAGAGACCAGATGGTGTTTAATATTTTCAATTGATAAAGATAATGGCTACAGAGACTTCAAGCACACAATCTCTCAGCCCAAACCTCAGCAGCTTCCCCAACAATCCTTTCTGCCACACAACAAACACACCAGGTTCCTGGGCAGCTGGGCCACTGGCCAGTGTTGCAGGAGTGTCCTGAACACAGGAAAACACTGCAGAACACATTAGCATACATCTTTCCCAGAGCAGAAAACCCTCCTTTATTCTGTTTCCTCATCCTTCCTTTCTTATGGTTGTTTTATATTGTTTTCACCTTAAATGGAAACACCCTAATTCAGTCAGGACCAGAAAACCAAACAATAGCCTCAGGATACAGTTTGCAAGAGAGAAAGCAAAGCGACAGGAGAGCTGACCCTGCTGCCCAGCGCAGGCAGCATGGGAGTAGCACTCCTCTAAGCATCTCTGGGTTCGGTTCAAAACAAGAGTCCTCCCCAGCCACACAAGATAAATTTGATGTGTCACCACAAAAGGTTATGCTTCTCTGGGATGAGGAGGGATGGTTACTGCCCCCATTCCAGTCTGACGCTCGCTCACCCCTCTTACTTTGTCCTGCTGTGTGTGTCCTGCTGTGTCCTGCTGGACAGCCAGAATTTGCAGGGCTCTGACACCACCAAGACACCGAGAAGGATCCAGACATGACCATTAATCTCATTCCCCAGCCACTGTGATCTCAGTGACCAGGGTCAACTGGCATAATGTAATGGTGTCTCAAAAACAGAATTAAAATAAAAGGCAACCGAGAGCCAAGGACCTCCTATGATCTAGAAGGAAGGGAAAAGAAGACACATACCACCGTTCTGCCACTGGAGAGAGAACGAGATTGAGCTGGAATCCAAAGTCAAGGTCAAAACCTAGAGATGGCTAGAGACTGAGAAAGAAGCTGAGATGAAGAAAGCCAGGAAGGAAATGCAATGCCCCAGAGTTACAGGAAGACTTTGGAGTAACTGTTCTCTTCCTTAGAAATCTTCCTTTTCACTTTCTCTCCCTCTGACTGCAGCAGAAAACAATCAGCCCTGATTCCCAGCAGAACCAGGTTCTCCTACAGCCTCCAGCCCTCACTGGCCATGTGACCTATCATGAGTTACCTCCACCTGGAGAGCCGGAACGTGGCAGGCATCCCAGAAATTCTTCTTTGACTCTCCTTCGCCTCCTGTCTCTCTAGCTTCTCTTGTTCTTGCTTATGTTATCATCATTATACTTTCTAAACATCACCTTTTATTTTTCCAAACAGAGATAATCCAATATTATGCCTAAAAAAAAAGTCTTTTATCCCCAACCTGATAAAAAGTATCATCCACAACCCCTCACAGAGGACAGATAATTCACTGTGAAATACTGAACACCTTCCACCAAGAGAAAGACGAACAGTATCACCATTTCCGTTCAACACTGTGGATAGGTCATAAACTGTGCAGGAAGGCAACAGAATGAAGCAAAAACTATAAATAAAAGAAACTCACAAAATGCCATTCATTATTCACAGAAGACATGATGGTATGCACAGAAAATCCAAAAAAATAAAGATAATACAACAAAAATTAGGAAATAGAAATTTTAAAATTCCTCCTTAAAATGACATCAAAAAGCATCAAATTCTTAAGAATACATCTGTTGAAAAAGGGGTAAGACCTTTTCACTGAGAAGTATGAAACACTACTAAAAGAAGTTAAGGAAACCTAAAAGAAAAGTAAAAAAAAAAGGTCAATTTTCTGCAAACTGACTGATTGACATAATATACTCCTACCTCAAACTCAAGGCAGGCCTTTTTAGGGAAAATCAGAAAGTTGATTCTAAAATGTATATATAAATGCAAATGGTTAGGAGGTAGAGGTGACAAAGATAACCAAGATAGAGGTGACAAAAAAAGGACAACCACTGAAATTATTATATCTCTAATACCTGCCTTTTTTTCTCTTTTATGCAATGTTTTGAATGGGGGATGTTGCAGGAGCAGACATTTGTTTAAAGCGCTAGGCACTCCTGCTTCCTAGGAGCTTGCCTCACCGCAGTGATAGAATCCATGTCAGTGTTAGACACTCCTGTGCATGGTTTGGTCTTCAAAAAAAGGACAAAGTTAGCAACCTTAAATAACCAAATAGTTACACTGATGATGAAGCTACAGTATTAAGACAGTGTGGCCTTAGTGTTAAGACAGGAAAACAGACCAAGAGGACCAAAGAAAGAATTCACAAACACACATACATAAGTAAAAATAACTGATTTGCAATGAAGATACCTTTTCTATAAATAGTGCTGGATCATTTGGAGTTCTATATGAGAAAATAAAATGAATTTGATCTCACTCCCTCATATCACTCAACACAGGAAAATAGAAATTCTAGGTAGATCATGGGCCTAAATGTGAAAGTTAAAATAATAAAGCTTCTAGAATACAATAGAAGAATATCTTTCAAACTTTGGAATAGGCAAAGAATTTATAACCATAAAGGGAAAAAGTTGATAAATTGTATTTTAGTAAAATTAAAAACATCTCTTTATAAAAATATGCCATTAATAGAATAAAAAAGCAAACTACAGACTACAAGAAGATATCCACATTAAGTACCTTGGACAAAGAACTTAAATCCAGAATATAAAGAACTCTACACAAGTCTAATTTAAAAACAGACAATATAATATAAAATGGACACCAAATGTGAACAGGCATGTCACTAAAGAGGATATCCAAATGGCCATTAAACATGTGAAAAACACCCAACATCCATTGGTAATCAAATTAAAAACACATACATCACTACACCTGAAAGAATGACCAAAATTTTAAAATATTAAAAATACCAAGCATTGCTAATGAAGTAATACAACTGGAAATGTCATACATGTCTGGAGAATGTGTAACTGGTACAGCTACTCTGGAGAACTATTTGGTAGTGTCTATTAAAATCCACCTTACAGCCCAACTGTTCTACTCAAGATAAATGAATACATATGTCCAAAAAATGTAGACAAATGTAGATATTCCAAAAAAATATAAACAGCCCAGATGCCCATAAATTTTAGAATGGATAAATATTATAATTTAAGTGTACTCCTAAACTATAATACTATACAGAAATAAAAAGAACAAACTAAAGCTATACATGTCAACAGGGATAACTCCCACAGACATAATGTTAAGTAGGAAAAAATAGACATAAAACACACTGTCCACGTTAATTATCTTTATTGATGTATAACAAGTTACTCCAAAACCTGAGTGGATTAAGACAACAGGTGTTTATTCTTTCACAGTTTCTACGGATCAGAAATCCAGGTTCACCTCCAGCTCAGAGTTTCTCAGAAGGCTTCAATCAAGATTTCAGCCAGACTACAGAAATCTCAAGGCTCGGTCAGGGGCAGATTTAATTCCAAGCTCATGCATATGGCTATTGGGCCAAGAGCTAAATGGCTATTGGGCCATCTCACTAAGTTACCAATTCGCTCAGAACATGGCATCTGGCTTCATCACAGCAAGCAAGAAGAGTCAAAGAGAATGCAAGTAAAATTAAAACCAAAATCTTTTTTAACCTAATCTTGGAAGTGATATCCCATCACTTCTGCTGTATCTTGTTCACCAGAAGCAGGTTATTGGATCCAATCCTCACCCCAGGGAAGGAGATTAGAAGGACATGAATGTCAAGAAGCAAAGATTGTTGGAGCGATGTTAGAGCCATACCAGTGGCTTCCTACTACACTGTATTACTCTATTTATATCAATTTCAAGAACAGGCAAAAAGGCTCGGCGCCTATAGCTCAAGTGCCTAAGGCACCAGCCACATACACCAGAGCAGGTGGGTTCGAATCCAGCCCGGGCCTGCCAAACAACAATGACAACTACAACCAAAAAATAGCCAGGCATTGTGGTGGGTGCCTATAGTCCCAGCTAGTTGGGAAGTGGAGGCAAGAGAATCACTTAAGCCCAGGAGTTGGAGGTTGCTGTGAACTATGACACCACAGCACTTTACCCGGGGTGATAGCTTGAGGCTGTGTCTCAAAAAAAAAAAAAACAACAGGCAAATGTTGATAGAAGCCAGAATATTGACTACCTCCTGAAGGAGAAGGTATTGAAATACAGGGGCCATAAAGGAGCTTTCTGGGGTGCTATAAATAATTTTGTCTGATCTTATTTAGGTCATAAGGTAACACTGTAAAACCATGTATAAAAACTTCATTGAGATATACACTTAAAATTTGTGCACTCTAACTAATGTATTCCAAAGACTTACTAATTTACTTTTTGGGGTACACAACGTACAGAGAGAGCATTTTGTGACAACAGCCAAAAGGCGTAGGGACAAAACCATTAGAAGAGCAGAGTTTTTGTATGTTCTTAAAGTTAGGCTGGTATGTTTAAGATACTGCTATAATTTAAAGATGTTAAATATACTTCCCATAGTAGGCAAAAAGAAAATAGCTATAAAATACATACACAAGGAAATCAGAAAGGAATTTAAATGTTTAACTACAAAGAAATCAAGTAGGCACCAAAAAGACAGGGACATGAGGAACTGAGAGGCAACAAAAGCTATACTGCATTTATAGAAAACAAACAGAAAAATGACAGAAGTCTCTTCTGATCAGTAATTAACTATAAATATAAATGGATTAAACACTCCAATCAAAAGACAGAGATGTACTTTTAAAAAGCATAATTTAACTATATGCTGTCCATAAGGGACTCAGTTAAGATACACAGACTCAAATAAATTGAAAGTAAAAAGAAAGGGGAAAAAAATCCACACAAATATTAGCCAAAAAAGAATATAGGTGACTCTATTAATATCAAACAAAACATAATTTAAACCAAAAGTGGTTGCAAGAAAAAAAGAACATGATGTATTGATACAAGGTTCAAAACAGCAAAAAGAGAGCACAATTATAAACACTTAATAACAGATTGTTGAAGAAAAAACTGATGGAATTAAAGGGAGAAATAGAAAGTAATACATTCATAGTTAAAGACTTTAATCCCCTATGCTCAATGGATAGAACTAGACAGAAGGAAATGAAGGAATTCAGAACACAAAAAGCAATTGGATATGAGACATTTACAGAAGACTCTACCAAACAACAATGTACACATTCTTCTTAAGTACACATGGGGCACTTTCAAGATAGATCTTAGTTTAGACCATAGATTAAGTACAATACAATTTAAGAAGCTAGGTAGCATTTAAAGTATCTTCTTTGACCATAACAGATGAAGTTAGAAATCTGCAACCGAAGTAAAACTGAAAAATTCAAAAACTTGTGAAAATTAAACACCACACTCTTAAGAAACTAATGAATCAAAGAAAAAATCAAAGAGAAATTACAAAATCCTTAGAGACAAATAAAAATAAAATACAAAATACTGAAACTTTATGGGATGCAGCAAAAGGAGTCCTAATGAGGAAATTTATAGTTATAAACACTTTCATTAAAAACTAAGAAAGGAAGGGGGGGATGGGTGCAGGGAGAGCAATTGGTGGGATCACACCTAGGGTGTATCTTACAAGGGTACACGTGAAACTCACTAAATGTAGAATATAAATGTCTTAACACAATAACTAAGAAAATGCCAGGAAGGCTATGTTAACCAGTTTGATGAAAATATTTCAAAGATCATGCCTATGGTTCCTCTTACAAAGGTACATGTGAATCTTTCTAAATGTAGAATATAAATGTCTTAACATAATAACTAAGAAAATGAAGGCCATGTTAATCAGTTTGATGAAAATATTTCAAATTGTATATAAAAATAGCATACTGTAACCCATGACTGCATTAATGTACACAGCTATGATTTAATTTTTTAAAATTGTTTTAAAATGATTTAAAAAAAAAAACCATACAAAATGTTTAGGGTAAATGAATAAAATCACTTTTATTTTAAAAAAATAAATAAATAAAAATAAAACCAGCACAACGCACCCCAGGATTGCATTAATGTACACAGCTATGATTTAATAAAAAAAAATTTCAGAGAAAGTAAAGTTTCTCAGAAAAAAAAAAACTAAGAAAGATCTCACATCCATTTAAGGACCAAGAAAAGAAAAAAAGTATGAACTAAATCCAAAGCTAGCAGATGAAAGGAAATAATAGATGTTAGACTAGGGCTTTATGAAATGGAGAATAGAAAAACTATAGACAAAATCAATAAACCAAAAGTTGCTTCTTTGAAAAGACCAACAAGATTGACAAAACCTTTAGCTAGATGGACTAAGAAAATAAAAGAGAGAAGACTCAAATTACTAAAATACAAAATGAAAGTGGGGACATTACCACTGATTCTATTGAAATAACAAGGATTATAACAGGGTAGTATGAACAACTGTATGTCAACAAATTGGACTACCTAGATAAAATGGACAAATTCCTAGAAACCTACCAACACTAAATAACCAAAAAGTAGAAAACTGGAAGAGACACAAAACTAGTAAGGAGATTAAGCGATCAAATATCTCCCAGAAAGGAAAATTCCTGGGCCTCATGACTTCACCAATGAACTCTACCAAATATATAAAGAACTAACACAATCGTCTTCAAAAATACTGAAGATGAGGGAAAACTTTCTAACTTATTCTATGTAGTCTTGATACCAAAGCCAAACAAACACAGTATAAGAAAGAAAAACTATAGACCAATATCTCCTATAACACAGCACTCTACAAAATACTAGCAAACCAAATTTGGCAGCATATTAGCTGGATTATACACCATGACAAGTGAGATTTATTCCTGGAATACAAGAATGGCTTGACACATGAACATTAATCAATACACTACGTTAGCAAAGTGAAGGGGAAAAAACACCCCACATAATCATTACAATTAATGTAGAAAAAGCATTTAACAAAATTCATCATCCTTTTATTATAAAAATATTCAAAAAACTAGTAATACAAGGAAACTATCTCAACAACATAAAAGCCATATATGAAAATCCCACAGTGAACATCATACTCAATGATGAAAGACTGAAAGTTTTTCCTCTAAGATTGGAAACAAGGAAAGGAAGCTTGTTTTCACCACTTCTGTCAATACTACCCAAAGCAATTTACAGGTTCAATGAAATCCCTATCCCAATGACATTTTTTTGCAGAAATAAAAATTCCCATCCTAAAATTCACATGGAATTGGAAATTCAAGAAACTCTAAATAACAACAAAAAAAAATCTTCAAAAAGAAGAACAAAGATGAAAGACTCACACTTCTTGATTTCAAAACGTACTGCAAAGCTACAACAATCAAAACAGTATGGTACTAACATATAGACAGAAAAATAAACCACTGAGATAGAATAAAAAGCCCAGAAATAAACCCTCACATACAAGGTCAAATGATTTTTGGCAAAAGTCCCAAGACCACTCAATGAGGAAAGTCTCATTGAGGAAAGGACATTCTTTTCAACAAATAGTGCTAAGAAAACTAGATATCCACATGCAAAATAATTAAGTATCTAACACCATATATAAAAATTAACTCCAAATGGATCATAGACCTAAACATAAAACTTAAAACTATACAACTCTTAGAAGAAAATATAGGATAAGAGCAGGATTAGATTGGTGTGATTTCTTAGATATGACAGCAAAGGCATAGAGAACAAAAAAAAAAAAAAAGACAAATCAGACTTCAAGAAAATTTTTAAATTTTCTGTATGAAGAGACACTATCAACAGTGAAAAAGAAACCTACAATATGGGAAAAAATATTTGCAAGTCATATATCTAATATGAGATTAGAATATACAAAGGATTCCTAAAACTTGACAACAATAAAAACAACTTCATTTCAAAAATGGTCAAAGAACATGACTAGTCATTTCTCCAAAGAAGACATACACAGGGCCAGTAAACATGAAAATACGCCCAACATCACTAATCACTGGAGAAATGAAAATCAAAACTACAATGAAATACCACGTCACACACATCCAGATGGCTACTATCAAAAAAAAAAAAAACCCAGAAATTAAGTTTTCGTGAGGATGTACAGAAATTGTAACCCTTGTACAATGTTGGTACAGCTACTACTGAAAACAATATGGTGGTTCCATTAAAAAATTAAACATAGAATTACCAAGTAATGCAGTAATTCCACTTCTCAGTATATAACCCACCAGAACCGAAAGCAGGGTCTCAAAGAGATCTTTGTATACCATGTATATCTATGTTCACAGCAGCATTATTTGCAACAGCTGAAACATGAAAGCAACCCACGTGTCCGGAAATGGATGACTAGATAAGCAAAGTGCGGTATTTCAGTCCAACTCTGAAAGGAAGGATGTTCTGACACATACTACAACATGGATGAACCTTGAACACGTTATGCTCAGTGAAATAATCTAGTTATAAAAATACAGACTGTATGATCTCACTTATCAAGGTAGTTAGCGTAATCAAAATCACAGAGACAGAAAGTAGAATGGTGGTTGCCAAGGGCTCAAAGGAGGGGGAGTGGGGAGTTATTTTTTAATGGGCACAGTGTTTCAGCTTTGCAAGATGAAAAAGAGACCTGGAGATGGATAGTGGTGAGAGCTGCACAACATAATGCGTGTAGTTAATATCACTGAACTGTACACATAAAAATGGTTAAGATGGTAAATTTTTACGTTATGTGTATTTTACTACAGTAAAAAATAACGATTTTTTTAAAACCTGTGCACTCTAGTGTGTGTACATTATACACCCACAAAAATGCTGGGGGGGAAAGGGATTTAGTAGCCACCAACCTCTTCCCCCTCAAAAGGCGGGGAGGAGGAACGCACTGACTTCCCAAAGGTCACATAGCCAGTTTGAGTGGCAGTGCTGGCTCTTAGCAGCTCTCAGCTGCACAGAGCTGCATTCTTCACCCGGGCAGTGTGTGTGCATGTCAACTGTCACACAGGACAGCAGGATCTCCCCCTCTGGCAGCACTATATGAGGAGAAATGTTCACTCCAGGAGGCAGGGTAACGCCCCTGCTTAAGTTGCCTTAACAGTCCTAATGTCACACCTGGAAAAGCATCTCCAACATCTGACAAAGCTCTCAGAAATCAGTTCCTCACTAGGAGTCACTCTTTCTAGGCCCCTTTGGTGCCTGTAAATGATGAGCAATTAAAATTTTAAATATTCTGCTCCTTCTGATTCAAATTTGAGGAAGTCTATATATGATCTACAATATAAATTTTTGTACTGAGTTCAAAAAGCATTTACTTAAGTTCTGGGGACGAACATAAATGGTGTGTTTCACCTACTGAATTATAGTTAACTTTGACAAGATATATATCATGTTAAGACTTTGCAGATGTATCTCATTGAATCTGAACATGAACACCATGCAGTGGGTACAAAGACTCATGCCCATTTTGTAAATGAAGGCATTTAAAGGTACAGAACATACGCAACTTGCCCAAGATCATATAGCTATTAAGAGGCTCAACCAGGATCAAGTCCTTGTCTTCTCACTCCAATGCCTTGATCTTAACTAATTCACTATATTATTCCCTGTGCAGCACTTAAAACAGAAACAGAAAAAAAAAAAAGCCACTTAGTAGTTCTAGATTTGCCAGTCACACACGGTTCTGATAGAATCAATAAAGCAGATCCAGAAGGGCCCCCTTTGCAGTCAAACTGAGTTACCCTAGGTCCTGGAAATAACAAACTTGGATTGTAAATTCACTTAATAGGATTTATTAATTAAAATCTATACACATGCATGTGTGCACGCACACATGCCTGTCACAATGAACTTTAACAGCAGAACTCCACCCATTAAGGTGCTCAGCTGAGGCAGAGAGCCCAGACTTTTGGGAATTGAGACTTAAGCAGTCCACACTTAAGTCCCAGGAGCACAAGGAAGGGGCCTGGAACTCAAGCAGCAAATGGTCCTAAAACACAGAATAGTCAAGAGAAGCTCAGCCAGGTGACACAAACGGAAGAGTGGTAGGTCTCCTTAGACACACCTGCTGCCAGGTGGGGCACCAGAGCAGAAGCTCCTAGAGGGGGTCCACAGCAAAGCCCCCGCAGCTCTTAGAATCCTGTGAAGCACTAAGCTAACTGACACCATCCTATAGACAAGGACCAATCCCCCTGGGAGAAAATGCTGCTAGATCACCTGTATACAACTTGAAATCAGTCAGTAAACCCCTATAAACAACAGCAGCAAACAAGCTGTTGAACTACACGTTGGCCATTTACGCCAGGTTGGTGGTTTTGGGGTTTTTTTTTTTTTTCACTTTTAATGCTCAGTTGTTACTTGTTTGCTTATGTATTAGCCAGAGTAGGATAAGGAAAATCTATTAGATGATACATTTTAACTGTGAACAATTTAGTCATTAATTTTTTTTTCCGCTCAGTTATTTTTGCAGCAGACCTTATGACCTGCCCTTGGGTAAGCCAAGAAATAAAACAGAGGAGAATGACTCCTCTCTCCTGAGGAGTTTATAGTCTAGAGAAAAAGAAGATGGAAGATAGATAGGAAGAAATAGGATGTAGGGAGCAGGGCTGGCAGGGAGCTCTCAGGAGAAGCGATACAGATGAACAAAGAAGCCGGGGTACAGAAGGATGGGGCATAGGCAGGGGACAGCAGCCAGGGAAGAGGGTACTAGTTGTGGAGCCTGGCAGGCAAGCTCCTGTACACACACGGCCATAGCACCTTGCATGTCTGAGTGCACACCTGCTAGCTGCAGGACCCTATCCCAAATTTAATATAAATGTGTGAACATAAGCAGTTCCCATGCATTCTCTAACATCTTCTCACTGAAGCACCATGTTTAATATTTTCATGACACCTACCACAGTTATAACTGTGGTATGTTTTCTATTTACTTGATAATTGTCTCCAACACACACACACTCTAAACTATAAGCTACATGAGAGCCTGCAGTTCACACCTTATGCCCCCTAATTCTCAGCTCTACTACCACTTTCTAGCTGTGTAACCTTAGGCAAGTTATTTAACCTCTCTGATCCAATAGTTCATAGAGATGTTCATGAGGATCAAATGAGAAATGCATATAAAACACAGGACAGCTCTCACTAAAATTATTCAATTTCCCCTGACAAATACTGAGCAAGAACAAGGATCTTCAGGGTCTGTACTCCACAGAAGCACTTTCCCCTATTCCAGCAACCCATGGTTACACTCTCCATTCAAGGATTCAGACAGAAAAATCCTGTATTTCTGCCATCACAGGCTAGTTTGTCAGATTTCAGCCCTCTGGGCAGCTTCTCCTCTCCTCCTCCTCCTCCATCCTGATGCTATGATGCCACAATCCAGTCTCTGTGACTCAGGGAAATGTTTCCATGGAGATGAGCAGTGATGTCATAAAGGAGAGATTGTTACAGGGTTGAATAAAATCTGGCACCAGATGCGCCCTGCCTCCTTATATAAGAGGGGCGGGAGACAACTCTTGTGGGCGTATCCAGGAAATGGGAAACCGAATCAGCCAAAGATTGACAAGGAATGACCAAAGGGAGAAAAAGTTCCAGTTCCTTCCATCATGCACAAGCAGCCCCATTTGGAAAAGGACAGATTTAAGAGACTTTACTAAGCCAAAGATTGTTTTTCGCCGAAGGATATCAAAGGAACGAAGAAGAGGCAGTGACTACAGGAGACTCCACCTTCTGGTCTAGAAAAACCCAAGCAGACAGTGGCTTCATCCATCAAAGCCCAATGTTATCAAATATTTATTGAATAAAAAGCCACGGACTCTTCCTTACCAGAGGCTCATTTGCCACACGCATCTAATTACACTAAAGTCAAACCATTGTGATTTTCAGCCCTGCGTGCATTTTAGAATAACATCTTACCAGAGAAACAGCAGCCACCCCCAGATTAATTCCCAGAGAAACTCAAATCACCTTGCTAAGAAAATTCCCAGAGGAGACTTTGTACTAAGGAAGCAACCCAGAAAGCTGTTTGCCACTCCTGACATCTCTAAAACAAGCCTGGCCTTGGGGACAGAATGGCTGACATCAGGGAAGCGTGGCCGGACAGCTGGAGGAAGAGCTCCACCCTAATGGGCAATGTGTGGAAGTAAAGGAGCATCTATTGCTTTGGAAAGACCAGGTCAGGGCAATCACTGTTACGGACTGGTTCTTTCCCTCACTATCCCTTGGAATTGCAGAGTGATTGAGTGATTGCCAGAACTGTGAGTGCCAAGGAACAGGTGCTTTCTTGTAAAAGGTCTTCCTTGATCCCAAAGGAGGCTCTGGTAGCCAGGGCTTTAGACAATGCATAGTCCCTCTTTCTGTCTCTAGGCAGCTGGTTTTCTGAAGGCTCTGTTCCCAGAGAGGACAGTCCATTGCAGTAGCTAAATACATGTGTAGTGCGTGTGTACTTCTCTGGCCTTCATCATTATTTATGAACTGACTTCAAAGGGAAGTCATTTCCACCCAGGAAACATGACATATGCTTTTTCCTACTGACACCTGCCTAGAGATAATTGTGCTTTCTCATTATCCTGGAGAGTAGGAGGCAGTGTCTTCCTGCTGTTGGTATGGGCAGCACCAAACCATCTACCACGTAGTAGAGAAAAG
The DNA here is from genome assembly GCF_000181295.1 of Otolemur garnettii. Lineage (NCBI taxonomy): Eukaryota > Metazoa > Chordata > Mammalia > Primates > Galagidae > Otolemur > Otolemur garnettii. The sequence goes on from NW_003852416.1 coordinate 15,935,441, forward strand.
CCAGATGGTCTGAAGGCTCCATTCCCAGGCCACTCTGCAGTCCTTGAACATGCATAATCTCTCATAGCTCCTTGCCCTGGACCATGCTGCCCCTTTGGCTCAGAATGTCCCCTGCCCCCCTCCCATCCCCACAGCCCCTTTACCTTAAGATCTGGTCCCAGAGCAAATGGCTCAGCTCCTGAGCTCCAAATGCCTCCTCCAAATGCTGCCAAGGAGTGGTCCTTCCCTCTTTTACTGCCCACATCCTCCTTTACAGCGGGGGCTCTCTGGGGACAAGGGACCATTGTTCGTTCATATTTGAATACTGGGCCCAAGCACACACCCCTAGCATCTGAAATGCACACACACCAAGGTGAATGGGAGAAATATTCACTGCCAACCTCAACTATTCCAAAATAAAGCTAATTTTTAAAAGTAAACTTCAGTGACTCAAATGACTCATTTTATGAACAAGCATCCCTTTGAAGAGATCTAAGAAGGAACAACACGAGTTGCTATGAGAAGGTCTGTGACTATGGAGACCCAAACTCTTGCTGTGACATGCTGAGCAAACCATTTCTCCTCCCTGGGTTTCCATTTTCTTAACTGTAGAAACCAACATGGGTGGAAGTTTGGGCTCAGAGTGCAGCTCTCACATTTTAACGCCCTGAAGCCACCTGTGGCATTTTCACATGCATGTTATACATTCAGGGTGATTCCTCAAGGTACTTTGCTGCCCCCTGGGTTGATATTGTCCCTTTCAGCCTTATCTTAAAACCCTCCTTCCTCTTACTGCTCTCAGTGCACACCAAGCTAGGGGTGGGTGAGAATTTCTTATGCAGGACACACTGGAAAGATAAGCTAATGCAATATGACTCCAAGACAGACTGTCACCTCCTCCCAAGCCCCTGTGAGGCTACCCCTACCGGGTCCCCAACCAGCAAAGCTATACCTAAGTCTTGCCTGAGCCGGGCTAATTTCATTATTTTGCAAAGGCACTGCCATGCACCTGTATATCCTGTCACTCTCCTTGTCCATGACAAATGTCTGGCATAAAAGTTACCTTTGGAAACATGTTAAGACAGACAGCAGCAAGCACATTCAGAGAGGTCCGGGGCAAGCGGGAAGGCTGAGGAACGGGGAAGATGTTCTTCACTGTGCAGCGAAAAATAAAAGGAGAGAGCAGAGTAGGGGGCTGCCAGGGTGAAGGGAAAAACTCCTGGTCCATTTGCCAGCAGCAGGCATGTGTCAAAAGTCTGTCCTAGTTGCTCAGCAACCAAGAAAATGCATTTCAGAGAGCAAAGGGCTAATTGGATAAATGAATTAATTAGGCATTTCTGGAGTCACTGCTGTAAATGACAACAGGCTGGGGTGGCCAATTTTTTGCTAGTGGAAGAGTCTTCCGATCCTACCTGAGCTTTGGTCTAGAAAATCCAGGGAGCTAAGAAGGGCAGGAGCCATGTAACAAGGTGTCAAAGATGCTATACTGAAGGGGCTAGGAGGAGGGGAACAGAGGGAACCCTGCCTTGGAGGAGAAGTTGAACTAAATGACCTTTGAGGTCTCTTTCAATTCTTCATATTTGATCAGTTTTGCACTGCAGGGTAAGCAGAAGAGGAAACAAAGTAAATCCCCACTCTGGCAGCCCAAAGGCAACTTAATAACCTGCTTTCCCACACCATCCTGTGGGGTTTCCCTCTGCTGTATTTAATGCAAGCAGGATCCCATGAAAGGCGGTAGACAGCAGTTGTTAGGGAGTTTGTGTGGGAAACAAGATGTTTTGTTGGTGGTTGCTTTTTTTCCCTTCTCTGCTCTGCTTCTCCCTGTTGGCTTCCTTTAATTACAGCAGAACCCCACTGGCTGCTCTAATGATGGAGAGGACTCCACTGTGCCAGGAGGGAGCGGGCAAGAGGTGGGAAGGGAACAGGCAGAGTGAAAGGCAGGCAGCCAGCAGCTGCCAGAGCTGGAAGGAGAGACAGCAGTTGGGCTTCTGTTTCTGCTTCCACTGACAATTTGCTGGGTGCCTCCAGGCAAGCTGCTGTGCCTCTCTGATCCTTTCGTTTTCCCCCCACAAAGTACAGAGAATGGGTTTTGTGGTGTTTTGAGAACAGTCAATGCCATTTGCTAATGACATGTTTCCCTTGCTCAAAATTACTAAGGGTTGCCCAGAGCCTACAAAAATAAATTGCCAAGTTTGTCAGCAAGAATCTGGCCCTGTCTCATCCTGACTCTCCCAGTTTCCAAATAGTCCTGTTACCTCCAAGCTTTTATTCATCCGGCTCTTTGCCTAGAAACTCCAAAACATCAGTACAAATACTCAGTGAAGCTTTTTAGAAAAGAACAGGATGGTCTAATACAGTGGTTCTCAACCTGTGGGTTGCGACCCACGGGAACTGTATTAAAGAGCCGCAGCATTAGGAAAGTTGAGAACCATGGTCTAATTGAAAAAAGGCCTAGGAGTTGAAAACCCACCTTAGCCCTAGCGGACCAGCCAGTTGACCTCCTAGCTGGTTACTGGGGCCTCAACTGCCCTACAGGCAGCAGTTGGAGACAGGGCCTATGGCTATGCAGGGGAGGAGCTCTCAAGTGGGGGGTTGGGAGGTATGTGAGACTTGCAGCTCAGCCACTCACCAGGACACACTGGAAAGATAAGCTGCACTGGGGGCAGGACTCAAACCCCAGTGTGCCTCTGTTTACTCATCTGTGCCAAACTCCATAGTGGCCATGAGGATCAAATGAGCTGATGAATGCAACGATTGCAGCTCGGTGTCTGACACATGATAAGCGCTCACTAAATGTTGTCCATTATTTTTATAAAACGATGTCATTCTAGACTGAAATAAAATCTGATGTCCTTCACCCCTCCTCACCCTTTTGCTCGGGCTCTCTCAGCCTATCCCCGCTCCCAAGCTCAATAACACCCCAATTTCTACATCAGTAATGTCATAGGCTCAGCGACTGTCCATCTTCAAAAGGCATTTTTCTCTATCCCATTCCCCACTCTGGAGCACATTAGCTATGTGAACTTGGCAATCTCACTTCTCTTCATCACAGCTTCCTCATCTGTAAAACAGAGATAATAATAGCCTCCAGTTCGTAAATCTGCAATCTGCCGTGAGGGGGAAATGAGACGACACAAGCCAAGCACCCAAACTGGCATCTGGCACAGAGCAGACCTCAGCCAAGGGTACCATCCCCGAGGCTACTGAATTGTATACTTTAAAGTGGTCCAAATGGCACATTTTATGTCACATACATTTTTTAATGAATGAGTGAAATTTAAGGAGGAAAACAAAGGAACAGAGCAAAGCTCTCCCCAATTGTCCCTCCCCTTAACATATTAACTGCCACAAAAGTTGTACTTCACTCAAGGTACGTCTGCTCCCAGGGCTCAAACTTATGAAACATATATAACTCACATGTCTCTTTACCTCAGGTATCTTGGGAGCTGCATGGGCCCCAAGGAAAAATATTTTTTTTCTAGTGTGGCAGTCAGTGTGTTAAACAAAGAAAAATCTACCATCAGAAGCATTTGACCAGTACAGAGACAGTCACCCAGTCTTGGGCCACAACCCTTGGCTCTCACCTCACTGGAGCTCTTCCAGGATCAGGCATGACTCAGTCAGAAAACAGGCATCTCTGGCCAGGAGTGGCACCAGCCTACCTCTCCCAGACACCAGCCCTGAAGTGGAAAAATTAGGCCAATAGCACAGGCTCTGATTACAGAAGGGCTCATCTCTAAAATGCCATTCCAAACTATCCCAAACAAAGGTGAAAGATTTTCATTCACCATTAGAAGGTCAGATTTAAAGTGTAAGTCCTTTAATGCTTGGTGGCTCACAACTGTAATCCTAGCACTTTGGGAGGCTGAGGCAAGAGCATCACTTGAGTTCAGGAATTTGAGACCAGCCTAAAAAAGAGAGAGATACCCTCTACATGAAAAACAGAAACATTAGACAGGTGTGGTGGTGGGCATCTGTGGTCCTAGCTACTCAGGAGGCTGAGGCAGGGGGATTGCTTGAGCCTAAGTATTAGAGCAGTGGTTCTCAACCTCCTAATGCCATCGCCCTTTAATACAGTCCCTGTGGGTTGCGACCCACAGGTTGAGAACTGCTATATTAGAGGTTACAGTGAGCCATGATGAGGCCACTGCACTCCGGCCTGGGTGACAGACCAAGACTCTGACTCAAAAAAAAAAAAAAAATTTTTTTTTTAAATGTGAAAACTTGGGGGGAAAAAGAGTTGAATAAAAGTAAAGGAGGGATTTTAGAAGATTTTTCCTAGAACAGGAAGAGCTGGGAAAGTGGAGGGTGCTGGGCAGAGGGGAGGGACGGGCCAGGAAAAGGACCTGAAGTACTTTCTGGCATCCTTTGCTCTTCTTACCTGGCTGTAGGCAAACACCAGCCCAGCGCCTATGCCTGAGAACTGACCCAGGCCCTGGGGTGTTCCTTCTTCTCCCTGGAAGCTCTGTGCCCTGCTCAAGTATTAACCCATGGGTGGCCATGCTTTACCTGCTGTAAATTCACAAGAAACAATGGATTCCCCCCACCCCCAAACTCCCAAGGGATTCAGGATGAACTATTAGAAGCAAGATAAACTCTCAGTTTAAAAAAAAAAAAAAAAAACTGAAGCCCATTTTTGGGAATCCACCTTAGTAACTTAAAACAAGAACAGATGCCCCCTAAGACACAGAGATGTACAGCAATAGACACAGGTGCTTTGATTTGTCTCATTTTTAGAGTTTCCTGCTGTTCTTTGAAGATGCTCATTCCCATCCCCAGCCCCTTTAAAGGAAATTAATATGGGGCTGGAGCTGCCTCACTGTCCAAGATAAAAGGAAAAGTAAGGGCTAAAAACAAGTCTGGGCACATCCTCTGGCCAGCACAGGAGTGTCCCCCACTGTGCAGGTGTCTCTAGAGAACCATTTCACAGAGTCCCTCCTTTCCCACACTGGGGAAGGGATAGTGTTGGAAGCTTTCCCCCTCCCCTTAAAATACATACCCGCACAGCAGGGTTAAAAAAAATGACTGGCAGGAGGAACCCTACTGTGAGGGAGACCAAGCTAATCTTACGACCTCTTATGATCTAATAATAACCATTTCCTGCCCATGTTAGACCATCTTCTACCTTGCCAAGCACTTTAAACTCACTAAATCCTCATAAGAAATGTACAAAGTAGAGATTATAATCCGAGTTTATAAAAGAAAGAAGTGGGTCTCAGACAAGTCATCTTCCCAGGTCACAGAGCTCACCAGTCAGTGGTGGAGCCAAGTTTCAAAGTCAGGTCCTTCTGACTCAAGCACTATCCCTGCCTGAAGGGATTCCATCCCTTGGGTCTCTCCACAAGTCATCCAACCTAGCTGTCTTCCCAAGGCTACTTTCTGAGAGAACAAAATTCTACGTTATACTAACTCAATGGAACACTAAGGAGAATCTGGGTGTTGCAGAAAAGCACTGGACCAAGAGTTAGGGAGCTGGACATTGGTGTGGGAGCTTCCACTCTCTGAATAAATTTGGGCACTGCACAATCTCCATTTACCACATTTCCCATATTAGAAAAAAAAGATATCATTAGATATTATATGTTCTTTCCTGTTCTAAAATATTATCTCTGGGTTATGTATATTTTTAGATGACCTTGGAGAGAAAAAGGATGACTATTGTGAATATTCCAGCCAGGTTGAGGGGGCGGAGAATCAAGCACAGTCCTCCTGGCTTCCCCACAAAACTACACCACAAGTATGAGCAACTTCTATAACGCAATGAAAGTGACATTCCCTTACACGTGTCTTTACATTTATAGTTTATAAGCCCTTTCAAATATTTTATTTCATGTTGATCCTTACAACTATTACATCAATCAGGCTACTAGAGTCTTGGATGGTGACTGACGTGAACCATTTGATAAAGATGGTTAGGTAGCAATGAGAAGGCTGGTTTTGGATTGCAGTTTGGCCATGACCAAAAGGATTATTCCTGTGTGTAAACTTGCACCCAAATCCACAGTCTATGGCAGCTTGATGCCATCCAGGTAACAACTCTAAGCTGTCACAATCATGATCATCATCATCATCATTCACAATGATCTCATTTGAGCACACAACAGACACTAAATAATATTTGTCAAAGCAATTAATCTCAAAGGAGACTACAGGTAGGATCGGCTCTGCCTAGAAGCATGTACATATACCATTCATGTATGCACACACATGACTGCCAAGCTATTTTCTCTCCTCATCTCAGCTCCTGAAAAAGATACACAGATCCATCCTTTCTCCCAGGACATGATTCTTTCACCATCCCTCAACCTGCCAGTGCAAACCTACTTGGCTGAAGCTGGAAAAATCCTCTAGGAACTGGATCTTTTCTCTACAGTCTGCCTACATTCAGTTTCTGTGTAATAAACAGGGTTTCATACAATATAATCAACCCTGCCCCCCCAACTCCATTTCTTAAAAAATTGTGAAAGTGCACAAGAAAAAAAAGAGAACAAGAAACAAAAGCAGAAGAGGGAAAAGGCAATCTTGAAATGAATTTGACTGCAGAAGCTTATGTTCCTGCAGGCATGGTAGATATTAATAATTCAACAAAATATTACAGTAATTACTATACTTTGCAAAATCACAACAGTGCACTTTAGCACAACTCCTACCAATCTCCCTGCAACTGCCATTAATAAATAAAACACAATTCCCTATATTAAATTTGTTGTTTAAAAGCTAAATATTTTATCAGAACTAATATATTTTAAACAATCAGTCAAGACCAAGAAAATCTCTGGCCCCATATTTCTTCCCTCTTTATATGAAATTTCACCTTTATGGTTAGGGCAAAAATTGACTTGGCCTCTAACAAGAATACATCGAGCGTTAGGGCTTGAAGGCCCCATAAAGGGACCTGAGGATCACTCAGCTTGAATACTCTGCTGGAATCTGATTAGGTTGCCAGGAAGAGAGAAGGAAAAATAGTGGAAGATTAATTCTTTTGGACCATGATTCTAACCTACCTCATTCAGCTTCAGAAAAAGAAGCCACAAACTGTAAAGAGAGATGAGTTTCAGAAAACCACCAAAAAAAACACACCTAAGTATAACCCTGACCATGTCTGAGGTTAATGATTTTGAAACAAAGGTGCACTTCACTTTACCCTATAATTACATTCCCACACATTTGCTATATCAAATTTCTCAAGTTCTATTGATTTTACCTTTCTGTATCAGTTAGTTTTTCCTATACAAACTCAGAAAAATAAACCTAAATCCCAATCACTTACTCTCACAAACACACAGGGTAGCTAAGGGTTGGCTGATCACAGCTGGGCTCAGCTGGGCGGTTCTGGTGGTCGTGGATGGGCTGGGCTAGGAATGGCTGTGTACTACTTGTCTCTTGTCCTCCCCCTAAGACCAGCCGTCTAGGCTGGGCATGTTCTTGCTATGCACTGCATAAGTGCAAGGCAACAGCCAGAAACACACAGGCCTCTTGATAACTGAACTTAGAACTGGCATACTATCACTTCTACTTCCTCCATTGGCCAAAGCAAGTCACAAGATCAAATTCAAAGTTGAGAGGTGGGAAAGAATGTCCCACCCACAGAGGACACTGCAAAGGTCCAATAGAAAAGGAGCCTTAGAAAGGCATTAAACTGAGGATAAAACACAATCACCCACCTGCAAAATATTTCTTTAGTGGCTCCTTCTTACCCATCTCCTGTGCCACCACCCAAACTACCCTCCTCTCCAAGTACAATAAGAATGGTTTCTCAGCATTTGTCCTTTGCTCTCTCCCACCCATAGGGTGATCAGAAATTTTATGTAAATCTAATTATATCACTCTTCTACTTTAAACTTTCCATGGTGTACCCCTTTGCTCTTAAAGAACACACTTCTTGCCCCAGACCGATCAGGCTCTGCTTAGTCCTGCCCATACCTACCTGTCTAGCTCCATCTCTCACCAGCCCCCAGGCCCTCTGCTCCAGCCACACTGTCTTCTTCCTAACCCCTTCAGATACCTTATACTCTCCTGTCTGCTGCAGAACCCATGTGCCCAAACACTCCTGACACTGCACACCCTTGAGATCCCTGCACACCCTGGAGATCCCAGCCCCCCTGCTTCTTCCTCGATGCCCTCCCTAAATGAAATGTACCACATGTCATCTTGGATAGCCTCATGCACTTGTCATTCACAGCACTGCTCACCATTACAGACTCGCAGCCCAGCAGCACCAGGCACATGGAGGGGACTCCACAAATCAATATTTGTTAAATGTTAAATATTGCTATAGTTATGTCAAGTGGTTTTAAATTTTTAAATAAAAAGCAGCTAAACCTACTTTATTTGGGTTGAGTTTTATATTAAAAATGTTCAGATAACAAGTGCCAGTGGCAAATTGCTCTGTAAAGTGTTCAATCTCCCATACCATACTACTGATTTTGCATAAATCTGGTTTTGATGCATCAGGTTTCCTTAAAGGGTTGTGTATCACTAATTTGAACAAAGTCACCGGCATCCCATGCTAAGGCCTCCCTTTTCCCACCATCATCAGTCCCTGAGTACACACCGAAACTCCACAAATAGCAGAGGCTACAAAACCAGCAAATAATCTAAGTACCTTGCAGATATAAGAGAAATTTTTTGACACTGTTTCTATGTCCAGATGAACTATCGTGCCAGTGTGAGACAAAGCAAAATTTTAGACAAACCAAGAATTATTTTTTTAAATGTTATCTCCCAAGTACTTGGAGATATAATTCATCATCCATGTCAGGATACTTTGTGAATTAAATGAAATCTATTAGTACTACATCAAGACAATAGGAATAAACCAGGATGTTCCCACGTACTCTCTGTGAAAGATTACTGGAGGATATACAAGAGAAAAATAAAAAGCAGCCCAAAAAAGAGGAATGGAATCCAAAAACCAGAGGCACTAATCCAGGAGTAAAATAAATGAAAATCTCAAGATGACAGAAGGGAAACAGGCCTAGAAAGAAATAAATCAGTAAAAATTAGAATACACAATAATAGCACAAAGAAAAGCTGGAATATCTCCTCAGTACTACGGTGAAACAGTAGATGTGTCTTCTCTCTATAAAGAAAATAACACAAGCAGAAACATGAGGTAAAACCAAAAACTCTACCAGAAAGCTACAACCCAAACTGATAACAACAGAATTATGAACAACTGCCAGAACACAGGATAATCTATTTGACCTCAAAGCTTAAGACCCTCCATGTCAAATGATACAGGTTGAGCGATAGATTTATAATTATACTACCAGATTACAATTGCAGATAATAAAAGCCACCGTAACATTTTAAGCATTTGTACTAGCTGTAATTCACTGTGGTCTTGATTATGTTTATTTCCTAAACATGCTTAAATTAGCACATATTTTATGCTAGCTCTGCAATCTCTGTCCAACATATACTCCCAGCACATAAAACTATAAGTTTTGGGCAAGTCCAGTCTGCATCATATGTTTTTTTAACATGTTTTTTCACCAGGAGTATAGTAGGTATTTCTAAATACTTCACATTATCTGAAAGAAGAAGGCAGAGCAATCAATACAGGTCAAGACCCAGAATAAATTTTTTTTTTGAAACATCCAAACAACACTCCCATTTGAGAATTGTATTATATCAGTTGCAACTTGAAATAAATTGTACATCACACCTAAAATAAAAATTGTGGAGTCTTTAATATCGTAGTATATATACTTATAGAAGTGTCTCGTTGTACTGAGAGAGGGCAGAAGAAGGCAAGAGGCCTCAAAGCTGCTGGTGAAGGGCCTCCAGCTCCTGAAGGAATGAAGGCAAGGCAAGGTAAACTAACACCTGGCATTCGTATCACTCCCAATTCTTTTCAAAATGCTTTCATTTGCAACATCTCATTATTTAACTATGACATAAAGGGAGCAAATAGGATTGTCCCCATTGCACATGCAAAGAAATGATTGAACTGATATCACATCTCGTTTGTTGTAAGATGGGCCTGCACACTTTTTGCAACTTTTTCATTGTATAGCTAAGGAAATTGAATTGCAGAAAAATCAAATAACTTAAGTAGCACTGCACTAAGCAAACTATTGACTGAATGAATACATCTGCTTGAGATATGACCAAATCTAAGCATGCTTGAGAAAGTGTTTTCCAATATTTTTATTAGCTACAGACCCTTTCCCTACTAATAATTCACCCATTTAAAACACACACGTAATTCTCATTTGTAGACTAAGCTACTATATCTGGGAGGGTCTTCATTTCCTTGTACCTGAGAAGCAGGTGATCTGTTGAAGATAATTAATAAAAATCAGGAACCCTGATCCAAAGATTCCAATCTCTGAGGCCAACATTCTTTCCAACATATCAAGATGTCCTTCATTGATGTTATCTCAGGAATGAAGAAGACACCATTATGAGCTCAGCTGCTTCATGCCAAAATCCCAAAGTCTAAGATAAAAGGAACCATCCACCCTATTTTTAGACATTAGATCACTTACCATCAGGCAGAGGTTCAAATTTTAAGGAAACTCTGACTATTGTGAGGATCAACCACATGTCCTTGGGTAAGGTGAGCTCCTCAGCCCTGAGAAATGACAGTAAAAACTAATCTGGAGGTATTATGTCCCCTCCTTGAAGCCTCAACACTGAGTTTGTGCCATTGATTATAACCCTGGACTAGGCTGCTTTCCTCTGGAAGGTGCCAACTCCAATGGCAGACCACCTCAGAATAAGGGTCAGTGATTCCATCTCCTTCTTTATCCCCAGCACTTACTATGGCTGGGCCCCAAATCAGAATCTTCAAAGAGTAAGGGGGAAATTTCTGATTTGGTATAATGATAAATTTCATGTGTCAACTTAACTGAGCCATGAGGTACCCAGATATTTAATTAAACATTATTAGATATCTGTGAAGGTGTTTCTGGATGAGATTAACATTTGAATTGAAATGAGATAAACATTTGAGTTTTAAGCAAGTTGCCTTCCCCAATATGGAAGGGCCTTGTCCAATCAATGAACTGCAGAGTAAGAAGGAATTCTTACTTCTCTACCTTTCTTTGAGCTGGGACATAGTCCTCTCCCCCCTGCAGACCTGGACTTGACCTGGACTTGACCTGGACTTGACCTGTAATTTACATCACTGACCCTCTTGGTTTTCAGACCCTAGGACTCAGGCTAAAATATGACATTCACTCTCCCAGTCTCCATCTGGCCAGCTACAGATCTGGGATTCTCAGCCACCATAATTAAATAAGCCAATTCCTTATAACAAATTAAACATTTTGGAGTTTTAAGATATCTTCACATCAAAACTTTGCTTTCAAGCATGACTACTGAAAGCAACACAGTGAGATAAGCAAGTTTTGGGCCTCGAAAGACACCCTCCTATGTCACTAGCACCCTGCAAAGCAAGTTTCCCTGTATTCCCAGTTCCATGGTCTCAAAACTCTTATTATAAACAAGTTCCCCCACTAAGTATATTCACATTCAGATGTGGCAGCTTGAGCCACTTTTCTAGTCTTGAAAAAAATGTTCAACTCAGTAATTGCTCTTCATCTCCCACTGAGAACAAATTTTAAAAAGAAGAAGTTCATCTCCTATGCAGAAGTGTGATCTTCAACCTGATTCTAACCATTGAATGAGAAACCGCCTGCCTCACCATAGATGTCAAAAGGCCCTTGAGAGAATGAGTCAGGCATGGGGGGCCTGAGAACCTGTGAGAGAAGCTGTGACATCCCCAGGGTACAGACCTGGAGGCAGAAGAGCAGTCCAAACCCTTCCTGATTGCTAAGGTTCTCCTTGTTTACAGAGGCACATTTATGTATTTAAGAAAGTATTTTTATTAAGTTCAACTCAGTGAGTTTCTATTGGCTGACCACCAGATACAAGAGAAAGCATAAGAAAGAAAATGCAGAAGAGATGGGAGAACAAGCCTGAGCCTCCCTTCTACCTGCATCTATTTGTAGAGTCCTAGTTCAGTTGTTAGTGGGTTGAATACACATCCAACCGAGGAATGAGCATACTTATATAAAACATCTATTTCTATTTTCTCAGCCTTTTTGGGACGAAGCTAAATGACCAACCCCTGCCACCAGGACCAAACTGCCCTGTTGTCAACCGATTATTCATCCAAGGATTGTATACAACCCCTCACACGATGCACTCACACTCTACTTCTCCTCTTCTCTCCTTGGAACATTCCTGATGCAGCATTTTTTCATTATTGTATCCTATTTCGTTTCACTTCTTTCCCAGGACAACACTCCCTCTAGTGTCTACATAGGGTTCTCGGGTTCCATTCTTGGTACACAGAGCGAAGGCTAAACTCAAGGCTGCACTTTAATGGGTACAGATCACTACAACGTAATTAGTGGATTGGGCCACTGTGATAATCCCAGGTAAGGAGCTGCAGATATTCTGCAGACAGTTACAGTCGTGAATATTCCCATTTCATACCAGGTACAAAGACAGAGTAGCAGATCTGAAGGAGAAGAAAAATGAAACTTCAAGCTCCATCTCACGACTTCAGTGTAGATGTGTCTTTAACACAATGGGTTTGCCTTGGTAACTAGCCTAGAAGCCCAGTCTTCTCCAAGTTTCTTTAAGCAACACATTTCATGCACTTCCTTCAAGAAGTCTCCTATGATTAGCTGTAAGTTGTAATCATAGATGCCCAAAAGAAGCATTTGAAGCACTGACTCTGCATTTTTCTGGATCCCTTAACCCTCCATGCAATGGAAGCCTCGAAAAAATATTCAATTTATTCATCATTAATAAGATTGATCTTTAAGCTGATTCGAAGCAGTCTGATGCTAACCATATCTATTAAAAATTGAGTTTCAAGAATCTAGGTCCTTGGGCATTTACTTCTTGATCCCCTTTCACTGTCTGCCTTGGCACTACACAAAAGATGGATATCACAAAACTCTGATTAAGGACATGGAATATGGGAGGTGATTGAAATGAACATCTTGCTAAGAACTGGATTCTCTCCAAGGCTTGGCCATCAGCTCACTGAGAAACTTTGGGAAAGTACCTCCTTCATCTGCTTCAATATTTCCATTTGAAAATGAAGGAGAGGCCCCTTCCAGATATAAAAATAACAACTACACCAACTAAAAAGTATCTTGAGACCTTGCTACGTTTGAGTCCAGCACTCCTTTTAGGCACTCTGCCTAGTACAATCTCAATCCTTACAACAGCCAAAAGTGAGAAGTACTATATCACCACCCCCTTTTTTCAGATAAATAGCAAAAAGAAGGTTAAGAATTTGCCAATGTCACACAGCTAGCAAGAGACAGAGGCAAAATTTGATTCCAGCCACCTGGCTCCTGGATCCATGATCCTATTAGTATGCAGCCTTGTTTCATGTTCCTAGTACATCCATCCTCAATAAATCCTAAGCAGTTTGACATTCAGGATGAAAACCTCCATGATGTGAATTCACACAAGTCATATCATATACCAATGCTAAATCATTCCACAATCCACAACCTTATAGAATCCTTTAATACCCTGCATAGCTTTAATTCCAGCTTTTCCCCTAAACTGGGCTTTTTCCCAGCATGTGCCAAGTAGCAGACCCCTACAAATCCTTGGGCACAGTTTTACTGACCAATAGTCCTGAGTGGCTGGCCCACTGCACTGCAGATCCCTTTCATCTCAACCGAATAGGAATGGTTTCCCCTGCTTCCTGGCATGCACGTAATAGCAGAAGGCTATTTGTGAAATCCCAAAGTTCTTAGACCCCATTACTTTTTTCAAATTTACTATAGCCCATTTATTAGTGTACTATAAAGAACAGCATTTCCATAAATAATTAAACCCAAACTACACTGAACAAAATAAATGTACAAAATGTTCCTGGCGATGCAACTAGGCTTGTCTCACTCAGTAACTCAAATAACACGGTGATTCACAAGGGACCCCCATTAACAACAGTTAGTAAGATACAGCACATCCCAAATTAGCAATAGTGTTATTTACTGTCTGCAGCCACTGTGGTGGGTGGGCAGAGTGGCTGTGGAGCACAGCCCCAGAACAGAAAGGAAGAATGTATTCCTAAGTCTCCCACAAGTCTTTCTCAGGAGCATCATATATACCCATCCTAGGCTTCAAACTACCTTACCTGTACAATGGGCAGTCTCCCACCTCACCTGAGTCAAAATACACAAATCTTCTTTTAAGAAAAATGCTCTGAGAAGAAAGGTGAAAGACGGGTGTGAGTAGGGGATGGCTGAGTGAGTAGAGGAGAGGACAGGTGGTATCTAGGGTATAAGGTGCCACACTTCTGACTGAGCCTTATCCCCTCACCTCTGTGCCAGATGATTTGATGGAGACAATTCCCAGGCACTTCCTTGACATCCTGTGTAAGATGCCCACAGCATCTCCTACAGGGATCTTCTCTCCTCTGAGTTCACAGCCTAAAAAGATCACTGGACAATTAACCACATATCCACATATCACCCGCGGCAGCTGTCTCACTGTCCTGTGTTATTTAACCTTACAGAAGAGCAGGCTCACATCCAAAGCTTACTGACAGGCACGGGAGGCAAGTGCTATCATATCCCAGTTTGTCTCCCATCCATTTTGCCCTTCCTAACTCCACCGTGCCCAGAACAGTGCCACATACACAGGAAACACAAAGCAAACAGGTGGAGATTTTATGTGAGTGTCCATCTGATCTCTGAAGTGTGTGAGAAGGAGCCAGGATTGTCAAGGAATCTTTATTTCTATCCTCTTATTAGATGGAGTAGAGCATTCTCTAAAACTTATAAGTCATATATGAAATAACAGACACTTCTTTTCTGCACACCCCCTACCCCCACCCCCCCACAGCAAAGTCCTAGGTCAGTATTACCAACCCACGTGTGCCCCTGTACCACCCACTGCAAGGCTTACATGAGAAGAGCAGAACTCACTCTTGGCGGTGAAGGGAAGCTGGGATACTGCCTCAATTATTTCATTCCTCACCCTCAGAACACTTACCAAATAATACAAGATGAAAGTAACAAAGAACTAAACTACGTACAATCAAATGTGTGGCACAGTCTATAAATTCTATAAACAACTAGGGAAAAGGGAAATAAATGCTTCTAAGGAAGGTTTCGTAGAGCTGCTGGATCTGCACCTTACACAGAGCTATGAGTGTATTTTAATAGAGGAAGAAGGTATCCCAAGTGCAGGAGATCACAGGAGCAAAGGCTTGGAGTCAACTGGGCAATGAAAAAGGCTGCCTTGGCCAAGGTGGAAGAGGTGATCAAGGAACAGGCAAATTTAAAGTTGGAGAAACAGATCCAGGACATACACAGTGATGGGCCTTGAGTGCCAAAATAGTAGACTTTGGATTTGAATTCAAGAAGCCAAAGGCACTCAAGCTAGAAGGCAGACATACTGGATGAAATTCCCCTGGTTATAGTGGCTGTCAAGTTACACCATCATTGATATCCCAGGCAATGATGATTTTTAATTCCTTTGTAGCCTCTGCTTGATGAGACTTAGACTTCCACTCATTCACTGACCTCGTCAAACTTATCAACTACTTACTAGGTGTGAGGCAGACCTCCCTCATCTCCACTGACTACCAGCACAGCCAGGAACCCAGCCAGAGCCCTCTCAGTCACCAACAATGTAAGGGGAATAAACACAGCCAGCCCAATTTGACTCATCCTACAGAGCCAGTTCTACTCCCCCAAAGTGGCGCTCACATTCTACAGTTTCCACTCCTCCTCCACAAGACCTCTTTTCTCCTTAAACTCACTAAAGAATTAATTATCCTTCCACATTTTCTTCCTGTAAGAGAAGGATCTCAAGCCAGCCAACAGGCAAAAAAAAAAAAGGATGAATGTGGGAAATTAACAGGTAGGTCACACCACAGGCCAATGTGTACCTTGCCTTGAATAAACCACTGGCCTTCAGACAAAGTTTCCTATCGCAGCCTGTCTGATTTCTTCATACCTCTCTGCTCCTTATGAGATGATTTAGGGCCACAGATCATCCAGCTCTAAAATTCCTCTAATGACAACAGATTTCCACAGCCCAAGAGATCACAGCCCAAAAGCAAAGCAGTTCCCTCTCCTGCCCCTGAACCCTCCTGCCACTGGAGCCATCAACTCCCCTTCTTCTTAAACCCAACACAAATGGAGAGGCCACTTCGCGGCACTCTTTCTTTACCAACTACAAAGCAAGTTCCCACCACTGCATTTCTGTGATCATTAAATCAGGCCTTCCAATTAAGGAGTTTGCAACTTCTGCACACCTTAGAAATCACTGCAGGTTCTGAGCTGCAAATCGTACCCTGCAACTCAGCATCAGAGAAATCCCAGAGAAGATAAGCAGCCGGTGCGCAGCCCTCTAGGCTGAAGATGACCCGGGGCAATTAGTACTGTTATGTCCCGATGCATTTCCCAGCTACATGTCAACTGAGATTGGCTCCCCTTGTAATATTAATTAAAAACAGATTTTTTTTTTCTTTTTGGCAAAGCCCTGGAGAATGGCTTCTGTGGCATGCTTCTTTTATTAAGTCTCTGAGAAGGCAAAACGCATTAAGATATCGTGACACAAGAACTGTGAGCAGAGACAACGAAGGCAGGGCAATCCAGCCAAAAGCTATCTGAAAAATCTGTCTGGGAACCACAATTAGATGCTCCAGTGAGTGAAATACAATTAATCTGATCAAATCGGTCACTATTTTGCACATTCGGAGTGAATATTTTAGAACACAGTCCAGCTGAACTAGTTAAGGGTAGGAAATCCTGCCTGGGAGCACCTGCGTGTTACACCTTCTCGTGTGCTTAGGGAAGGGTAACCTGGCAGGGACCTGCAGTTATCAACATCTCCCTGTTTCTCTCTACCAAGATGCAGAATTGGGCACATTAATTGCAAACTACCTGGTAAATATTTCACCAAACACACTGCAGGGGCATCAGCCTGAAAATCACTGCCACTGCAAGGGAGCTGCCGAAAAGGAACAGGGGCCATTCCCGGAGGATGCAGCACCGGGAATGGGGGCTCCCCATGAAGGGTTAATCCCCGGACAAGCGGGTGTGCAGAAACAGACTGTTCCTTCACAACTTTCCACTCCCCAGAGCTATTTGCCAACTCACTGAGCAAGCAGGAAGGCTTCTTCCTTCATTTCAAGGAAAAGGACAGAATAATGTGTTTTTCTGTTTCCCTGTAAGCCACGGGGACTGGGCTCCCTCTGGGTGTTTGTGAAACACTCTCTAACCCATTAATCACCAAGATCCCAGCTGGAGACAACTGCCGAGAAAAGAATGGCAAATTGCTCCTACAGAGCAGAGACTCCAAGGCCAAGTCCACTCAGCTCCCACCTGGAACACCATGACAGGGTAACATGGTCAGAGGCAGGACCCCCCCCCCATTCCTTTCAGGCTTACTGGGCACCTCCTCCCTTGCCCCAGAGCCACCTCTCCTCAGTCTGGGACCAAGGTAAATACCTGCGCAAGCCTCTGACAAGAATCACCTCCTGCCCTCTAATCCCCTGGGGCACACTCTGGACCAATGAAGTGGGTTGAAGGCCCTTCTCCTGAACACATTCCTGACTGTAAACCCTGCCAGAGTGGCATTCCGTTTTCAATTACATAGGGCTAGTGAAAACTCTCTCCCCAGAAGGGAATTCATGTCAAGTAATTAGGTTCACCAAAGGCAGGGAAGAAGAGCAGGGAAACTCATATCATGTTAAAACTGATGTTGAAGATTTCAGATGCCAGTGGAAAAGAAGGAATTCTCTAAGTCAAAGAGCCTGGAGCCAAGCCTCATGTTCTCTGCCTTGGGGGCAATTTCCTTCACTTTGAAAACAATAATGAAGGGATCTCCCCAAGCCTTCATCATCCCCTCACTCCTCACCTTGTGTTTTAGTCATAGGACCTTCTTTTCCTGCCACCAGGAAAGGAGGACAGGAGAAAAACAAAGTGGGTAATGTTGCTGTAACTGGTTTCCCAGTTACTCTCAATGGGGTTGTTTCCTTAAAGACTCTCAAAGACAGGGCGGTGTTAATGTTTCCCTATCTCCTTTAAAGAGCATCACAGATCTGATCATCAGGGATGCCTCTCTCTGTGGTATTGCCTAAAAATGTGGTCCAAAGAGGCAGACCTAGCCTAGGGACTAAAGACTAGGATAGGGGGACAGTACACTCCACCAACCCGTGGTGCCTTGCCCTTCCTTGGCAGTAAGGCTGACCTAAAGCACAACCAATAAGTCCCTGAGTGCTATTCATGGATTGTTTGATCTCAGTGCTGTCATTAAGGCCTCCAAGCCTAACTGGTCTAGTGCCCAGGCTCTTATGGCCCTCTTTGTACTGACAAATCATTTCCCCAGGAAACATGGGCCAGATTTGCCCCTCACTTTTTCTGCGGCACAACTGCATTGAAGATGGGCAGAGAAAGCCATGCACATTCAACTACTATTTGCAGGAAGCATTTTTCCTCTAAAGCCCCATCTTCAGGGGCTTTGTGAACACTCACAATTGATCCTTAAAATAAAAGCAGACACATAAAAATCTCTTCAGGCAGGGTGAATATTTATATTGTCCAAATATGGCATTAATAAAGCCATAGATAAGTGAGGACATCACCTGTGGATACATTTACTTCCACACAATCCTATCCATCTGCCTAACCAAGAAAAAACTCAAAACACACACACACACTTCCTAGTTATCAAACTAAAATGAAATTGATATTCATAACCCCTGCTGTCAGAGAATTACCCTCCTCCCCCCCACACACACATATATCTGAGTCCTCTGGGGACCTGTAAGTTTTCAATCACCCACCCTGCAAAGGGGCATGTTGCCCAACCCCCACCCAGAGCTGTCTAGCCCAAGGCTGGGTGGCATCTTTATGGAAGACAGGTGAAGCCAGCCACCAAGCTGCTTTGGAGCTGGACTCCACCTGGTCCTTGGAACTCAGCATCTGTTACCCAGGCTGGGCTGCCCGCACTGTGTCTGTGTATCATTAAGAACTAGGAAATGTGCACTTTGGGCGTTCCTCTGTGCTGTAGGTGCTCTAGCAACCTCTATCTAGCTTTCCCATTTCATAACCCATTCCTAGACAATACCCCAGGCTCTTAAAACAAAAATTTCCCAGGGAAATTGTCAAACACCGGTCATTAGGTCATTAACATAAATACAGAAGGTGGGAATGCCCTCCAATCAAATGAATTCCGCAAAGCTGCTTGTACATACATCTATTATCCTCTGCCTGGAGCTTGTACTCTACCCAATACTGAGCTTGTACTCTATCCAATCCAAATCAGAGAGAGAAGAGGAAAGGATTTTGCAAATCTGACTGAAGTAGTGACCGCAAGAGGGAGGGAAGTGGGGAAGATCTGGGACCTCTCCTTTTCTTCGCTGAGCTGTACAGCGCTGAGTGCCAGTGAGGTGGCGGGAACACCTCAGGGCAAGCGCTGCGGGCTGATGCAGCTGACCGGCCTAGGCCTGACGATGCTCAGAGCAAGGCGCCAAGTTCCGAGCCCTCGAGTTGCCTGAAAGGGCTCATCGGCGCCACCTCTCGGTACTGGAGCGTCCAAGGGAACCTGGCGGCAAGGAAAAGGGGGTGGAGAAGTGCAGAAAGCACAGGGACCCAACTCCACTCAGGAAGCGGTTTGTGGCGCAGGACGCAGTGGCAGGGGCAAGAGTTTTCTGCTCCACGACTTATGTGTACTTGTGCATGAGAGAGAGCGTGCGGCGTGGAATAGGTGTTGATTTCGCTTCACACTTGTAAACTTTTTAGTGCCTCTGCTACAGCTTTCCAGGGCAGCTGCCTGGGCTTCGAAGGAGAAACCCGGGTTGCCGAAAGGCCAAGGGTTGGGCCGAATTGGCCCAGCCTCCAGCCTGGGCAGCCAGACCAAGTGCCTAAAGCGAAGAGTAGCGAAGAGCAGCGACCTCAAGGCGAGCAGGAGTCTGGGAGTCCCAGTGGCCTCAATCTCCCAGGTTCCCTTACCCGTGATGGGAGCGGGGATGGGAGCGGGGATGTGGAGAAAGCGCAGGCAGTTGCAAGAATCCGGCCCTGTGTCCAGTGGCTCCCTCTCCAGATCAGCCCTTCTCCTCACCCATGAATTCAATACCCCCACCCAAACTGGAAAACTGACTCCCCAAGCCGAGTATGAGAGAAAGTGACCAGAGATTTCTTCCCCCAGCCCCATCTTTAAGAAACCCCTTCCTCGTCTCCCTCGGGCCCCAATCCTAGGGTCTCCAGTAAACAGATATATCATCTTACCACAAACTCCGTTAACCTGTTGGGGGCGTTGGGGGAGCTATACAAACCGGTTCTCTGTAAAACTCCCCCGCTCTCCCCCTCGACCCGGGAACAACTATGTGTCCCTCGCTCCCGCCCCCAATTCCCCCTTGCCGTCAGGATCCGCCACCGGGTGGGTACTCACGCTGCTGTTGTGTCCTGACCAGTGCACCATGGCTTGGTTGTGCGCTGAGTCCCCGGTCAGCGCGAATGAGGTGCTGGGCAGCCGGAGCTCTTCAGCAGCTGAGCCCCCAGCCCGAGGAGCCTTCATCTCTTCCCGAGAACCCTTGGCGAGAGGGCGGCTTCCTTTAGAACCATCAGCCGAGGAAGTAGACCGGGCGTCCCCATGCTCCAGGGCGCTAGGGGGCTGAGCCCGGCGACTCCTCCTGGCTCCGCCAGGCTTGCCAGTAACTGGGATGCCCTGGCTCCACCGCGCGCTTGCGGACGACATCTCTCCGTCTTTAACCTGCATCTCACCGCCGCTGCCGCCGCCCTGCTGGGGCAGCAGCTCTGGCCCGGGCCAGCGCCCCAGCGCGGCAGCTCTTCTGGCGGTCGCTAGCTCCTCCGGCCACTGGCTTGCCACTGTCCGCGACGAGAGAGGAAGCAACGCCGGTGACCGAGAAGCTGGGGCCACTGGGCGCCCGGGACTGCCAGTCACGTCCCAAGTGATCTCCGCGCCGGCCAGGACCCACGTCGACAAGAGTAAGAGCCCCGTCCGGGCTAGCGGCGCCCCCAGCCAGCCTGCCGGGCGCTCTGTGCGCGCCGCCTCCATCCCGCTGCGGCTACCGCGGCTCGGGCTGCCGAGTATCTGGCGGGCGCCGAGGTGCGGGTCCGGCGCGGGGGGTGTGCGCGCGCCGGCGAGTGAGCGAGCGAGCGAGTGAGTGTGTGTCGGGGGAGTGGGGAGGGGGCGGCCGAAAAGGAGGTGGCTCCGGCTGGCGCGCCGCGCCGGTCCTCGCCACTCTTCCCTCCTCGCTCCTGCTCGCTCGCTCTGTAGTCCAGAGGGTGATTCCAAAACCACAGGAAAATCAGTGAATGCCCCTTCGGTGCCTTTTTCTGGAATAAGAGCCCCCGAAATCTTCCCTACTGAGCTCCTGCAGAAATTTTGTAAAAAGGAGTGTTCAAAGATAAGAAATTCCTCTTTTTTAAAATATGAAAATCAAGCCGGATCCAAGAGGTGGTGCGGGCAATAGACCCCAATCCCCAGTCTCTCCGAAATCCAGCCTCCAGCTTGCTCCTCACGAAGAGTTGGGAGCCGCTTCTCCACGCGTTTAGGGGTTTACTCTGCGGGCCTGTTATAAGGGGGCTGGAGACGGTTCACCGGGAGGGTGTAGGGGGTCTCGGGGGAGAAGAAGGAGGAGTAAAGTGTTTTCAGCGCTAACTGTTCCTGGTCAGGAGCTAAAGGGGGCCAGGAGCCTCCGTGTGGGGAGGCGGCGCACAGAAGCCAGGCGCGGGATGAACCCGCCAGCAGCTCCCGCCCGGCCTGCTCCCCGCCCCCCCACCAAACCCCCGAGGCCTGCGCCCCCGTGCGGGGGCGCGGAGGATGCGTGCGTGCGCGCGCGTGCCTGCGCTCAGGCGGGCCTGCAGCTAGGGGTGCGCAGGGGCAGGCGGGCGGGCGCCGCGGGGTGGGGGGGGTACCTACTGAGCGGTGGAGGGGGTGCTGAGTGTGAGGGGGCGCACGGTTCCGTTCGTGCGCGTTTGCACGAGCATGTGTGCGTGTTAGTGTGAGCGATGGGGAATTGGGTGGGGGCGGGGGTGTGCGCTCGGGCCGTGGGCGCGCGCGGATCACGCACCGGGTGTGTTTGCATTTCCAGGAGCCCGCGAGTTGTCAGAAAGGCAATGTTGAGAACAAGGCAGGCGGCTCACGACAGCCCTTTGCTCCAGGCGCCCCAGGCACCCAGGACCCCCACCAGGCGGCAATGTAACCGTATTAAGCCTCCCAGGGGGGCGAGAGGAGAGAGCTGCGAGGCACGGGCGGCGGGAGCTGGGGCTTGCCCGCTCTCCTCTTCCGTTTCACAGGCTCTCCTTGACGGGAACCCCAGCCAGAGGTGAGGAAAAAGTAGTAGAGAACATCTGCCCCATCGAGGGGAGTTCAGACCCCATCCTTCTGCCTGGGATTGCGAGGTCGCGCCTTCACTCTCCCCAGGTCCTTTTCTGAGAGGACTCAGCTGTTATTTCACAGGGTCAGCCGCTGGTTAGAGGGTCCCTGGCCCAGCGCAGCGTGAGCTTTTCCAGGTCCCCAGACCCCTGCTGCAGGAGTGCAGCCTGGCCTCCTGGTGCGGCGGGGACCTTATGGACCGTGGGAAGGTGGAGACTTCAGGTGGGCTGGAAAGAGAGAAGCTAAGCCCGAAGATGACCTCGAGCTGCGGTTTACAGGCCCAGGGATACGTGGTGCAGCCCGCCTCCTCAGAGAAGCTCCCGGGATTTCTAGGAGGAGCTGGAGGAGCAGCAATTAAGAAAGGAGGAAGATAGATGGAGGGGGCATGAAGAGAGAAACAGCCTCCAGGCCCGTCCGGTACCTTTAGGGAGTAGATGACAAATGCCTTTGTAGATGGTTAAAGCAGAGTGGGAAAGAGGAGGATGCGTGGGGAGAAGAGGGAAGGTGAGGAAAGGGGACAAAGGAAGAAATAGAGGGAAAGTGGGGAAAGGGAGGGAGGAGGCAGAGAAGGAAGGCGGCCAAAGAGCACCAGAAAAGAGGCCAGAAGGATGGAGGACGCAGACGAGGCTTCTGAGAAGCCGAGCAAAGGCCACTAACAGCGATTCCCCACACGCCTCTCATGAACTTGCTTTCCTGCCAGGAGCCAAAACGGAAATTCCGAACTTCAGAGACTGGGCCTAAGAATAGCTACAACATTCGATGACCACGGCCAGCCCAGAATAAGTCTGGTCCCAGCATCTGTAAGCCCCAAGAAAAGTTCCAGCGGCGCGGCCCGAGTGGGAGCTGGCTGAACGCTAGATGGAGCCGGCCATCCGCGGGTTGCCAGCGCCCCTGCCGGAGGAGGCCGGCGCTGCAGGCGAGCCGAGGCTGGGGCGAGGGAGGGAGAAGGCGCGGCTTGTTTGATCCAGCTCTGGACAGAGGGACCACAGAGCAAAGGGCATCGGCTGCCTGGGCAGTCTCTGGACCCCAGGCTCGTACAGACCCGGAGAGTCGGGAGGGTGTCTCCCAAGCCCGGGACCAGCGCGGTCCACCAGCAAAAACGGTGAACTGCAAAAGAGGCAGAATCTCTGAAGGTGGTCTCCCCTCTTCCTGTCCGGCGTGGGTGTGAAAGAGGTCCTACCTGGATGGAACCTGGGAAGGGCTGGATCCTTGGACTTGTGGGGATGTGACTAAAGCATTGGCTTGGGGGTGTATAAATGACTCTTGCAGATGTGACATTTTAACATCTTCTGCACCAATTCATTTTCTTTCCTTATCTTTCACCTTTTGCCTAGAAATCTTTGCCCTCAGCCTGTGCTGCACCTGTTACCGAACCCTCTCCCACATCCTCCCACGTCCACCCATGCAGCCTTCCGTCCCCACCACGCCTCCACGGCATCCCGGTCTCAATCTTCTCTAGAGATCAGACTTCCCCAAAGAATTCTTCCCACACCCACAGTCTCCTCTTCCTCACCAGCCGCTCTCTCCTGGACCTTTTGTAATTTGGCATCAGCCTCAGGCAATTGAGTCAAAGTCCCGCCCCAACACACCACGTGGCTTCCCGTCAGCCGTGCCAAGAACCTCAGCTTCCTGCATTTGTAAACGTCCCATCCTTTGGTCTGTAGGGTACCGGGGCCTCCCCAGCCTCAGTCAGCTCGCCAGCTCCCCCTCCTTTCATCTACATTTCAAATGCCAAGCCCCAGCCTCCATTATGTCTTCACTTCTTCGTGTTTGGCTCTCATTCTCCTCCTCCCTCCATGAGCCCAATGTCCTAGCCCTAGTCTGTACTTCAACTTCCACCTCCTGTTGACTCCTGAATCTACAGCGCCACCACATCCTCATCCTTGAGCTTCACACCTGAACTCCCCATGGCTTCCTACACGTGCGTGTCCACATTGAAGCCCACATGTAGCACCACCTAAAAACCACGCCCCCAACATCATCTTAAGCCACCTACATACTTGCAACTGTGACACTATCCTCTTTCTAATACCCACATCCAGAAAAATTACTGTCAACTCCTATTTTGAAAAGCCTTTTACTACTCTTTCCTATTCATTCAGAGTCACTGCTTCAGATCTCCCCTTCCTCATCCCTTGCCTAAGTTTTGCAATGGCCCCCTCTTTTCTCCTGGTCTTCGGTTCTTCCCTTCTCCACACCAGCACCTTCCAATAAAATATAATGTGAGCCTTGCAGGCCATTCGCAGTGTTCTTATAACTTTATTCTAAAAGTAAAAATAAATGAAATTAATGTAATAATTTATTTAATCTATCAAAATGATTTTCATTTCGACACACAATCAACACAAAAATTACTGAGTTATTTTTACATACTTTTGTAGCAAGTCTTCAAAATCCAATGCGTATATTCTACTTACAGCACATTTCAGTTCAGACTACACACATTTCAAGTGCTCAATAATGCCATTGACTAGTGGATACTGTTTTTAACATCATAGCATCACACTGTTGGTGTAAATAGCCTCTTACAACACAAGGAAGATTTTATCATGGATTTCCCTCCTCAAAATTCTTTAACAGCCAACTATTATCCATCAAATCTAGACTTCTGACAATAATACCCAAAGCTCCATAAACTTTCTCACCATATTTCTTAAGCACCCTCTGCCATTTCTATCAAGATCTGGTTTAAATGCCAGCTTTTCTATGAACTCTGCCCAGCTACCTTACAGTACCTGATATTGTATCCATTATTATCACCATGACCATGTCATCAACTAATTCTTTGTCTTCCTGAAAATTAGGAGCTGTCTCATATCAATTTAGAACTTAAAAGCTAAGGTTAGAAGGGACTCCCATCTCCCTCAGTGGCGTGATGCCTACTTCAGCTAGGACAGACAGGTTGAGAGCTAGGATCAGCCCTCACTCAGTCCCCATAGGGAGAGCAAAGAAGGCCACCTGTGAAACCCCTTCAGGGTTTCTCTGCCTGTTACCAACAACTGGTGAAAGCAAACTGTATGCTGAAAGTTACCCATGAGATTAAACTAAATGTCACCCAAGTAAGTTTTCTTTTAGTTTTTTGTTGTTGTTTTTGTTGTTCTGGGTCAGATTTGAACCCACCACCTTCGGTATATATAGCCCTACTCCTTTGAGCCACAGGTGCCACCCTCTTTCAGGTATTTTTTTTTTAGCTTTTCTTTTTTTTCTCACTCTGTTGCCCCAGGCTAGAGTTCCATGATGTGCTATCTCACGGCAACCTCAAATTCCTTTTTTTTTTTTTTTTTGGCTGGGGCTGGGTTTGAACCCGCCACCTCCGCTACCTCTGGCATATGGGACTGGCGCCTTACTCCTTTGAGCCACAGGTGCCTCCCCTTTCAGTTTTTTTTTTAAACCATCACAGTGAAATAATGCTTTGAGAAACTGTTCTCCCTAACATCAAGAATACACACGAAAGAGAGAGAGAGATCTTTCCAACCCCTTAATAATTCTGCCATTAGTGCCCACAATAGGCATTTACACAGAAGCACTCAGATTATGCTTGTTTTTCTTATTTTATAAAATGTTCCGTATGTACCCCTATGTATGAAGACCTAAAAGCAAATTTCTCATACAAGTTATAGCAAGGGAAAACCGGGTTTCTCCTGTGAAATGAACATCCTCTCTTTAAGGCTGCCTTAAACTGGCTCTGTCGTCTCACTTTCTCTTCCTCTTGTCTCAACAGTCAAGCTGAGTACTGAGTTCACTTGCTCTAACAGTATTTAGAAAAAGCTTCTTATCCTCTGCTCCCCTTTTACTAAATGCTGCTTGCTTTTATTGTCTGATACTCTTTGATCTTACTATATCTGTGTATTTTTGATAAGTCACTTCACATGCCTTTTAGAACTAAATAGGAAATTAATTAACTGATTAACATCAAAACAACTCTGCATTGTAACTCTCTGAATTTCTACAGAGGCAAATTATTATAAAACAAAACCTGAAATGCAGATGAAAGCAGCCAAATGATCGCTGAAATTAGGACTTCCTATCTCTGTGTGTCCATGAAGTGTCTCCTTTGCTCAGTGCTATATCCTCAGCACCTGGCCCAATGCCTGGCATGGCACTGGCCCTCATTAAATGTGCAATAAAGGACAAAACAGATGATTGTAAATAATAATACTCCGGCTGCAGATACTAGCTACCTGTTCTTTAAAGCGTGTGTATGCTTTCTAAAGAGGCAAAATTTCTTGGGCTTGATTGATACTGTTCCCTACTATCCCTTATCACATGGTATCAGTCAATATTCTTATTGTCGGCAACAGAAAACAATTCTGGTTTAAGCAGAAAATGATCTTACAAAAAGGATATCATGTAATCCCCCAATGGGTCAGCATTTTGGCCACACCACCAGAGCTTAATGCTGGATGCTGCTCTCGCTGCCCTTGCCACCAGCTAGACTTCTACTCCCTTCTTTGTATCACTGGCATTGATTGGCCAAGCCTGGGTCGCTAGACCCTACCCTAGATACGCAGTAGAAACTGGATCTACTTCCTAAGGTGGGCAATTCCCCAGAACACAAGAAGAGTGTTCAGATGCTAGGCAGCTATAAGATGAAATAAGATAAGTAAATTTCCACTACATTCATTGCCCAAAATTCTTTCTTAGAGAAAGAAAAGGACTCTATTCCCCTTCATAATGAATTTCTTATGAAGATCAAACTGGGGGAAAAAATCTTGACCAGGTAACATCTCAAACAACATCTGTGTACACTTGGATGCTGAACCAGTGAGCACCCCCAGCACCACCTGTTCTTCCCTGGAGAAAGGGAATGTAAAGGAGAGGTGACCATCTGCTAAGTGGTCATAGGTGTAAGAATTAGCAATCCTGCCCACAAGGTGCCAAAGACTTTATGATAAAGGGAAAGTAGAAAAAAAGAAAGAGAAAAAGGCAGAAGAAAGAAGAGGATAGAAGACAGTAACTAGTTGAGAACTGACACTTAATAAGGAGCTCCTGTAAGTCAGGCAGTACGTCTTCTATGGCCACTGTGTCACTGAATTCTGACAGTCATTTTTTGGTTCTAGCCAATACACTGATGGACAGAAATATATATAGGTGAAGCAGTGATGATGGGGGAGCTGATGCTAAAGATAATGATGAATTTTAACATTTGCAGGGCACTAACTCTGGACCAGACATGTGGTAAAGACCTCCCAGCTTTCTAGTAGAGTGATTGAGATTTATTCCAAAATTGCCTATGTTTAAATTCTAACTCTACCACCAGCTGTGTAACTTCAGAAAATTAACCTCTCTGAGCTTCCATCCCTCATCTATAAATGGATAATACTTAATGCATGGGTCACAGTGAAGATTAAATAAACTAATGTACGTAAAGCACTTAGAACAAGGTCTGGTGCAGATTAAGCGCTAGCTAAATCTGGCTATGAATAGCTTTACTCTTCTGAACAGTCCGACAGAGGCCAGAGCTTTTCCCCAAACGTACAGATGAGGAACCTTAGCTTCAGAGGTACTGGCTTTCACAGCTTGTGAATGATAAAACGAAACTTTTGAATCTGGATCTGTCTGATATTCCTGTCTTCCTGCCCAATATTCTCCACATCGCACAGCCTGCCCCAGGCAATAGTTACATTTAGGTCTGTCGGTGCCCTAAAGTCAGAGTTCTTTCAGCTGCATGTGCTCTCTGCCCAGGAAGGCATCACAAGGACTAATGCTGGTGGCTGGTCCTCCCTGGACACATGGCTCCTACAACATTCCTTACAATTTGAGAAGTTGGTGATTTAGTTGGTGACATCCTTATCTTTAAATGCCACTCCCCTCCTAAAGAAAAGAAAATTGGGGTCTGTGAATTCCAGGTTTATGTTCAAGTAACAAGTTCAGGCTGAAGAAGTAAAATCAACAGCAGAAATTTAACAACCTCTGGGAAAGAACACACTCATTAAGCTGCTGAAAGCCATCAGCAACTTTGTGGACATTTCCCCTCCAGTCATGTCTCCAAAACAAAAGGAGGGCATAAATCTAATGAGGTGGACGCAGCTGGAAAAGAAGTTTTGTAAGAAAATAGGTTTTCATTTTACTCTTCTCCCCAATGACTCATGATGCAAAGCTGTGTCTTTTAGAGAAAAGGTTGTGTTTTCACAGCATGGGAAATGAAAGCATCCAACCAAGAACCTTGACTCTGATAAGAGGACGGGTC
The DNA here is from genome assembly GCF_000181295.1 of Otolemur garnettii. Lineage (NCBI taxonomy): Eukaryota > Metazoa > Chordata > Mammalia > Primates > Galagidae > Otolemur > Otolemur garnettii. Next base: position 15,963,957 of record NW_003852416.1, read on the forward strand.
AGGAGGACAGACAGACTGAGGAGGGGCAGGCTAAGAGCTAGGAAGGGACCCAGAAGAATGTGGTGTCACAGAGCAAGGGAAATGAGTGTTTGAGCGTGGGAGGAGTGAGCTGGTGTTGCCAAGTGCTCCAAGGCAGGTTCACAAATTCCAAGCTCAGGAAGTGGCCTACAAATACCATTCCCAGGCAGGAGAACCAGGAGGACATTTACACTACTTCAGCCTCTAACCTCAAGTTCTGACCTCACCTGCAAAGGCCAGAAGTGTATGAAAGAAGAAAGGAAGGAAAGAAGGGGAGGAAAGAGAAGAGAGGAGAACAATTAAGAAGAGAAGGAGAGGAGAGGAAAGGGGAGGGAAAGAGGAGAAGAAGAGGGACGGATAGGAAGGGGAAGAGGGGAGGGGAGGGCAGGGACGAAGAAAGACGTGTATGTTAATCCAGGTCCTCTAAGAAGCAGGTACCAACTCATGATTAGACCTACAAGAAGTATGTGAAGGCTAACGTCCTCTTAGCAATAATGAGAGGGATCCAGGACAGGCTGGGAGGGACATCATTTTGAGCTACCCATCTGGCCCTTGTGCAGGATAGAGGGAAAGCAGAAAAGAAAGCTGGGTGGAAGAGTCTTAGATTTCCACGGATTACCATGGAGATCTAAGAAATTTGGCAAGGCTGATGTGGAGACTCCTCAAGTTAAAGCCATTATGTAAGGATTCCCCTCTGATTTAAAGTCAGTAACTGAGGAGTCCCTGTCTCCCAGGAATGAATGGGCCTGCCATTTTAGTCCAGGTACACTCATCCGCCAGCTGTGGAAAGGAAAGCATTGACACTAACTTGGTGGTGGATTTCACAGCTTTGCCACAGGGGACGTTGGTCAGTCAGACAGAGAGAAAGATGTAATATTCCATTCCCCATGTTAAAAGAAGATATTTCAACATCTTTCCCATAGTGTGGTTTTGAGAAGTAAATGAAAGAATGTATATGTAAAAGCTTAATCTAATGCCAGATCCTCAATAAATGCTTGTCAAACAAACAAAAGAGTAATGGAATGAGTAAACCTGAACAGAAGGCAGAAAGAAGATTTGGACAATTTAATTGGAATATCTTAGCGGTTGGACGCAGTGGCTCACACCTATAATCCTAGCACTCTGGGAGGCAGAGGCGGGCCAATTGCCCGAGCTCACAGGTTTGAGACCAACCTGAGCAAGAGTGAGACCCCGTCTCTAAAAATAGTCAGGCATGGTGGTGGACACCTGCAGTCCCAGCTACTTAGGAAGCTGAGGCAAGAGAATTGCTTGAACCCAAGAGTTTGAAGTTTCAGTGAGCTGTGACTCCAGAGTACTCTACCAAGGGTGACAAGTGAGACTCTGTCTCAAAAAAATGATAATTGGAATATCCTGTGCAAAAAAGCACAAGATTGTCTAGAAGAGGCAGCCATGAGGATAGGAGAGGACTTAAAGTCTAGTCCTGGCTTTCCCAGTTGAGAGATATAGTACTCTCCTTGTATTGATGTAACGAGGTTATAACCAGGCTTGAAGATTAAAAGAGGAATTTACAATAATACACCAAACAAACTTTAAAGAGTTACACAAAATGAAAAGCATGGACCCATGGTTTGACACCAGTATAGTTACAGATCTCATCTCCTTGGATTTGGCATCTTTCTGACCCAAGCAACTAACAGTTCAGACTCCTAGAAGCTATCAGATGCTAAGAGAGAGTCTTTGTTGCACCCAGCCTCCCCTTTCTGTTCCCACTACCCCTTATTCTTGCATCCCCATTAAAGTTTATACACAGGAAACATCTAATTCATGTCTAAATTGTGATGCCTTAATGCACCCCTTTGCAGGAGTGCAATATTTGCATTTTAAAAGAAACCACCAGAGGCTTTATGGAGCTTAACAAAGGGATTAGACAACCATGGGAAACCCCAGGCAGCAGTGACAGAGATCCAAGCAGAGCTGACCTCTCCCCCAGTGGCAGGTTAAGGCCTGGATAACAGAAAACACAGTACTGGGGAGAAAGTGGGGGACGTAAAGGGAGAAAGAAGGAAGCATGAGAGACAGAGGAAGAGCAGAAATACCTAGGTGCTGGTAGTCATAGTGGTGGGGAGAACAGAGAAAAAGAAAAGATATGCTTTCAAGGGAGGGAGATCAGACATACTCTCCAGAGAGACTGTAGAACCTAGTGGCCAAACAAAGATTTTGGATTCAGACAGAGTGGAATTCAAATCCTAGCTCTGCCTTACCACCCGTGTGACCTTGGGCAAGGTATCTAATGCCTCTGTGCATCAGTTTTCCCATCTGTAAAATGGTCTCTCTCTCAAAGAGTTTCTTGAGGATCCAATGAGATAATGTCAGAATAGTTTCTGGCACATAGCAAGAACTTTTAATAAATCACTGTTAAACCACTTGTTACTACCCATCCCTAATTCCCCTCCCCTGCCCCACCAAGAGAGAAAAATGATGCTCCATTTGCTCCATGATGCCTGGATTTCCTTCCTGGGAGATCAAACCTTTTAGTTTCCCAAGTGATCAGATTTAAAGACCAAATAACCTCATAGAAATAGCCCTGGTGGCTAACATCAATGTTATAACTCTGAACAATTGTGTACGTCCCACATATACACTCCATTTCACTTCCTTTTAATCTTTCCAGACTCCCCAGTGGTTGGCCTGGGTGTCTATCTCTGTTCTCCAACCCAAGACCCTGATGCTCACAGAGCTTAAACCCACAGTTCAAGACTAGTAAGAAGGAGGGGAGGGGAGTTTTCCAAGACAGGTTTGGACCCAAGAGAAACAAGAAAGAGGACCCTGGGTGGAGAACGCAGAGGGATGGAGAAGCAAAACAGGGCTGCCACTAGGAAGAAGCATTTGCATGGGCAGTGGGACAAGCGAAACTCCAGGAACCTTGGGAGGCCACTTAAGCCATTGCCAGATGGAGAACCCTCTCTGCCTTGCAAGCAGGGGCCCAGACCCATCCATCCTCAAATTGGTCAGGAGTAGCCGAGAGACCTAAGGGAGCTGGTGTTCTTGGGAGATTGTTCATCCGTGGCAGAGAGAGCAAAGAGGAAGCTAAATATAGCCTCAAAACAAACATGTGGTCTACCACTAAACACCAAAGCCCCGGGCAGCAGAAGGGAAGGAGAGAACCGCTGGGGTCACAGGAACAGGGGTCCAGGGCCTTTCCTACTGAAAGCCTCGGAGGCGTGGCCCAGCACTCCTGAGGCAGAACAGGATCATGAGCCACCACAAAACACCTGTTTCCTCAGACCCAGGCTCCCTCCTGCCTGGGGGCTTTTCCCCATGCTGCTCTTGTCCTGCAGGCTGGCATTCTGATGCTCCATCTACCATCACCTCCCCCAGAGAGGCTTCCTTGACCCCACTGACCAGATCAGGATTCATCCTCCTCCCCAATTATAAGCATGCAGTTCTATGCTTTGTTTGAGACAGAGTCTCACAGTCACCTGGGCTAGAGTACAACATCATCATCATAGCTTCACTGCAACTTCAAACTCCCGAGCTCAAGTGATCCCCCTGCCTCAGCCACCCAAGTGGCTAGGACAAGTGTACACCACCAAGCCTGGAAAATTTTTTCTATTTTTTGTAGAGACGGGGGTCACACTCTTGCTATGGCTGATCTTGAACTCCCAATTGCAAGCAATCCTCTGCCCTCAGCCTCCCAGAGGGCTAAGGTTACAGGCATGAGCCACCAAGCCTGGCCTCTATACATGTTTGGTTAGACTTATACCTATTTCGTTTTTTGAGTGATTGCAAATATCGTAGTTTAAAATTTTTGTGTTCACGAGTGCATAGCTAGCATACAAAAATACAGTAAATTTTGGTATATTTATCTTGAATTCTGCAACCTTGATGAATTCATGATTTCGGTATTATTTTTATAGGCATCTTGAAATTTTCTCCATAATCATATCCTGTGCAAATAAGGATGGTTTTATTTCTCCCTTTCCAAACTGTTGCCTTGTATTTCCTTTTCTTGCTGTATTGCACCAGCTAGAACTCCCAGCAGTGTATTGAATAAAAGTGGTAAAAGTTGACATCCTTACCGTATCTCTGATCATAGGGGGAAAACATTCAGTCTTTCACTATTAAGCATAATGTTAACTGTAGCTTTTGTAGGTACTCTTTATTAAGCAGAAAAAATTCCCCTCTAATCCTATTTTTCTGATTTTTTAAAAATTATAAATAGGTATTTAAATTTGTCCAATTCTTTTGCTGCATCAGTTGACATGCTCAGTTGATTGCTATTTTAGCCTATTGATAGGAATTGATTTTCTTATATTAAACCAGCTTTGCAGCCCTACAATAAATCCCCCTGGTTATGGTGAATAATTCTTTTAATACGTTGCTGAATTCTTTTCATTAATATTTTGTTAAAGATTTGGAACAATTTTTCTTCCTTCCTTCCTTCCTCCCTCCCGCCCGTCATTCCTTTCTTCCTTCTTTCCTTGTGTACTGTGTGGGTTTAGTATTAGGATAATACTAACTTCATTAAAGGAATTAGGACATGTTTGCTTTTCATACTTTCTGGAAGAGATAGGTAGCATCAGTCTTAATTTTCTTAAACATTGATAGAATTTGCCAGAGAAACCACCTGGGCCTGGAGTTTCCTTTTTTTTTTTTTTTTT
>NW_003852416.1:15968841-16033662 GCF_000181295.1 Otolemur garnettii
TGTGGTGTTTTCATATACAATTTGAAATATTTTCATCAAACTGGTTAACATAGCCTTTATGTCATTTTCTTAGTTATTAAGACATTTATATTCTAGAATTTATTTTTCTTAATAACTAATAACATATTACTACTACTCAAATGATCTATTTCCTATGTTGTGTAGTGGTGCTTTTTTAAAACTTGACCTATTTTATCTACTGTCAAATTTGTGTATATAGAATTTTATTAGTGTTTCCTCATTGCCTTTGGATGTCTGCGGAATCTGCAGAGATACCCGCCTTCCTGATACTGCTAACTTCTTTCTCCTCGCTTTGCCAGTTACACTAGAAGTTTTTGCTCTTATTGCTCTTTTTAAAGAACTAGTCCCTTCTTTCATTGATTTTCTCTACTGTTTTTTTGTTTTCAGTTTCATCTATTTCTGGTATTTTCTTTATTGTTTCCTATCCTCTGCCTGCTTTCAGTTTATGTTGCTTTTTTTTTTTTCCTAGGTTTTTGAGGTGGGAGTTTATTAACTTGAGATTTTTTTTCTTTTCTAATATTTGCATTTAGTGTTTATAAATTGCCTTCTCAGTGCTAATTTTCACTGTATCCCACAAATTTTTGTATGTTGTGTTATCACTCTCATTCAATTCTTTAAAAATTTCCCTTCAAAATTCCTCTTTGACCAATGGATTACTTAGACATTTCTGTTGCTTTTTCTAAGTGTTTGAAAATTTTCGTATTATCTGTCTTTTATTGATTTCTAGCGTGATTTTATTGTAGTAGAAGACCACATTTGTATGATTTTGATTTTTTTTTAATATAGTGAGGTTTATTTTACAGCCCAGGATGTGATCTGTCTTGCCTTTGTTCGATGAGCACTTAAAAACAAGTATATTTTGGGCGGTGCCTGTGGCTTAAGGAATAAGGCGCTGGCCTCATATACCGGGGGTGGCAGGTTCAAGCCTGGCCCCGGCCAAAACTGCAAAAAAGAAAAGAAAAAAGCATATTTTAATCTTATTAGGTGAATTATTCTATAAATATATAAATATAGACTTCTTCTAAATAGACTTCTATTTTATTAAAGAAAATAAAGACTTTTTATTAAAGCCTATTTTATTAAAAGAAGTCTATTTTATTTAGAAGTCTATTACATAGACTTCTGTTTTATTAAATAGAAGTCTATTTTGTTCATTGGGGTTCTTCATTCCTTCTTGATGTTCCAAAGTTTTTCCCTTTATCATTTCCTTTCTATTTATAGTATTTCCTCTAGAAGTTTGCTGCTAACAAATCCTGTTAGTTTTTCTTCATCTAAAAAGTCTTGATTTCCCCTCCATTCTTTTTGTTATTGAATATTGGCAGATTACAATTGTATATATTTATGGCATTCGAAGTGATGCTATGATATACTTAAACAATATGGAATGACTGAATTAAGGTAGCCAACATATTCCTCACCACAAATACTTCGAATTTATTCCTCCTCTCTAATGGAAACATTGTATGCCTCAACCAGCAGCTTTCCATTCCTCCCAATCCCCAGCCTCTGGTAACCCCCTTTCTGCTCCCTGCAAGGTTGTTTTAAATTCCACACAGAAGTGAGAACATGCAGCGTTTGTCTTTTCTGCCCCTGGCTTATCCCCTTCATGCTTGCAGGACATTTTTACTGGCTGTGGAATTCTGCGTTGGCATTGCTTTACTTTCCACACTTGAAAAATGATGTGTAACTTCCTTCTGACCTCCATGGTTTCTGAGAAGAAATCCATTGCCATTTGGATTGTTTCTCTCCATAGTTTATGTACCACTTCTTTCTTGACACTGTCAAAATGTTTGTTTTCAGTTTTTTGATTGTGATTTTTTTTTTTTTTTGCAGTTTTTGGCCAGGGCTGGGTTTGAGCCCACCACCTCCAGTATATGGGGCCAGCATCCTACTCCTTTGAGTCACAGCGCTGCTCTGATTGTGATGTGTTTTGCTACGGATTTGGGGGGGAGGTTATTTGGGATTCAGTCAGCTTCTTGAATATGTATATTTGTTTTTTATAAAACCATTTTTAAAATTTATCTATATATTTAATGTGTAGAATTTAATGATTTAATACATATCATACAAATATAGAAACCACCAGGTCCTCCTAATACATCCATCACTTCAGATGGTTACTCACTTCTTTTCTTCCTCCCCTCCGTCCCTCTCTTCTTTCTTTCTTTCTTTTAGGTATGTGTCTTGCCAAAAGTGAGGATTTTTCAGACATAATTTTTCAAGTACTTTTCCATCTCTATCCTTTTCCTCCTGTTCTTCTACAGCTCCTAAGAAATGAACACTGGATCTTTTGTTATGTGCCACAAGCCTCTGAGAGTGTTCTGGGGTTTTGGTCAAATTTTCTCTATCGTTTAAATTAGGTAATGTCTACTTTTCAGTCTTCAAATTCAATTATACTTTCCTCTGTCCTCTCTGTTAAATATATCCTTTAAGATATTTATTATCAGTTAGTATGCTTTTCATTTCTAAAATTTACATTTAGTTCTTCTTGCTGTCTTCTATTTTCTGGCTGGAACTTTCTATATTTTTATTTGTTTCAATCATATCTGTATTTTCTTATTAAACTATTTTTTACAATGATCATTTTAAAATTCCCATCCACTAATTCTATCATCTGTCTTCTTGATGTTGTATTTAGTCATTGGCTTTTTGTAACTAGAGATCTGGTTCTTGATAGGACCAGTGGGTTTCGGTTGGATATTTTGAGACTCTGGATCTTATTTGAACCTCCTGTTTAGACTGGTAGTTGATGCAGCTCTTGGGGGGGGGGGCGGGGTTCTACCTTATTACCACCAATGAGGGTATAATTCCACATTCCTCACTGGGTCCCTCTCAACACCTACAAGTGCAAGGCCAGGCAGAAATTTGAGTTCTGTTGGACATAAATAGAAGTTCCCTGCCCCCACCAAACCTCTCCTGATACAATTCTGGCTGGGAGGGGGGGAAATGTACCTCATTACTGTTTCTCAAGTGGCCTCCACTGACACAGAAGGATGGCAATAGAGGATGGCTTTATCACCACTGGGCAGTGGTGAATGTCCTCACCCTCCACAAGGCCTCCTCTGATACCACCGCAGCAGGAAGGGTTGGGGTGGCTTCCTTCACTGCTGGGTGGGAGCAAAGGTGCTTTGTACTGACGCTGCAGGAGATGTGTTGGGAGGAGGAGCCACATCACCACCTGGAACAGATTCAAGTCTTGGCCTCCTACTTGGCCTTCTCTAATATCACTCCTACAGGGGAGCACAGCACCTTGTTACAGCCTCGAAATGGTGGCAGGGAGGGGAAGCCTCCCCATGCAGCCTTTACAGGTATGGGTGGAGGTGAGGCCACAGTTCCTTCTGTGGTGTTTGGCTGGAGCAGAGCTGTTGGCATGTAAATGTTCTCTGTCTTGCTAGGCTGCCCCTTTCCTGGTCAGTTGGCTGGAGACAGTAGGATTTTTATTGTCTGCGCCTATTGGCATTTCTCAATTGCCAGTTTTTTCATCTCCAAGTCTGGCATACATGACAAAAAAAGAAAATCCAAGCAATTCACCACTGTGTCATTCCTTGGACTTCACATCCCTAGTCAGTTTGCCTTCTTCCTGCCACTTTTCAGAGTCTTCTTATTTTATATATATATATTTATATATATATATAGTTTTAATGTTTTTATACATATTTTTCTATATGTTCACCTATTTTTTTATGTTTTATATATATTAGATACATATGTATATACCCACAATTTCCAAGGTTTTTTGTGTATCTATTAAGAGTTGTGTATCTATACACACAAGTTGAGATAATCATAGAACCAACCTTATAGGTTTTGGTAAGGATTAAATAAAGAACCTACATAAAACACTTAGAAACCATGTCTGTGAAATTGTGAGCTCCCAATAAATACTACTATTGTGTAAAAAGCTAAATTTTTGTCAGTTGGATTCCATTTCCTACTGATTCTCCTTATCATTTTAGAGGTGATGTCACTTCATTTCTAGTTCATTTTCAACCTAACGCTGGTCCCCAATGCTTAGTTTCTCAGCCTCCCTCCCTTCCTTTATGACAAGCCTTTGGTAATCTAGAAATGGACCAGCAGTCAGTGCCGGGGAGGGTCTGTAGGATTTATTGAATTCTGGGTGCCTTCTTTTGTTCAGCACTTATATCACCCCCTAATTGTTCCATTTTATAAACTCACATATTGGTTTCTTGAATTCTGCAAGCTAATTTGCTCTTACGTCTATGTGTTACCCTTTATAGTGGTTTCCATTGGATCATTGTAGGTGGCGCGGGTATAATAATACCTTTTTTTCCTGTTGATAACTATCATCATCATAATAACAAAAGCTTCTGGTTATGGAGCATTTATTATATACCAGGCCCCCTTTTCAGAACTTTACCAGCATTTTCTCCATTGATCCTTACGAGACTAGGATACAGGCCCTCTTATTATTCTCACTATTCAAATGAGAAAACAAAGATTTAGAGTTCAGTAACTTTCCTCGGGTCAGAGGGCTATGGAATACTGGCTATGGACCAACTCAGGGTTCTTGCCAGAGGAGGGGGCAACCTGCTCTGGCTACAACAACCCATGTAGGTCAAGGATGTTTCCCCAGAGATTCCTCCTTTTCAGAGGTAAAGCGGTTTAAATCCTGAGAAAACCTGGCTCATGGAAATAAAAAATTCAAACAGGCTAACAGCAGGAGGTCTGAGTTCTGCTTAATTGACCTGGTATAATTATTTCCATTGAATCGCTCTACATCTGGGGATGGATATTTAGTAAGCAGACTGGCCCAGTGGTTCCCCTTCAGCACCTGCTTTAGTCTGGAGGAAGTTAATTGCATGGAAAGTTTTCATCTAAATCACCGACTTGCTTATTCCCACCAAAGCCAGAAATACACACACACACTGGCTTAAGCCAAAGGGCTCCACTAAAAGAACTTGCCCTTTAGGTCAGAGGTTGCTCCCGAATGAAAAGACTCAACTCATTCTGAGGGTCTCCTCAGCACAGTTATCCCCAACAGCCAGAGCAGGGCCCTGTGCACGGGAGAGAGCAGAGAACAATCAGTAGTGTGGTCTCCAAACCACCCAGACAAAAGACTTCCCCACCTCCTCCACCAAAAGAACCAAATCAGGAATAGGAGGCAGGGAAAATACCCAGAGCCAAAGTTGCCTTTTCCTGTTGGTGAACACAAGGAAAAGATAAATTATACCTTCCATTAGTAACATAATTACTTTAATTAAAGTTTAGGGGATCAGAAAAGCCAGTTCTGAATGTCATATTTCCAAAGATGTATGTTGAGCTTGAGAGAATAGAAATAGAGCCCTGTACATAACCACATATACTAACTGGAGCTGTGAATGGTTAAGAGAGCAATTAAATGACAATCAGGATTCCATTCTCTAACAACTCCCTTGTCTCTGCCCTCATTCTACACCCAGGTAACAATTAAATGCAAGGACTTTGGTGGGTTTTTCCCATTCCTCCTCCAAACAATAGTCATCCCTCGAGGCTCTCAGATTTCGCTTTGAATCCTCTCCTAAAGACTCTGTCCCATGAAAGTCCTCCCCTCGTCAGCCACTGCACAGTACTTGTTTTCTGCATCACATGTTTTCCCTCTTAATTGGGCTGATCTCAGCTTTGTGCTCTAATGTGTCATATACAGCCTTCTAATTGTGTCGTGTCTCCCTAACAAGATTATAAGCTCTCAGGAGGCGCAGAACATGTCATATGAAAGCACAGACATTTAGAGCTGGAGGGATCTCAGAAATTGTACCGCAGATGAGAAAACAGACCACTCAGCTAGTCAAGGGGGCAAGGGAAACTAGAGGTCATGAATTCTAACTCAGTTTCCCAGCCCTGCTAGGAGCTTTTGAATGAATTCCGCTAATTATCACTTTGATCAGGCTCCAGAGACAGAGTGCTGGGAGCAGCTGGGCAGGAGAATGCTCCCTCCGCCCACTCCCCTGTATTCCGGGGTCCAGTCTTCACTCCAGGGGACTGGTGCCATTGAATGGGGTGGAAGGAAGGTGCGCCCATATGAGGCAGGTTAATGGAGGTTTGAGGAGAGACTTTAGCCAAAGTCCCTGTACTCACTGCAGACAGATGACTACACAAGTGCTGTCATTTGAGGTGGGGAGAAGGTCTGGTCTCTGAGGGCAGCAAGCTGCCTCCCTCCCTGAAGCCCTAACAAAGGGCAGGGCTTTGCTGAAGGTGCTTCCCCAGCTCCCCTCCTTTTCCTTTCCCCCTTGTCTGAGCTCAGGCTTCCCAGAAGCAGGCTCAGAGCAGTCTTTAAAGGTGAAGCGCCTAGAAACCCACAGGAGAGGAAGCCAATCAAGGGTGCAATTTCAAGACAAGCCCCATGGAGGGGTAGCGTCAGGCGGTTGCAAGTGAACTCTGGAGCATGTTACCACGGAGTTGTTCCAGCTGGCAGAGAGCTGGGCACTGGCACTTTGCACCCTGGGGCGTTGCCTACAGACAGCTGCACAGACCCGAGTTTCCAGGCTCTTCATTTTCTCTTACAGTTGGGCAGAGTGGGCTCCAGGTTGCCCAAGGGCAGGCCACTGAGAAGCCACGGGTGCTGACTGTTAGAAGCTCAAGAACACTTACAGGGCGTTCATATAACGGCAGCAAGGGACCCAAGGAGATCCGGGCAAAGCACCCACATTGTCAGTCTCACCAGGATATTTGTATCTAGTCAAAAAGTAGCTTGGAAACTTAATAAACAGGTATCTGTGGCCTCTGCTTTCTGGTTTCATGCATTGGTGATTCAGGTACGGTTATCTGGACTGGGGGAAATGGGAGAAGACAATGTCTCCATGAGGGAAAGACCTTCAGGACACCTGGGTGGGAAAGGAGAAGGGGAGGAGCTGGGGAAGCTCCAAGGGCGCAAGTAAAGGAATGTGATGGTTTAAGGAGAAGGGCAAGTTGATTTGTATTTTTAAATATTCTCCCACCACACTTAATATGCGTGATAATGTGGGAGTCACTGGAAAGATTGTCTAACAGGCTTCCAGAAACTTCTCAAGATAGCATTCACCTTGGTACATCAGGAGGTAGTGGAGTATTGGATTTAAAGCTCAGCCCTACAATGGGAGAGGGAGAAGGAGGAAAGAGGGGAGAGAGAGAGATTTAGCAAAGGCCAAAAAAGCCTACAATATCATCTCCTATCCTACATGCTCTTTAAAACCTTAGTTTTTGGGTGGAGGAGGCAAGATTTGAAGTCTCTTTCCCCTCCCTATGAATCCGGGTGGGCCTGTAAGCCCCTTGTAACAAACAGAAGGCAGTCGAAGGGACACAACCTCTGAAGCTAATCAGAAAAGCTGGCAGAGATTCTACCAGGTTCACTTGGATTCTTAGAGTTCTGGGCTCGCCATATTATGAGGAAGCCCAACTGGCTAACATGGAGAGAACAAATGGAAGCCCTGAGCCTCCATGGGAGAGAGAGAAAAATGACAGTCAGCCTCTAGCTGTTCCAGTTATCATCTGAGCATAATCCAAGCCTGAATTGTTCAGCCAAGCCCGTCCAAAATTCCCAATCCACAGACCAGCAGGAAATAATAAAATGACTGTTTTTGATTTAAGCCACTAAGTGGTGATTTGCTACCCAGCAACAGATAACCAAACAATGCTTTATAAATGCCAGTTGTTGGCGTTATTATTCACCACAGTACTAAGATATCATCTACAGCCTTGCAGGTTGTGAAATATGCTTTCATTTTATTCCACCAAGAGTGAATCAGTATCTCAGGGAAGGAGTTTCACTAATCAAGATCACAGAGGTCTGATGCAGCGCCCAGAATGCCAATTTTACTACCAAAATGGAAAAGCAAGGGGCTTAAACATCCCATCCTGAGGTCAGATTGTTTCCCTTATGTAAGAAATTTACTTGGGAAACTAAACAGTAATCAGGTTTTCTAGCAAACATAGAGAATAAGGAAAATTCATTGTCCAACTCAAGTGATTTGATGGTATCAAGTCAAAGGAGTGTGTTGTATTCAGAAGTCCTGGATGAGATCCAAGGAATCCTCCACTGTCAGAACCTGATACCTGAGACCTTGGGTCAGGACATTTTCTCCTTCAAATGGCCCTTGGCTGGGCTCTGACAGCACTGGCTTCTCTGATTTTCATTTTACCAGCTTCTATACAAATGAATTCCACTTCTGATTGGGACGGCATTTCCTTAGTCCAACAGATTTTGATAGTATTCTATGACAAAAAAAAAAAAAAGTCATAGTGTTCTATGAAAGATAAAGTCATATAAATTCAAGAAATACTCAATTCAACAGGGTAAAAAAAGGGTTCATTATCATAGGACTTCTCAGAGCCTTGAATATGCTAATTCGTGATACAAACCTCCAGGGGGAAGTTGTCATAGGATAATGAATTCTCCCATACAAACGTACTGCCCTCATTTCTAGGTTACAGTGTGATAAATGCTGCTTTATAAATAGTTTCAATCAAATTGTGCTCTGAACCAGGAATCATTCTAACTACTTATGTTGTCTTTATATATGACTTTTCTGGTCCGTTAAGTTGATTTTATAATTTAAGTCTCAAAAGATGCATTTCATTTTCCTTTTGACCAAATTCTCTTGAGGAGTATTACTCTGTTGCCCTGAGGAGTTTGGGGTCTGGAGGGCAGGGAAGGTACTACGATAGAGATCTCAAGTATTACAATACCTATCAGAAATAACAAATGACTTTAGAGAGGGAACTCATTCAAGGTGGGCTTGGAAATCAGAATAGAGGTTTGACAAGAAGCAGCATGGAAGAAAAGGGGCCCCTCAAGCTGGAGAAGTAGCATCAACAGAGACCCAAAAAGTAGCAGGGAACAGAATACTCAGGAAATTGGGCAGAGTACATGTGGTGGAGGTGATACGAGTTAGGTGTGAGATAGAGGCAGGCTTAAGAATCTTGGAGACAGAACAGAAAAATAGGCCAGCCACTAAGTGTTCCAGGAAGGGGCAGCCTGAACCTGCCCTGCCCAGAATAATAGAAAATTTCAAAATCCCCTAAAGGCAGGACAGGGGCAATCTAAGACCACCCTGTCCAGTATTCATGGCAAGGCAGCAGAAACCTACATGCAAAGAGTGGTGCTCAGAGACCTCTCACTGGGCAAGGTAAACAGGAAAGCCTGCTGATGCAGACAGGAGCCAATAACCATGGGCCATTTTAAATTCAAAGAGCCAATGAGAGTGTGGAGAGTATGCCACCAATAACTGGGAGAACATTTAAGGCTTAAAAACTCCTAGACAAAGAGTCAAAAGCAGAAACCCACTCAGGACCCCATCGACTATGTCAGAGGCTTTTCACAGTCCTTGAATTCATTCTTTGATTCCTGAGTCCAAGGTCCCTGGAAGAAAAATGAAACACATGTATCAGAGAGAGGAAGTTGGCAATGCAGGAGTACAGGGTGCCATGCTAAAGAGACCAGGCTCTTGATTAGCAGTTCTCAACCTGTGGGCCACACCCCTTTGTAACAATGAAAATACCTCCTGCATATCAGACATTTACATTACGATTCATAACAGTAGCAAAATTATAGTTATGAAGTAGCAACATGATGAAAATGATTTTATAGTTGGGGGTCACCACAACACGAGGAACTGTATTAAAGAGTCGCGGCATTAGGAAGGTTGAGAACCACTGCTCTAGATGGAGGCATAAGGACCCAGAGACAGACTATAAAAAAGTAAGAGTGGCGTGATAAGGCTCACAAGCTGGGAAAAGAACTCTGAAGGTAGTGGATGAAGTGGGCTGAGAAAGTTAAATAAGGGAGGCCTCTCGGGAAGTTGCTGCAGTGCCCCACAGAAATGTCAGCTGACTCCTGGAAATATGTAGTGACTCCATAATCTCCCGTATACCTCTCCGAGCAATAGGAGACAGACTATTAGAACATCTGCTCTTTAGAAAAAAACTAAAACAAAAAACTGAGCTCTGTGCTGGAGGCTTTTTGAAAAATCATCAGATCATTTCAGGCATGCAACTTCACATAATGACAAAACAAAAGCAAAGTGTTCCTTGGTGAAAGCACAGAAGAAAATCACATAAATCCAGCCCTTCCGAGGAGAATGGGATTCATCCCAGCCCTCAATATAGCAAGACATGAAATGTGATGGTTAATTTTACATTAACTATCAACTTGACTAGGCCACGGGTGCCAAGATGTTTGGTTAAGCATTATTCTGGGTATGTCTGTAAGGATGTTTCTGGGTGAGATTGTCATTTAAATCAGTGGAATGAATAAGCAGATTATCCTCCCCAAGGTAGGTGGGCTGCATTCAATCTATTGAAGGCCTGAATAGAACAGAAGACTGAGCAAGAGAGAATTTGCTATCTTGCCTGATAGTCTTTGAGATGGGACATTTATCTCTTCCTGATTTTAAATACCTACTCAGACTCAAACTCAAACTGGAATTATAATGTTGGCTCTCCTGGGTCTCAGAATCAATCAATCTATCTATTTATCTATCTATCTCCCTCCTATTGGTTCTGTTTCTCTGGACAACCCAGATCTAAGGCACAGCCAAACATTCCCAAAGCTAATATGTAACTGTATATATTATATCTCTTAATCAGTACTCTGCTCTGAACTCTCTCCACCAAAGTTGGAGGGATTATGCAGTCTGTAACCCTACAGGGCTTTCTTCTAGTGCTAAAGCATCAGGGTTCTCATACAACCACTTATTTAGAAGGAAATCTCTTTGTCTTCTGTCCTCATTGATTATAACAAGGTGATTGTATTCTAAACTAATCTGGTCATTTGACAGGAAAGAGCCCAGCATGAGCCCAGAGATTTCACAAAGAGACCAGGAACACAGTATCTGGTCTCCCAGGCATCCACAAGCCACCTCACAGGTGTCCCAAGTGGGTACTGGGCTCTCTCTCTCACAGGACACATAAAAAACAGTTCTCCCTCAGGCTTGGCAAATCTGAACTCTGTTTCCTTTCCAGCTACTTCTGTCTCTTGCCTCCAAAAGCCTTCTAGCTTAGGAGTGAGAAACTTAAATACCTGAGAGACCCAGCAGGTGGTGTAAATGAGCTGACTCTACACGTGGATTAGGAAGACAAGAGGGAAGGGTAAGGACTATGGCTAACCAGAAACACATGGCTTCTAAAGCATGAAGGTTCCGAAAATGTGGAACAAGTATTGATTGATCATTCAATTTTCTGGAAAAAGCCTAAAATCTGGGTTTGTATGTAGAATGTCTTCATTTTTATTAATAAATGTTAGCAAACAGCTTAAACTCAGACTAACACTGTTCAGACCAACCAGACACACCACCTCACTGGCTTCAGCCCTGGGACCTGTGTGGAGCACTCTTGAGTGCTCCCCTTTCAGAGAGTTTGGGCTATCAAAAGCAAAGGAAAAGTCTGCTTCAGTGTGACAGCACAAAAACTTGCTGAGCCAAAGGAACAAAAAGGGTTGGCTATGTTCTGTATGCTTGGAATAGATTTTTGGAGGCTATGCTGTAGGTTATAACTACAACATACAGCACAAATTGAACTTTCACTAAAGAATCCCACCATAACTATTTTCACAGAGCAGCCTTGGATCTGGCAGAATATCCCAAGGACTACTGGAGGAGGGCAAATTAGGAGCAGGGCTCACATTCAATTAGGACATTTCAGTTTGGTTGTACCAGCTGTTAAAATATTAAATACAAAATTCTCTTACTGTCCAAATTCTTACTATCCAACATTCAAAAACCGAAATTTCAGACAATTTAGTTCTCCCTTCCTACCTGAACTCCCTATATAATTCACACTATACTTATTCAAACTCAAGGATCAAATACTCCTACTTCTTTATTGGAGGTAAATATCCCTGCCTTGAGTGCGGTGAGAAGCCTCCCATCGCCATCTCCCCTAGCTGCCCTGACCTTTCCCCCAGGACCCTTCAGACTTTCCCATGATTCAAGAACCAAAACAGTAACACCTGGGCTTTTGGGATCTATGGCTAGAATTAGAAAAAAAATGAGTTTTCTTTTCCTCAAAAGCAAAAGTCTTCAATTTGTTCTACTCTAAGAAAGAAAAGCAATTAAGACAAAGCTGTTAATTTTCCTTCAGAAAGCAATCTCAATCTTCCTACGTTGGTACAAGTAGCAGGTCAGTCTTTGCCTCATCTCGGAAACGTTCCTCTCCTCTGCCCTGAAACCACTTTTGCCAGACTTTTTTGCCAGTAGTCTTCTGGATCATCCAATGAGTGATGATGCTGGGAGATTGGAAGGCAAAAGATAGAGAGAAGTGAGGGTATTTCTCCCTTCTTTCTGCTTCATTTGGCATCTCCTCCCTCCATGGTCTTAGCTCCCATCAGCAGCCTCTGTAACAGATCCAGCTCCTGCTGAGAAGCCCCTCTCTCACTGTGCTTATGTGGAACTGACTATAGCCCAAGCACCATGGAAGGCATGTGACCTGCCCAGGCCAATCACAGAATAACATGTTCATGGTCTCATGATTGGCTCAGAAATGAGCACCTGACCTAATCCAAGCCAATCAGGTCAAACAGAGCTAAGCCTGGGACTTTTCCTTGAGCAATAAAGAATTTCATTTTTCTCAGGGCGTGGAGCTGTGCAGATGTAATTCTGGAATTCATACATGGTGGAAGACTGCTTCCAAGTGACTTCCGAGTGAAATCAGAAAGGTACCACAGAGAGATAGGGGAAGGGAAAGAGAATCCAAGTCTTGATAGCATCATTTGAACCTTTATAGCTAGCTGCATTCAAAGCGTGTCTGGTTTTGAACTATTTCATTATGTATTTCTTTAAAAAAATTTTTTGTTTGTTAGTTTCAGCAAGTTTGAGTTGGATTTCCGTCCCTTGCAACCAAAAGAGTTCTAATATACTTATAGCAAGTAAGGTGTTACGTTAGTCACTGGGCAGAATCTCAAGAAAAACAAGATCTCAGGCAGCTTAGGGAGGAAGGAAAGAGATCCATTACTTGAAGCAGATGGTATAATGGGAGCGGGAGATACATAAAAAGCACAACTACTCAACTTCTATTTTGCCTCCATATTTTAAGGGAAAATTATCTTCATACAGAGAAGGTAAAACGAATGTTTTTTTCAAGGTGCTGAAATCTGAAATCAGTGAAGAGATAGAAGGAAGCTCATTGCCACTTTGAGAGAGTCCAAATCATTTGTTCCAACGGAGCCACATTGCGGTGAACTTAAAGGACTCAGAGATGACAGTACAAGCCCACTGTGGGTGCACTTTGAAGGACTGTGGGGAGTAAAAGCATCTGGATATTTTTAAGTGGGTTTTGTTATGTACAGTCTAATGAGCTGTATTTAATTATTGGAAAATTAAACTGCTGGGTTTTGAACACAATAAAAAAGACAGCAGCATGGGTTCAAAAAGAACAAGTTATGCCAAACCACTCTAATCTCTTTCCTTTAATAAAATTATGAGATGGACATAAAAGAAGATGTGACATACAGAATTTATCCAGATGGTAAAATGATTGGCAGTCTTTTTTCCTGGTTTTGAGAATTCTTGTTTTCAAATGGAGAAACAAGTCACATGACAGAACAACTCAAATGATTAATTGATCAGAGCCAAAGAGTGTTTGATCAATGGAATAATGAAACTTGGGGGATAGAGCCTTGTGGGCAAATGCTACAAGGCCCTATCCTATTTTAAATTATATATCAGTGGTTATAACATTTATTGATTTTTAAAATTGTATAAATCTTGGAGAGATTTGTTGTTAAAATTAGGCTATGAAAGATTATAAAGCCTCAATAATTTATCTTAAAAGTGACACTGTAAGTTTTAATAATAAGTAAAGTCCTATATTTAGGTTTTTAAAAAAGAACTACACAAGTACAGGATGGAGACGATCTGGCTTAACTACATTTCCACTAAAAAAAAATTGTAGGCATTTCACTTGTCCAACAAATGTGATATGGTGCCACCACTACAGAAGGTAACACAAATTTCCTAAAGTGGGAGAATGCCTGTAACCTCTGTTAAGTGGATAAAAACAAGTCTACAGAATCCACACCCCCTTCCACATGCCCAGATAATAATAGGAAAAAAGGCCAAAATGGCAGCAGGGGTTCACGCTCAGTGGTGCAAATACAGATCTTATTTTCCTCTTTGTGTTGTTCCATATTTTACACATTTACTTTGATTACTTTTTATAATTAAAATGTGATTTTAGCTCAAGATGGATCAAAAGTGTGATATGGCTAATAAAAACAAAAGAAATATAGTCTTAGGCTGCATACGTAGTATTCTATTTTCCAGAAAAGGGCTGTTGATCAGTCCGCTGTGCAGTACATTAGGGGAGAACCACATCTGGAAGAGTGAAGCAAGTCCTAGATACTATGTTTGTTTCAAGTGAGACTTTGGGGTTGGACTGCATATGAAGATTGGGAAGGATGCGAGTGGTCTGAAGGGTAAAGGAACTGGTAAGTTCAGCCTGTAAAGAAAAAACTTAATGGTCTATGTTTGCTTTCTTTACCTATGTTAAGAGCTCTCCTATGGGGTAGTAAGTAGGCTTGTAACAGATTAAAGGTGGTCACAAACTTGGTAACACTCATCCTGTTGAGAGGTAAGGGTCTATGTCCCTTCATGAGTGCCCTTTATGATCAGACTCCCACACTACAGTGTAGGAAGGATGAGAGGTATGTGGCACCTGAGACAAGTTTGGATAATTCCTTAAAGTCTGTAACAAGCTGCTTATAAACTGCTACCTGTGAGATGAGACCAAAAACCACAAAGATAATAAAAGTTAGCTCCATCCTAAGGGAATCCCACATGCAAGGAGGACCCAGAGCAGAAAGAGGACACAGAAGCAAATAATGGGTGAGTCTTTGCCAGTGGCTGAAGATCATAGTCCTTGGCTAGTGCACCTGCTGAGCAGAGCGACGGAGGGCTTCCCCTGCTGCCCTGGTTTTCTGCTGTATTTCTTAGCGCCACCTTTGTTTCTATTTTCTCCATCCCTCTTCTCCTCCTTTCTTGGATTCTAATTTCTTCTACATCTCCATTTTAGATGAACCACCAGGACACTGGATCCAGAGTTTAGGGGCTTTGTCTACTCAATACATGGAAGTGAGTCTCACCATAAGAATTCTGAGTTAGGGTCTAGGAGGAGAGAGAACTCCACACTTCCACAGCATCTGGCTTTAGCAATCCAAAACCGAGGAGTACCAGAATACTTTCTAGCATTTTCCTAGGAACATATTAGCTATCCACACTCACTCATCACAGGAGTAGGGTATAGTCTGTAACTAGACCTAATAGTGTATCTTCTGAGAAGCAGCTTCTGCTTCGTCTGTGGCTCAGCTGGGAATAATCTGTATAAGCTTGAGGCATGACCAATGTCCTGACTTCCTCTCGTCTACAAAATGAAGCCCCTGAGTAACCAGGTAGCACTCTCTCCCTGAGTTTTTCCTCCACTCTCTCCCTGAGTTTTTCCTCCAAAGTTTTCTTTTGCAAAACCTCTACTTTTCCTTTGTGAGCATTTACCAAAATGTATAAAACGTGTGTGTCTTTCTTTGCTTTCATTGGCTTTTTGCCCCACTAGCCTGTACATTTCTGAAGACAGGGGCTACGTCCTTGCTCTCTGCTATGTACTCAGCATCACAGACAGTACCTTACACAGTTAAAACATTAAAAAATATTTGTCTAATAAATAAATAAGGGTTTTTTAAATTAACTCTGCCCATCTTTGAGTCTAAGTTTCATTTACTGGGTACATATTTGGGAAACTTTCCACGCACACATCAAAGTCAGAGCAAAGAGAGAAATCATGAAACTGCAAGAAACCAATTATCCAATTTTCAAAGTTTAGGCTTGATACATATTCACAAATAACTAGGGGACAGCCACAGCGTGATGGGTTAAAAATAAATCACTTTCACGTGATCAGTGTTGCCATCTTTCCAAACATTGTCATTTAGTCTCTTTTGACAGGACATCGCCCGGCAGAGAATAATAATATGACAACTGTTGTGCTGGACAAAATGTAACAAAGTTATCATTCTTTGGAGTGTTAGATATTTGTGTTCTGTGAATTGATATTTAAATCAGATGAAAGGAATATGCAATAAGTCAGCTTGAGGAGAGAGACAGGCGTTTCTGCCCCCATGGAAAACAACTGGGCCGTCAGCAAATGCCAGTATTTGGGGTGAGGGGAGATAAATTGGGGGAGAAGAGCTGTCAGTCTTTGTACCACTTTCAGATCAATGGTAAGTGTGAGTGTGCAGGCTCATCACAGCCCAGAGGAGCCGTGTAGCTCAAGATAAAGATTTCCATATGGTGATGCAAATGAGGGCCCTTTTTCCCCAGAGGTGTCTGAGAAGAACCAATAACCTGGAGAATTGCTCAGAAGCAGCTTGAAGAAAGGAAAGTTAGGTGAGGGGAAGGAGGCAAGTGTCTGGCTAAAATAGAGCTGCCACTGTCGTTGATGATTTTATTGGCCTGGGGTTCTGCACCATGCCCACAGAAAACAAAGGGCTGGGTCTGTTGCCTTTATTATCAAGCAGCAAAAGGGATTTGTTCTCCTCCATCACTCTGCCTGGTATTAAGCTTTCACCCGGTTTTCCTTTGCATCCCAAATCTCGCATCTCTACTCTTTCTCTTCCGTACTCCGAGAGTGTGGGTCTCTCTTCCGCAGCCCTGAATGTGAGTTTCTCCCTGTGTCCCTTCTAGAACTCACAGCTACCTGACAATGACAGCTTGTAGGGTGCTTTACAGTTTGCTAACAACATCCACATACCTTGTCTCTCTGGATCTTCATGATAATCCTTTAAGGAACTTCATGAGCAGGGAGCTCATTAAGCAGAGAATAGTAATGGGTCTGGGACGGCTGCACAGAGTAGACCATAAGTCCCTGCTTTCTCATTTCTCAGCTTTGTGACTTCAGCAAGTTACTTAACCTTTCCACTCCTCAGTTCTTGATCCTAGGCTGACTTTTAATCCAGAAGGTGATAGGGAGTTTTACTAAGAGCTTAGACTCTAGCTCCTGACTTGCTGGGCAGAATCTCTGTCATTGGCCTGCCACCTGACCCTGAGCCATAGTTCACATTTCTGTGCCTCAGTGTCCACATCTGGAAACTGGGGGTAATGATAGTAATATCTCCAAATCAAAAAGTTGTGAAGATGAAGGAGGTTAATATAAATAAAGCACTTAAAACGTGGCATGCAATAATTACTGTAATCACTGTGTAAGTTTTGCTATGATTAGTCATTTTTTTTTAAACATGTTCTTGACTCACTCATAAAATTAAAACATCAGCATTGTAGAAATCCTGGGAAATCTCTAATTTGCTCTTTCTGCTTAATTATTTTTTCATGAGTCTTAGTGAGCACTGTTTTAAAATATTCAGCCGAAGCTTCCTCCCAGCGGTACTGTGCTCCCTCCCACAGGGCTGTCATAAAGCTGTAGGACGTAGAACACAGGGGCAGTTGTGCACTTCTCCGTCCACAACACACAACCAGGAGAGAGCAGGACTGAAATTAAGGCCAGAGTTTTCCTTTTCTTTGGGGCTGGTTGCTTGCTTGCTTTCTATAGTTTTGTTGTCATTTTAATTTGGCCTCTCCATGCTGCTCTCCCTCTGGCACAGCCACTCACTTTCAGAATCTAAGATGACAAAATTCCCATGATGTGTGCTGACCTGGAAAAAGAGAGGAAAAAATAAACACCTATAACTTTTCCAAGACAGGGAAGGAGATGCTTTCTCCACAGTCTCCTCTCATGGGCTTTCTCTGACACCCCCAGAGAAGCCCTCTGGCCTTCTCAATCCAACAAGATGCCAGGCACCCTTCCCAAAGGCAGATGTGGCCAAGTGACACTGTTAGCCACCCTCCTTTGGGCTAGATGAGGGTGTTTTTCTTAAATAGGTCAAGTATCAGGAGCCACATAATTTCACATGTATCCCGGGATGATTTTAAGGGGAAAGGGGGCACAGTTGACAGGCAAAGACCAGGATGTATGGCCAGCCCAGAGGTGTTGGTGGCCACAGTCAGTGACTCCAGTCCCAGGTGTCAGATGTGCGGCTGCTCTGTAGCCAGAACATCTTCATGAGAGCTCAGATCCCCAGGGTCAAATCCCCTTTCAGGATTTTCTCCTCCTGGTTTTCTCCAGACTTTTTTGTACAATATTACAATGCCCTTGGCTAGTATAGAAGAAGTACGTGATCCTCCACAACAGAAAAGACGGGCGTGTTTCCTCACCAGGAAAGGAAGAAACTTCATTCTAGTACCAAGCCCATACTCAGCAGACTTCACAAATACTTGACTGTTTTCAAGATGACAAAATAGGTAACACTGATCAAGTACTTTCTCTAAGACAGGCACCAGCAACCCGAGGAGGTAAGACCTCCCAAATAAGAGATGAGGAAATAGAGACTTAGAAAGGTTGAACAATTGCCCAAGGTCACAAAACGCGTGATAAGTGACAGCCAAGACTCAAATCCAGGTCTGTCTGCCACCAAAGTCTACTTTTTTAACCACTAAGACTAATACCGAGGATGATAATAACAAACACTACGTGCCAAACATTTCATATGTATTCTTTGTACATATATTGTCCCTAGGGCATTAGAGTTATTGTCATGCCCTTTTACAGGTGAAGGAACGTAGCACAGAAAACCTAACTGACATGAACAAGACCGCGCTGCTCTTGAACGCCTAAGCTGAGATACCAACCCACCCAGTTTCGTATAGAGACTTGTCCCCCCCCCCGCCCCCCGCTGTCTCTCTACTTGCTGCTCCATGACTTGTGGTGACCCAAGACAACATTATTTGGGTGAGAATTCTTCCATGACAGAAGAAGATAAAATGAAGACTCAGGCAGACACTTTCAGCCAATGTAATAAATTCTTGCTATATTATTATTTATTTGGTCCAGAGCTTCCTAGGAACTGTCAGGGACATAACAAGAGACACATGCTTTAGCTCTCTAGAACTTTAAAGTCCCTTCAGTCCACTTTAGATAAAAATAAGGCTGAGTCACATATGCAAAAGAAAATCTGTAAGTAGGAAATATCTACTGAGAGTAGCTGGACGCTAGTACTGTGCTAGGTAGGTTCTTTTGCATTCCCTGCTTCCTTTGATCTGCACAGCCTTCCTGGGAAGTAAGCGTTGTTTTCCCCTATTTTACAAATAAAGAAACAGTTCAGGAGGGAAAGAGACCCCTCAGCTGTTAGCTCTGTTCCCACCAGACCAGGAATTCTACCAGGCCACATCTTATGATCATCCAGCTTCACACATTGTAGCAGCACTCACATTTAATTTTTTTCTTAATATTCTGCGTGCGCACACACACACACACACATGAAAAGCCAGCTATTTAAGAACTAAATATAGAACTGATTGCTGGGTTCAGTGTTTATTCTAATTCGTGCAGGTTCATAAAGTCCACTTTAGACAAAAATAAGGCGGGCTCACATATGTAAAAGAAAATCAGTTCATATTTACAAGCTCCATAAAACCTGCTGCAAATACGTGAGTAAAAAGATGCCTCAAATGCATTTACAGCGTTACCCAAATGTCTCACTAGCAGTGGCCTGGAGGAGGTTCAGAGAGGGCTAAAATGCAAGAATTCAAGTAATCTATGAGGATAATATATTCTAACTACTAAATGAACAGGACAATCTGAGAATATTGGATTCAAATGGATTTTCCTCTGTTTGCAAAACCTCTGCAGAACACACCATAAACAAGGCTTATGACATATTTAGAGGACTAGCCTTCCTGCCCAAAATATTCTGGCAATTGCTGGTATTTTAGGGTACAGAAACACTCCCCACACCCAGCCTGGTGCTACCCAGGCTCATAGTTCATTAAACCAACAACTACTATGCCTTCAGAATTATTGCCCTTAAAAATGTGGTCTCACCCTCCAGAAATTTACCATGTGACACTAGTAGATTTAAGGAAGACACAATTGGAGCCATTGGTTGGCAGGCACCAAGGCCCACTCAGAATGACCCCAGGAGAAGGGAGATTTGCTCCTTCCTTGTTAGGAAGGGTAAAATCTTGAAGAACTTTGGTGCAGGGAGCACAGCCAGGCTTCTATCCATTTCTCCTTCACTCTGGAACATCTGGTCTTGTTCCTTCATCTCCATTCTCAAGGATTCTCTCACTTCTTTCTTTCCCCACCCATCCCTTTGTGCATCCACACAACCAGTTAAGAATAGATGGGACAGTTGACCTTGATTTGACAACAAACTCTGCTACAAAGGATTCAAGAGCCTGCCCAAGTGCCAAGAAACACCCAGAGCCACTCAAAATCGCAGCTTCCCTGGGTAGGAGGTGCTACCTTGGGGACCCTTGCTCCATTGACTGGGCCTACAGGGTGGAGCAGCAGGATTATTTTGAGTGCGCTTCACAGCTGGCCCCCTACATTTTATTCCTTCTTGGGAGAAGTATCCTCTGCAAAGGGGCCATTTTCCAAAGAGGGAACCTAACTTAAAAGAGATGCCCAACTACACGGAGGTCAGAGCCTCAGCACTTATGCCTCTCAGGACACAGAAGAAAGAAAAAGCCCTCTGAGAGCATGTACCCCTGAGTCTGCAAAGGAGTAATGGTCATTTTACAGCTGCCTCGGGCCATAATTTACTGATCCACACTATTATCTACTCTATCAGCATTAATGCAGAGCTTGTAGCAAGCCTGTGATTGGTACAAAATCAGAAAACAAAGTCACCAACCTACTAAAGAGCATAAACATGCCTGTAACCAAGCATAATGTAAGGATGAAGGTGGAACATGCCTCAAAACAGAGAGGAAAGTGGAGTTTGTTAAAGGATGGCTCTACACAGGCATTTAGGTGTCACATGCACTCTGAAAGTCAGGTTTTAACACACAGGAGGTACCTCAGTCTCAGGCAGGTAAAGGACTTTGTCCACAGTCACACTGTTAGCCACAAGATTTGGACCCTGCTCTTTCCATGATGGTATTTGTGACTTCCTTCTAGAAAAGCACATTACCCAAAGTGAGTTACAGAAGGCCCAGAGAAAGCAGAGGAGAAAGGGAGGGCTCCTCAGGGGGTTCAAGGAAGACAGCATTGGTGAGATTTCCACTCAGGTTGGAAGAATTATGATATAAAATCAAATTGCTAGCATACTTTCAACAGCATGTGGGGAGACACCTACAGAAGGGGAGAAAACATGTGCAAACTATGTGTCTGACAAAGGACTGATATCCAGAATCTGCAAGGGATTCAAACAACTCAGCAAGAAAAAGGCAAACAGCTCCATTAAAAAGTGGGCAAATGACATGGACAGGCATTTTTCAAAAATAGATATAGAGGGTGGCACCTGTGGTCAAGGAGTATGGCGCCAGGCCCCTATACCAGAGGTGATGGATTCAAATCCAGCCCCAGCCAAAAACAGCAAAAAAAAAGAAAAAAAAAATAGATATAGAAATAGCAAACAAACATATGAAAAAATGCTCAATAATCAGAGAAATGCAAATTAAAGCCACAATGAGATACCACCTTACTACAATTAGAATGGCCATTACTTTAAAGTCAAAAAAATGGATGTCAGCATGGATGTGGTAAAAAGGGAACACTAATACACTGTTGATGGAAATGTAATTAACCTTCGATATGATGATTAGTGTGAAGACTTAGCCAAGAACTAAAAGTAGCCCTATCATTGATCCCACAATGCCACTTTGTATCTACCCAAAGGAAAAGAAATTATTGTATCAAAAACATACCTGCACTTCTGTGTCTATTGCAGTACAATTCACAATTGCAAAAATGTGGAATCAATCTAAGTGTCCATCAACCAATGAGTGAATAAAGAAAATACAGTGTATACATACACTATGGAATGCTACTCAGTTATAAGGAAAAGATAGAGTAATGCCTTTTGCAGCAACTTAGGTGGAAGTGAAGCTATTATCCTAAATGAAGTAACCCTGAAACATAAAAATAAATGCCACATGTTCTCATTTATAAGTGGGAGCTAAACTATGGCTACACAAGGGCATAGGGAGTGATATAATGGAGTTGCAGACTCAAAAAGGAGAAAGGATATAGGGAGGTAGGGGAAAGGGATGAAAACATAATTATGAGGTGCAACACACACACCTCGGTGATGGCTGGCAGAAGCCTGGACTCCACCAGTGCACAATATATGTATGTAACAGAATACAACTTGTATCCCCTGAATCTATTAAAATTTTTTAAAAGGGAGAAAAAACTGTGTGCAGAGAAGTTGATTTGGGAAGATTTGTTTGAAGCAGGCACAGTAAGAGATTGAAGATGTGAAGACGCATAAAAAGTACCAAGAGCAGACCCCAAACGGCACCAAATGGGGCCATTTAGTGTAGAAGCAAATAGACCCATGCCCTCAACCAGCCCTATATCACAAATGTTTATATGGATTAGTATTCCCTCTTGTACTATTAGTGTTAGAATTATAATTATTGGTGATTAGTGCTGCTAAGGATACTTTTGGACTATAAAGACATGGATAAATTACACTGATGTGTTTTCTAGGGAAACTAGAAGGTGCAGTCAAAACTCTATTTATTGGCTCTCAGTGTGGCTTGGGCTAAGGGTATAGTCTTGGAAAAGTCAATTAACTCCCCCAAATTTCAGTCACTTCACTAGCCAAATGAGAGCTGTGACAGCTCTAAAAGTCTCTCTGGAGAGAGAAATTATTCCTATCCATTCAACTCCAGCAGTGCCAGCGACCTTGTGGGAGGTAGCAACATTCTTCCTTCTGGAGCAGCCCATTCATACCGAGGTGTTAATCCCAAAGATAATACCCTTCTGCCTCCTCTCTCTGCTCCATTTCCCTGGAAATGTCTGAACACAACAACTATGAGAATGACATGAAGGCTGTGTTGGCCAATTGGATGAAAGTATTTCAAATTGGATATAGAAGCAACACACTGTACCCCATGATAGTATTAATGTACACAACTATGATTTAATAAAAATAAATAAATAAATAAATAAAAATAAAAACTAAAAAAACAAAAGACAGCCCTACCATTGTCCAGTTGTTACTGTTATACCATGACCATATTCATTATAACATTAGGGGGCATTTGGCATCTTACTAAAAAGGAAAAAAATACATTAATATGGCAAAATTATTTTTACTTAGCATGTTTCAGGGCACAAATATTTATTTTTGATGCTAAGCTACTTTTGCCATATATAGGCAGCACTAGCCCCTTGATATCTATGAAAATGAAAATACGTGGCAGAGAACAGGGATCCTACACTGGGGGATGCTAAGAGCTGAATCCAAGCCAGGCCCAGCTCCTCCACTCTGCTGGAGGCCTTAGCAATAGTGGCAGGCCTGTCCTGATAGCCCTATCTCTTGTTCAAAGGCCAAAGCCAATCTATATCGGGGCATGTGATTTGAAGCTTTCCGTCCCAAATTCTGTCCAAACAGGGTACTTGCAGTTACAGTGTTAGAAGTTCAGGCACTGGAGCTTTGGAGGTTCTTTAACCTCTAGAGCACACCTTTAAAACCAGATATCCTGGGCTCAGTGGGCCTATGGTTCAGTGGGTAGGGTGTTGGCCCCATATACCAAGGATGGCAAATTGAAACCCAGCCCTGCCACACTGTAACAAAAAATAGCCAGGCATTGTGGTGGGCACCTGTAGACCCACCTATTTGGGAGGGTGAGGCAAGAGAATCACCTAAGCCCAGGAGCTGTAGGTTGCTGCGAGCTGTGACGTCATAGCACTCTAACGAGGGCAATAAAGTGAGACTCTGTCTCTAAAAAAAAAAAAGCAAAAAAAAACAGATATCCTTGGGGGAGGTAAAATCTTAATTCAGGAATGACAAATAGGTTTTATCTAAAGTGTCAACTTTAATCAATTGGTAACTAGGGCCTGGAGCATTACACCCAAAAAAACCTCTTACACTGTTCCTTAGGGTAATATTCAAAATATTTCACGATCTACCAGTCAGCACAAATAGTAGAGCTGGAAGAGTGGCTCCACCCAACCCCCAAGGCTCACTCCAACCCACATCCTTCCAGGCATCCTGATAGTTTGGGAGTTAACTCTTTAGTTGGTAGGAGGTCAGGAGAGCCTAAGGGCTTGGCTATTTACCAACAGACCGAGAAATGATTTGATGTCTAAGCCACCCAATTATGTGCTCAGTGTTACTTACCTACGGCTGTCTCTCAATCCATGAGAAGTGGGCTATAGCAAATAGCAGTGTCAGTAGAGGGGGGAGGCCTGGCAAAAGAGAGTGCTGCACCATGTTAAGTATTTGCCTGAAGTCTTTACCTCCTAAAGAATCCACATTTTCCTTAATGGGTTCTAGAACCAGAAACAGCATGTTGTGGGAATTAGAATTTTGACTAGATACAAGTTCAGAGTTGAGAAGGTGAACCTTAGATGTAAATACTGGATATACATCTATT
The DNA here is from genome assembly GCF_000181295.1 of Otolemur garnettii. Taxonomy (NCBI): domain Eukaryota; kingdom Metazoa; phylum Chordata; class Mammalia; order Primates; family Galagidae; genus Otolemur; species Otolemur garnettii. Next base: position 15,993,204 of record NW_003852416.1, read on the forward strand.
GACTTGCTTTTTGTTGCAAGGAACCTTCTTGACATGAAACAGGAGTACTTATGGTTCATGATGTAATTTTAGTGAAATTAGCCTTAGAAAGCTAAAAATGACAAGATTGTTTCTATTCACTTTAATTAAAATTATAGGTAGGATCAAGCCTATTAGTCTGACACAGAAAGAGGCTTTTAGATCCTAGAAATCTCGTAAATGTGGCCAAGTTCGTCTGGCCCTTTGTGGGTGCTCACTAATTAGAAGATTCCAGCAAAAGACAACCTCGAGCAGCAGTTCTCAACCTCTGGGTCCTGACCCCTTTGTGACAATGAAAATACATCCTGCATATGAGATGTTTACATTACGATTCATAACAGTAGCAAAATAACAGTTACGAAGTAGCAACAAAAATACTTTTATGGTTGGGGGTCACCACAACATAGGGAACTATATTAAAGGGTCATGGCATTAGGAAGGTTGAGAACCTCTGGTAGAATTAGCTTGCATGTTGGGCACCTGGCCTAGCAGGTATAGCTGATCACCAAATATGAGAATGACTTAGACCCTTGTGCCCTTAGAGACACACAGGTGCAAAAAATCTAAGTCTCTCTCATACTTCAAGGTACGTCAGAAATGCCTAGGCAGCGTGTTTAAATACAGATTCATGAGCTACATTCCAAATTGACTTTATTTTAGGTTGTAGATCATACTTTTAGAAGAGTTAGTGAGAATGAGAACCCAAGAGGATTCTGGAGAAGATGGAAGCAGACAATAAAATAGAGGAAGAAAATGTGAGGACGTAGGGATACCTGACATAAACTCCCCAAGTCTGGCTTTCCTGGCTTTCCAGATCCTGCCTTTGTCCAAATAATGAGTTAGGTTCATTTATTAATACAGAGCAATAAATGCTTGCTCTGTGTTCATTGATTCAAATCATACAGTGGCAGCCACCCTAGAAGGTAGGCACTACTGTTATTCTCATTAAACTGAGGCCCAAGGCCCAACATCACCCAGCCTGAAGATAGTGAAGCCAGGCTTTGAAAACAGACATCCCAACACTTATCTACGGCCCTTGCTGCCCAAGTAGGAGGATTATTATAATACGTCTGAGCCAATAGCTTATACTATACTCATAGACTAGCTAGAATTAAAGACAACTATCAGCTTCTATTCATCTTATAATTAATCTCACTGGTAGAAAATACGGAACAGAAAATAAAACTGACAATGGGTAAAACTGCATCTAATAAATTTCATTTTAATGCAAACTTGGCTAAAGAATTACATCTCTCTGAAAAAAGGGGGAAAAATCAAACCTATAAAGTCATTGTGGCAAAGTTAAAATTTGAATTAGTCCCCAAACAAACAAAACTGAGTGATGACTGCTGAATCCCATGAAACATTTAAATAACTAATACCAATTCTTCTCAAACTCTTCCCAAAAATTGAAAAAAGGAAAATACTTTCAAACTCATTTTATGAGACTAGCATAACTCTGATACCAAACGGAGACAAGGACACTACAAGGAGAGGAAATTACAAAACAATATCCCTGATGAATACAGATACAAAAATCCTGGACAAAAACTAGCAAACTGAGTTCAACAATGCATCAAAAGGAGCATTCACTGTGAGCAAGTAGGATTTATCCCATGAATGCAAGGATGGTTGCACATAAGCAAATCTATAAGTGTGACACACCATATCAACAGAGTGGAGGATAAAAAACTTTATGATCATCTTAATAGGTGCCTAAAATGCATTTGACAAAATTCAATATCCTTTTGTGATAAAAACTCTCAACAAATTAGGGATAAAAGGAATGTAACTCAATACAGTAAAGGTCATACTCATATATGACAAACCCACAACCGACATCATATCCAATGGGAAAGGCTGAAAGCTTTTCCTCTAAAATCAGAAACAAGAAAAAGATCCCCACTCTTGCTACTTCTATTCTATATAGTCCTTGTAATCCTAGGCAGAGCAATTAAGTAATAGAAAAAAACAAAAGGCATTGTTTAGAAATTGGAAAGGAAGAAGTTAATTTGTCCCTGTTAGCAGATGACAAACTCTCATATATTAAAAAAAAAAAAAAAAAAACTCTAAATATTCCACCAGAAAACCATTAAAAATAATAAGTGAATTCAGTAGTTACAGGATATAAAAATCAATATATAAAAGTCAATAGCATTTCGAGACAATAACAAACCATCTCCCAAAAAAGAAGCAAAGAAAACAATCCTATTTACCACAGCTACAAAAAAATTTAAATACCTAGGAATAAATTGAACCAAGGAGATAAAAGACTTTCACACTGAAGACCAGGAAATATTGATGAAATAAATTTAGGAAGACACAAATAAATGGAAATATATCCTGTGTTCATGGATTTAAAAAAGTAATATTGCTAAAATGTTCATACTACATAAAATGATCTACAAATTCAACACAATCCCTTTCAAAATTTTAATGACATTTTTCACAGAAATAGATGAAAAATTCTAAAATTCATAGAACCACAAAAGATCCTGAATAGCCAAAGCAATTTTGAGCACAAAGAGCAAGCCTGGAGACATTACACTTTTTGACTTCAAAACATATTATAAAGCTATAGTAGTCAAAAAGGCATAATAGTGGAATAAAAACAGACACAAACTAATAAAACAGAAGAGAGACGTCAGAAATAAATCACATATTTATGGTTAATTGATTTTTTTAAAGGCAGAGTCTCACTGAGTCACCAAGACTGGAGTGCAGTGATGTGAGCATAGCTCACTGCAACCTCAAACTCTTGAGCTCAACCAGTCCTCCTGCCTCAGCTGGGACTATACCGGACCTGGCTAATCTTTCTTATTTTTGTAGAGCCAAGGTCTTGCCAGGCTAGTTTTGAATTCCTGACTCAAGCATCCTCCTGTTTTGACCTCCCAAAGTGCTGGGACTACAGGCACAAGCCACCACACCCAGCCTGATCAATGGATTTTTGACCATAATGTCAAGAACACACAATGAAGAAAGGACGGGCTCTTTGATAAACAGCGTTGGTACACCTGGATGAAATTTGACCCTTATCTCAAACCATATACAAAAATCAACTCAAAATGGGTTCAAGACATAAATGTCAGACTTGAAATTATAAAGCTACTGAAATAAAACATAGCAGAAAAACTCCACGACATTGATCAGGGCAATGATTTTTTTTTTGGATATGACCTAAAAAGCAAAAGTAACAAAAGCAAAAATACACAAATAGGTTTACATCAAACTAAAAAGCTTTTGCACAGAAAAAAAGATGAAAAATTTTCTTAAAAAGAAAGAAAGAAAATCAACAAGGTAACCTACAGAATGGGAGAGAATATTTGCAAATCATACATGTAATAAAGAGTTAATATTCAAAATATATAAGGAACTCGAAAACCAAATAGTAAAAAGCAAATAACCTGATTAAGGAATGGGCAAAAGACCTGGATAGAGTTTCTAGAACAGTGGTTCTCAACCTTCCTAATGCTACAACACTGTAATACAGTTCCTGTGGGTTGCGACCCACAGGTTGAGAACCACTGTTCTAGAAGAAGACATACAAATGGCCAGCAGGCCATTTTAAGCACAAAATGCTTAAAAATCATTAATCATTAGAGAATACAAACTGAAACAACAATGAGACACCACCTCACATTTGTTAGAATGCCTATTATAAAAAAAGACAAACATAACAAGTGTTGGAGAGGATGAGGAGAAAAGGAAACCTTTATATATTCTTGAATGTGAATTAGTACAGCCACTTTGGAAAACAGTATGTAGGTTCCTTAAGTACTCAAAAATAGAACTACTATATGATCCAGCAAGCCCATTACTGAATATATCTCTAAAAGAAATTTAATCAGTGTATCAAAAAGATCTCTACTATCCCATGTTTACTGCAGCCCTATTCACAATAGCTGAGATACGGCATCAATCTAAGTGTCCATCAACAAATGAAAGGATAAGGAAAATGCGGCATATACACACAGCAGAATATTATTCAGTCTTATAAAAAGAAGGAGATGTCATCTGTGACAACATGGATGAACTTGGAGGCCTCTAGGTTGAATGAAGTCAGCCAGGCACAGAAAGACAAATACCGCATAGTCTCACTTGTGTGTGGAATCTAAAGTAGTCCGGTTCATAGCTGGTGAGAGTACAGGGGTGGTCACAAGGCTGGAGGGAGCGGGTTGGGAAGATTCAAAGGATACAAAATGTCAGTGAGACAGAGGAATGAGTTGAAGGGATACCTAGATATCATGGCGACAATAGTTAATAACAATGTATTATAGTCTTGAAAGTTGCTAAAAAAATATTTTAAATGTTCTCACCACAAAAAGTAAAAGAGAAAACATACATGCTAATTAGCTTGATTTAGCTATATCCCAATGCATTCATATTTTGTAGCATGTTGTAATAATAAATATATATATTTACTTGTCAGCTAAAATAACTAAATGTTCTTTAAAAAAATCCTGAGTAATAAATATTATTGTAAAATACATGTGCAACAGAATTTCTCATAATAAAAGTGGCAAGATGGTTGAAAATTTTTAGATGCTTCAGTATAAAAAAATTATCAGGGAATTAAATTTACTTAACAGAATTTTCTCCAAAAATCATTTTGAACAAAAAACTAAGGTATTATTATTCTAATAAAAATGACATTATAAATATGGAAACAAAATGGTTTGCGGGGGTCAAAATAGCAAGGAACAAGCTTTCAGTAGGTCAAACTGGGGTGACTTTATCACTGTAGCCTATTGCTTTGAGCAGCTACCCTGGGCCTCACACAATCATGATGTAAATTCATGTGGCAGTTGGTCGGGTGCTGCTGAGTGGGGTGTGTTCCCACATGCCTCCAGCAACAATATGCGGTCCCCAATAACATGCTGTTACACCTTCCTGGGAAACTGCGGTAGAGAATTGCTTCTGAATTGATACACTGTTCTTATGAATGTGCAATTTTCCCACTAGGGCAGGAAAAAAATGCTTGAGAAACAATGCTTCAAATATCGAGACCTTCCGTACGTGCTTGTCTCTCTCTCTCTCCCACCCTCTGTGGCCCAGGTGTTCAAACACCTGTGCCCTGGCCACCACATGCTACCTGCTCTAGCCACTATACTCACCATTTCTCACTGGACCACTTGCTGCAAGAGTGTCCTCCTCAGGCATCCTGCTTCCACTCTGGCCTCTTTACAATCATTCTTCAGTCTGTGGCTGGAGGGATGCCTCAAAAATATAAGTCAAATCATTTTGTTCCTCTTCTTAAAGCCCTTCAATAAGTATGAAATCCTTATCCTGGCTTATGAAATCCTTTACAACCTGACCCCTGCCTACTGCGCTAAATGCATCTTGCACCTCCTTCCCGCCTTCCCCCTCTCCGCTGCCTTTCCCCCATTCCTGTTCATCCCAGCCTCAGCCTGCTCCTTCCTCTACCTGGAGCACTCTCTCTCCTGGTCTTGTCCTACTTGTCTTCTTGACTCGGATGAAATGTCACATCTTTGCAGAGAACTCCTCTGACCACTGCTTTCAAACCGAAGAAACCACAGTTACCACAACTTCATCCTGTTTTTAACTCTCTTCATAACACAACATCTCATATTTTTATTTGTTCAATATTTGCCTGATTCTCCATCACAACGCTAAGTTCCATCAGGGCAGGGTCTAGTGTGGTCTTGTTCCCTGTATGTAATTACCCGTGTGTATTCATAAAGGGTACACGTAAGTGAATGAGTGAGTGAGTGAATGATCGTATGAAATAGCTTAAGGCTGCTGACGTTTTAGGAGCCAGTGTTGGAAATATCAGAGAGAAAAGAAGATAAGAAAATTCTTCCTTTTCTCAACCAAAGACCCTCCTTGAATTCCCCCTTTCCTTTCGGAAGCCTACCTATGCACAGGCCTCACTTCACTGCTTCTGCAGCAGTGATCTACTTTTGTGTAACCGTTCACTCATGGCGATATCGCTCCTGCCACCATATTTCATTATCTGCCACGTCATACCACTCAGCCTCTTTGCCTGACTTGAATCTCCTCAGCAAGAGTATTCTCCTTGTAGGCTTGGGCTGGGTTTTGTAACCTTCACCTCCTAGTGGGCATCCAAGAAGTATTTCATAAACCACAGGTGCTCAGGGTTGGAAGTGACCTTAGGGGGCACTTTCTTAAAACTCCTATTGTGGAGATAAAGGAGGCAGAGACCTCAGATGTGAAGTGACTTGCCCAAGATCTCACAGCCTGCTGAATACAGGACTGGTCCTTGAACCTGGGTCCCCTGGCCCCAGGTTAGCACTCTTTCTACTGTGCCAATGCAGACATGTTTAGAAATGCAGGTTCCTAGGCTTCCTTCTGAGACCTGGAAAGGGGCTTGGAATAGATACTCAAAGTGACCGTGGTGATGGTGACTCCAGGGAGCCAGAGACAGCACTGCTTCTGGAGCCTAATGACAGGCTAAGTCAGAGGAAATTGCTGACCTGTGGTAGTATTTAATGTACAAACCACAGTTCCATACGGTTTTACCCAAAGACATTCCGTTGGGTATAAAGTGCTAAGTGTGAAAGGGGAAGCAACCCAGGAAGCAGATTATAGCTTTAAAATTTTTTTTTAAATCTGAGCAGAAGGATGATAAACAGACCCCCTATGTGGAAATTTCATGAAGACAGAGACAGCTTTCTTTACTGAACCAAAAGGCACCCAAGATGCCCAGGTAGTTGTGGGTTGTAAGTGGCCACGACAACTTCCTCATCACTGAAAAGGTGATGGCAACAATAATAGTTTCTACAGCTGGCATCTGTTGAGAGATCACTCTTTCTGAGGACCTCTTTAGTATTAACTCATACTTAGAGCAATCCCACTAGTTCAACACTTACAGTTGAGGGAACTGAGGCGGGAAGCAGGTCAGGAACTAGCCCCAGGGTGTGGGTTAGGATGTGGAGACCACGCCCACACCCACTTCGCTGTCTTGAACATGTCCGAGGAAAGCTGGACAACAAGCAAGGACTTTGGAAAGTCATCTCCAGTATGGAATGAAAAGCTGAATTAAGCCCCTCCAAGGAAACTTCTGGGCCCAGAGTTTGAAGAGTCTGGGATGCTGAGGTAGGGGTCCCAGGGGAGGAATTCCTCACCATAGCGTCTTCTTCCCCAAGTCCTCTCCTCCCACCATCCTCCTGCTTAAGTGAAAGGTGTTCCCACATGGACTCACAGGGTAGGGCCAGGAATGTGAGGTTATACATTCCTATCTATTACGGAGTCTCTACGTGCCAGGCACAATTCTATCCACATAAGACACCGTGTCTTATGTACTCCTCCTGACACCACCAAAGTGGGTTTATGCCCCCGTTTTACAGATAAGGAGACTGAGGCATAGGAGAGGGGCCTCGTCTTTGTGAGTCAGTGGCAGAGCCAGGCTTTCTGACTCCAGAAGCTTGCCTGTGGAATGGGACTGCCAGAAAGAGCTGTCTCTTCCCTGTTCTTCTCCAGATGTTAGAGGGGCCTGAGAGCCAAGTGGCACTGAGGGCACGGAAAGAAGTGTTGAGTTCTCCATGTTGGCTGCAAAAGGCACACGTCTCCTGCAGCCTCAGCCCCTGTACCAGATCAGCTTATCTCAGCCGCTCCCGGTACTGTGCCCTATCAGAAAGCACGAGGTGGGGGAGCAATGTGCCTTTCCCAACCTTAACTGATCAACAAATTTGGAAAAATCACAAGAAAGTCTTCCCAGACGGTCCAACAACAAATAAGAGGAAGACCAAGATGCTCAGTAAACATTTAAAACCTGGACCGAGCCCCTCTCGCCCAACTTGTCCATCTCCTCTGGTGACAGCAATAGGAGCACGTGCAGAGCTGGCAGCTCCCCTGGCTCCTGGGCGAGACCCACCTTCCTGCAAGGTGCAGGCAGCAGCCGCCTCTCTAGAGTCCTAGCTGCGGTGCCCGCTGCATCAGGGACAGCTGCTGTTTCCTTTACTCGCCTGATAACGATATCATTTACCTTGCGGGTTCCTTTGGCTGGTTTGGGTTTATATGCTACAGGAGTTCTCAATTAGCCTCTCGCCTCTACCATCTGCCGCTGAGAAGGATGGCATTCGTGAGAAGCAGCTACAGAGCTTCCCTTTTCTCTTTGCTCAGAACCAGTGAGAAGAGGATGGAGGGCTGGCTTCCAGAACACTCACCGCTTCTCTGCTATGCAGGGAGGGGGAGCCAGAGATTGTGACAGAGTTAGGTAGAGAAGACCCCACAGCTCTGAGGTGACTCATTGGCGCCAGCTCCTGAGTCCCTCTCCAACTCAGCTCTGCCTGGCAGACCCAGGGTCACCACTCTCACCTTTCTGAAGCAACTCAATTTCCAGCAACCTCAGCTTTGCCTGTGGACAGTGAAGAAGGCGGCTTAGATGATGTTGACAGGCCTGATATTTGATCCATGTTTCCCAAATTTTACTTTTAGAATATTCATTAACAGATGTCCAATTTAGGTGTCCCTTCATCAGGTAAAGTGAAACAATTCCATCCCTCATTTTTTACCCGAGAGAAATGAAAACATACATCCATACAAGCATTTGTACACAAATAGCCAGAGCAGTTTTATTCTTGCACCTCCAACTTCCGTCAGCTGTGAAGCGGATCAGCAGTGGTGCACCCAGATGGTGTAACACAACCTGGCAACACAAAGGCACAAGCTGCAGAAAAACACAACATGATCGAACCCAGGAACAATCACACCGAGGGAAGGCAACTGGACACACAAAAGACCACTTCCTGTATGATTCCATTTTTGTGAAATTCTAAAAAAGAAACCCTAGTTATAGAAAATGGATCACAGGTGGTTGAGAGCTGGGAAAGAGGGTTGGCTACCAAGGGTCATGAAGGGGTTTGGGCGGCTGATCAAAATGTCCTGTATCTTGACTGTGGTGTTGATTACATGGATGCAACCATTTGTCAAAACTTGTTAAGCTGCACCTTTGTTTTAGAATAAATTTCATCATAGGTAAGCCATACCTCAATAAGACCATTATTTGTGAAAAACAAATAGGTTAAAAAAAAAACCCACAGGACTTCTCAGAGCCTTTAATATGCTCCTGTGCATTTTAAATCTTCCTGAAGGTGCTATTATGTCTAAGGATTCCCAAATTCATTCTACAAAGGATTTCATAAAAACTTTTACAGAATATTAATTAAAATCTTGAGAAAACGTGCAGAGAAAATTGCACTGGAGAATTACCAATCTAGACAGTGCATTGCCCTCTTTACAGTTTCTTTTAAAATTCAAGCACCCTTGAGGAAGGAAGAACATTCAGTGTGACATCTTCGTGGGAATTGGTTTAGGAGGTAATTTCCCGCAGATTGGAGGGCCAGGTGTTAGCCCAAGAACAGTGGGTGAGGGAGAGGGTGTTGGGTCTTGAAACAGAAAGTGGGGGCCAGAAACCCAGCTGGGCTGCCTGTATGCTGTGGTCACTTGTCCATCCATCCAACAAACAGTCACGCACCCTGAAAGGCAGTTGGCCGAGTCCAGGTAATCAAGTCACACATGGTCCCTGCCCTCTGTGAGCTCACAGCCTTGCTCGCTGTGGTCAGGAGCTGCCCACGTTGTCATCTATGATTTTCTTCTCTGGCTTCTCACCTCTTCCTAGGAGAGAAGATGATGGCTCACTGACACTTGGGTCCTACACATTCCACACCCCTCCAGCCAGAGTGGTCACCAGCTCTAACCAGCAGTTTGTCCCCAGGCTCCCCAATCACCAGAAGGGATCCAGAGCTGGACCAGGGAGTCCTGGTGGGTGGCATCAGAGAGAGAGTGTTCCACTCATTTCATCTCAATCCATGTCCAAATTCTCCCTACCCCTCAAGGAGCCTCTTACTCCGAATGGTGAAAAAAACAGACGAGAGTGACCATCACAAAGGCAGCTGCATGAAGCGCGACTGCTTTGTTAAGTGGACGAAGCCCTGGTCCACTGGCTCTGTTCTCACTCCCTGTCTTCCTCCTGTCCCCTAACATCTGGCTGACATGGCCATCTGGCCCCTGTGCAGAAACAGGGTACAGATCCAGACTGCAATCTCAGTCTGCCTGATTCCAGAAACGGAGCTCGGAATTAATCTAGTAAACTTTTAAGTTCCTTCCTTCCCTTTTCAGAGAAGGAAGGCAGAGCCCACAGTGTAACAGACTTTCTTCTCCTGTTTCCATATTCCACATACCTGGCCTATTACCCAGCCACAAAAAGTCCCTGGGCCTAGAACAAAAGTGCACAGGGGATTGAGCCAGAGGCAGTAACACACAGCCTCTGTCTCCAGCTCCCCTGACTTCTCAGGGATGTGTCCAGAGATGGCAATTGGAGTCCTGGGAAGTTTAAGTTAACTTTTTCAGGTTTTTGGCTATCACTTTCCACACTGGGTCTGGGCATGAGGTAGACCCTCCTCCCTCCACAGGAGCCTTGGACCATGGCCGGGCATCTCCATGGTGAGCTGCACCATCTGAGACCTCACACACCATCTGGGGACACAAAGAGTCAGGGATGGTGGAGAGCTGGGCAGCATCGGCAACTTCTGGTTCCCCGGGCAGTGGCAGCCTGAACAGTGGTGGGGGGAGCACAGTGGCACCTTACGTTCAGCAGAAATGTCCTCACCAGCCTGGTTCTATGGCTCTAGCAGCAACTGGCCTCCTAGATTTCCTGGATCCTGCTAGTTTTCCAGGGCTGGTTCTGGAGACTTCTTACAATTCTTCCCCTAATATCTTTTCTTTTCTTTCTTTCTTTTTTTTTTTTTTTGAGACAGAGTCTCAAGCTGTTGCCCTCGGTAGAATGCCATGGCATCACAGCTCACAGCAACCTCAAATTCATGGGCTTAAGTGATTCTCTTGCCTCAGCCTCCCAAGTACCTGGGACTACAGGTGCCTGCCACAGTGCCTGGGTATTTTTTTGTTGTTGCAGTTGTCATTGTTGTTTAGCAGGCCCAGGCTGGGCTCAAACCCACCAGCCTCACTGTATGTGGCTGGCACCCTACCCATTGAGCGACAAGCACCAAGCCTTCCCCTAATACCCTTTCAGTAAGTTTCATTGCTACTGAGGACACCATGTATACGCAATACCCATTGTCTCTAAACCAGCAGTTATCGAACTTTCTGGTCTCAAGACCCCTTTCAGCTCATAAAAAGTAGGGACCTCCAAAGAACTTCTGTTTGTGTAGGTTATATCTACTGATGTTTGCCATATTAGAAATTAAAATGTTGTATACTTTTTTAAAAGACATTAATTCATTTAAAAATGACAACAAGCTAATTAATAACTTAAATTCATAACAGATTAACATACATTAGGTATATTTTTGTGAAAGATAACATTTTCCAAAATTGTCTTAAAATAGTGACGTGAGTATTTGGTATGTTTGCAAATCTTGTTAACGGCCAGTATAATCCAGGACGGCTGGAGTCACATATCTACTTTTCCCTTCAATCTGTTCTGATATCACACATCATATAGCCTTTGGATAACTCCACTGTTTGTTCATGACAGGGATTTAAAAAGACAAGGGTTTTGGTGTTGTTATAAAAAATAACTCAGACGAGTTTCCAGGTAACGCTTTAAGAATCACTACTCTAAACCTTCCAAACTTGTTTATAGTATTGACTAGTTTGCTAAAGACCAGACCTGAACGTACTGAGGAACAAATAAATGGTCATAGTGCTCTCAGCGGGGGGAAAGGGGGCACACCAGCTGCATGCTGGGCGGCCAGAAAGCAGAGCAATTGCTGCCCCAGCCCCATAGAAGGAAGTTCCGTGAGGACAGCATATCAATTGTTGTGTCCACTGCTCTATCCCTGGAGCCGGATCACCTAGTAGGGGCTCAATATATGTGTGTTGAATGAATGGATAAAATAAACACATGAAGGTGTGTATATATGTGTGTGTGTGTGCATGTGTATGTATGTATGTGTACACACACACACACATAAATATTTAAATAATCTACTTAAACATTTAAAAAAAATTTTTTTTGAGACAGAGTCTCACTTTTTGCCCTTGGTAGAGTGTCCTGGCATCATATCCCACAGCAACCTCAACTCTTGGGCTCAAGCAGTTGACTTGCCTCAGCCTCCCACGTAGCTGGGACTGCAGGCACCCACCACAATGCCTGGCTATCTTTTAGAGACGGGGTCTTGCTCTTGCTCAGGCAATCCCACCTGCCTCAGCCTCCCAGAGTGCTAGGATCACAGGCATGCGCCACCATGCTTGGCCTAAAATTTTTGAACTATAAAAGAAAGCAAGAAAAAAAGAAGTGCAGATGCCTTGAGTTAGGAAGCGTGTCCTGGGAACACTCAGCTGTCCGGAAGAGCCACCAGACAGGGAGCACCTGATGCCAGCTCTGTGCTGTATTTGTCTGCATTTGTGATTCCTGCACTCACAGGTACTCTGTGTGGCGCCTAAATGGCCACATTGTGGAGAGATGGCTCATTTTTCAAGCACTGCACTTGTCCCTTGTGAGTGCCAAGTTGTCGGAATGCTTTTTCCAAGAATCTCCCAGAGGCAGATTCCGCAAAGCTATCAAACCTGTGAGTAGGCCAAGAAACTTTCTACCCCAGTTACTTCCAATTTCTTCCCTTATAAGAGAATCATTACTTCCCATGGAATCCGATAATACACCCCACAGGAGAGAAGGGAGTTGCTCCAGATGAGGCAGGAGGGAAGGCCAGGGCTCAGTGGAATTAACCGCCTCTCCACCTGTCCCCTGCCTCCCTCCAGCCTCCGTGCCAGGAGCTGCCAGTGGCTGCAGCCCACCCTAGGCACACCCAGGGACATACCAAGATTCTTGGCAGATTGAGCCCCTGCTTCCAGGTGGGCTAAGGTTCGACCTCATTCCCTTCCATGGCCTCTGTGAGTTACTCCTTACATCCTTAAAAGTTTCCCATTTATTGCTTAAGCCAATTTGAGAAAGATGTCACTTGCAGCCCAAGTGGCCTTAATCTAGTCAGTCAGCTCTCACAGGTGCCTGGAGCCCCTGCCCCTTCCCAGAACTCGCCCAGACGCAACGCACTCTGCTAGGAACTCTGGGCTGAGTTGGAGAAGCAGCCACAGTAACAGCCTGTGACCGTCCAGCTGGCCAGCATAGTCCACCCTACAGGGCAGGGCTCCTTCACACCAGATGCAATCAAAGTTAACCCCTCCACCTCTCTTCCAGCAAATGAAAGAAGCAGGGGAGGGAAAAAAAAAAAAACACTTTCATTTTTGGCAAGAACTAAACACAATTATAGCTCAGTAGATCGACGAGAAAATTGACAAGAGCCAATCCTTTGCACAAGGCATGCTCTGATTTCATGGCGTCAAATTATTTTTTAAAGGGCATTAATATCACAAGCTGATGACTTTTAGCCCTGAGCAAATGATGCATTTTAATGTTTCTTTACACATAGCTCTCAGCCCAAGTGAAGCCCTCTTTCCGCAAAGCATTAGCAAACATTTACATTTCAAACCTCAACAGAAGAGTTGTTGTTGAAATTTTCTTTTCATTTTTTTCATATATGCCCAGACAGATAAATCATATTTCACATGTTAAGTGGTGTGTAGAATTCCATTTCTAACCCCTGGCATACCATTAGAAGGTAGTGGCACCTGGCTTTCAGGCCTACAATCTAAAGATTGATTTTTAAAGGAAGGAAGAAATTCAGAGACATCATCAAACACTGGGACTTCTGTGGCGGGCAGGCTCTTTTTGAAATGGCAGTGTATTTTCAGGTTCCTTTATTCCTCTGCACAGGGGAAGGCACCAGACAATTCGTGCCTTGTGCTGAGTGAGGGTCAGAGCAGGATCCTCAGAACCGACAAAGCCCGCTGGTATTTACTTTTCTAGGTAGAGCCAAGGCCAAAATGACAGTGAAACCAGAGGCAGGTGAAAATTAGGCTCAATTAGAGCCAGGGGCTCATTTATTTTAATAAATTCAAATGGTTGAGAGACACCAAATTAGAGATCGTGAGTGGGTAGTTAGAATCTGCTGCATTTTAAGTCCTCTTACCACAGAGTTTAGACTCCAGACTAAAGTTTTCAAACGCACCAGAGATTAATGCCTTGAGCATACAATCTCTGTAGTCAGGAAGGTATGGGTTCAAATCCCAGCTCAGCCACTTCCTGGCAGGAAGACCTTATACAAGCTGCTCAACTTCTATGAACATTTTTTCCAACTGTCTGTTGAGTGTCTGGGCCCTGGGCCCTCTGACCAGGTATGTCCCGCCTCATTGACGCTCCCAGCCCCATCCCTGCACCTCCTCCCCCAGAACCCTCTGATCATGAGGCAGGCAGCCATCTCTGTAATCCCAGGGGCCAACCCTGCACCCCTGCACCCCTGCACCTCCTAACTGGTGAAAACCCCCACCTCCTGCCTAGGCTCTAGCTCCTACCATTGTCTTGGTGTGTCAGTACCCTAGCATGCCCCTGGGCAGTGTTCTCAGCAGGCCAGAGGAGATCGCCAGGGGCACACAACTAAGCAGGGGGTTCCAGATTACAGGACAATGGGGATGTGGACTCCCCTACTCAATAGACATTCTGCCTCATTATGGACTAATTAGGGGGAGGCAGGGCTGGCTGATAGGAGAGCTCTGGCTGGCAGGAGTGGAGGACTGCCAGACAGGCCTATGGGAGTGCCCATTCCTACAGAAGTCCTCGGGGAAGGGAACTTTAGCCAGTGGAATCTAAGGGAAGTTTCCTAGGGCTCTTCCTATTTGCAGTGTTGGCTAAGACCCTTCTCCGCTTCTAAGATGGGCCCTGGCCAGCTGCCCACTGACTCATTCACTGCACACCAACCCCCTGAAGCCTCCCCTTCAGGGGAGATGCTGTCTGCTTCTGCAGCCCCCACAGCAGTGATGACACCTGGAGAATGGTTTGTAGCCAGCACCTGGTACTGCCCAAGGCAGTATTACCCTGACGGCTGGTCCTCATAGCAGGAGCAGGGCTGCCTCCCTCACCATAACTCCCATTTCCTGAGGCTCTGTCCTCACCTGGTCTCATCAGTTTCTGAGTAATGATGAAAGGAAGGGCTCAGCTTTGTTCTGTGGAGTCTCCATAGGCTGGTGAGTCATTAGTAGGGAGGTTCCTATGAGCCAGGTTCCCACTGGAGCCCTGACTCCTTGGACTAAAGAATCTACCTCTCTCCCCTCCCAGGCCTGGAACAGACATCACTCACTGATGGATCCTGGCACATGCTCCCAGCTCAGCATCTTTGCCCCACACAGCACTCCTGGTGGCCACTAGAGAGCATCAGTGGGTAACCCCACTGGCCTCCCTGCCTGGTGTGAGGCCCTCCATGCAGCATGTAGTGAATAGCAAGTCATGGTTTTTTCTGCCCTCAGAGAATCTGCTATTTAGTTGGAAAAACAAGACCTGCCTCATTACTATGACTTTTAACAGGATCAGACACTTTGGTCAGCCAATACCTGATGAACACCTGTACCAGGCAGAAGAGGCCTAGACCTTTTCCTGATGGAGGTCAGCTCAGAGAAGGCTATGGGAGACAGCTTGGAAGCAGGGACTTTGAATCACACAGTCCTGGTTGAAATCCTGGCTTCACTATTTTCAAGCCTGGTTAACCTTCTCTTTCCTAAGTCTCAGTTTCCCTGTCTATGAAGTGGAAACAATAGTATCTAAAATGTAGGGCTGATCCATGAAAAAAAAAGATGGAGACTTTACATCTTTTGTATTAACTTGGATAGAGTTGAAACACATTCTTCTTAGTAAAGTATCACAAGAATGGAAAAGAAAGTATCCAATGTACTCAATACTATTATGAAGCTGGTAGACTAATACACACCTACACAAGAGAGAAACTCAATTCAATTCAAGTGGGGGGAGGGGAAAGAAGGGAAGGAGAGGGAAGGAGGGAGGAGGATCGGTGTGCTCCCACTTAATGGGCACAATGTAAGGGCATATGGCACACAACTACAAGAGGGACTCCATCTAACAAATGCAAACATTACAACCTAGTTGTTTGTACCCTCACATTAATCTAAAACTAAAAAAAAAAAAAAGTGCCAAATTTATATCTCTAGCTCTGGCCTCTCTGTCCCCTGAAGTCTAACTTACAAGTTTAGCTGCCCACTGGGCCTCTCCAGGAGGGAATAGGTAGCACCACGTGCCCACAAGGGCTGAAGGAGACACCAGTCCAGTTCTCCAAGCTGACCCTGCCACAGCCCTCTTCCTTCCTGTTCAATCTGACCACCATCTGGCCAGGCGCCAAACTCCTAACCGGAAGGTCACGCTTGGTTCCGCCTCTCACGCCGCTGGTGTTGGTCCACTGGTGCGGCCTGCCCTTTCTAACTCCAGCAGGCGTCCTAAGTCCACGGGCTTCCCTCCACCTCCACCAATGCCACCCTAGGCTTCCTGGACTCTGCATTGGCCTCTCTACCGCGTTCGCGCTTGTGCCAGTTCCTCAGAGCGTCCAGATGTTAGGCAGATCACACCACCCCCTGCTTTGGGACTCCCCATTCCCCCTCCCCCAAGGCACTTGGAATAAAACCCAGACTCCCTTCCACCATCTGCACCCACTCTGAGGTCCTGCTAAGCCACAGCCCACCTTCCGGACTCATCCTACCACACATTCCACGAACTGATTGAACAAATGCCCACTTAATGTACATTAGTCCCTATATTCCTTTGCTTCTTAAAGAAAAAGGAAAAGATTCACTTGGCGCCTCAGGGTGGTTCTGATAGCGATCAGAAATTTACCCCTCCCCGCTGCATCCCTGCCTCCCCAAACAATGAAGAAAGTGGGGGTATCACTGCTACTATCGAGTCACAATTTTCCACCTGGGGCTTAAGCTTTGCCTTCCAACATCATCCTTGCTTGTAGTTCACACTATTTTCTTTTAATGATGTGCCTATTCGCTACACAGCGGAAAAAACAGGCAGAGCAAGGCACACAGAGGTAATGGAAACTCTTTGGTGCCCCCTTGTGGTCGTATCTAGTTAGCCGGCGTGCAAGTGCGGGGCAGGGAGGCTTCTTTTTCCTTCAGCTTTAGCGGCAGAGGGGAAGGCTTGCTTGGCAAATGGGAGTCTGAAGCTGGAAGAAGTACTTCCAGGTGCCAGTCTTGAAATATACGTCCCCACCCCCAGGAAGAGAAGTCCAGGTTAAAATGCTTATCAGCCAACTCTAAGCATCAGACTCCTGTTACAATGAGTAACTGCTTCCTGCCTAGCGTCCCCAGTGAGGGTGCCCCCGGGGCTACTATGAGATCATCTGTACTATTTTTGTTGCTTAAAAAAAGGGGGGGGGGTATTCTAGTACTCAATCTTGATAAATTCTATAATGCGTCTCCTTCCCCTCCACCGTTGCCTGTTGAAATGAACTTTCTGTAATCACCAAATGAGTCAGGCAGAACGGGAATGAGGATGTGCTTGAAATAACGCGCGTCTGACAAAGAGGTCCCGTATGCAGTGCTGATCATCGTACGGCAATGCACCAGGGAAAACGTCAGAGACAAGATTCTGCAAGTGAGGAAACAGAGGTGGGGTGTTGTCATCCCCCTGGGTAAACTCAAGGGCAGATGCTGTATTTTGGCGTTTGTAAAGGAACACGTGCCCGGATGAGAAGTTAACTACCTGGGATGTAGAGAACCAAATACTCATTTCCTGCATTGCCAGCCCTTGTAGAGTTTCTACCTTAAAGACAGTTATCTTTGCTCCCCTGAGCCTATTGAAGTGTTAGGCGTCCTCAGACTACGGCCCACGGGCCACATGCAGCCTGCCTAGGACATTTGTCCCGCCCGCCGGGTGTTTTTGCTGCCTCTGCCTGTCCTGCTTAGCAGCCAACTCATCCCGGGGTCCGCAGTCCGGTCCTCCAATGGTCTGAGGGACAGTGAACTGGCCCTGGCTTTAAAAAGATTGCGCCCCCCCCCCCCGTTTGATGCCTAAGTAGGAATTGTGAATAATACCTGATAAGTAGGCAATGCATGAATGAGTTGACAAAAGAATGAATACGCTTGATTTTGAGGAAATGTTTGCCATGTCCACAGCCTCTCTCTGCGGTTGCTTACTTCCTGGGCCTACCCAAGCCCACGGACACCACTTCGGTCCTCGTAGCTTTTCTTCATCTCTTATTTTGAATAGAGTGAAAATGGAACATGGCTAATTTTGCCATAAATTCCTGGAGTCTCTAAATTCCTCTCTGCATAGCTAATTTTTCATTGTCTGCCTATCACGTTATCTTAGTCTGATTAAAGAAAATCTGCTTGCTTCTAACAATGAAAATGGACTTTTTCCTCCAAAGCAGTTCCTTGGCTGAACATTAGAATAAAGCGGGAAGCTTATAGGCGCATGTGCACACACACTCATTCCCACACCTGGGCCCCATCCCAGACCCATTAAATTAAAATCTCTGGGCATCATGGCCTGGGCATTGGGATTATTTGAACACTCCCCAGCTTGCTCTAATGTGTATCGAGGGTTAAAAAGCGCTATCATGAATGAGCTGCCCTTTGCCAGAGAGCACAGACTCGCCAATGATGAATATAGCAAAAGCGAGATTTGATGTTGTCTACCAAGCACCCTTAGACCCAGGCTTGAAGAAAAGGAGGTCTCAAGCCCAGGGGTGATGAAGAGTTCTAGTGCTCACTTCTTCTGGGAACCTCACTTGTTAAGGGCCAAAAGCAGGTGGGGCCCAAGGAACTGGATCTGCCTCTGCCAGCTTGAGCAGAGACAGCACTTCAGGAGCAGGTGCCAGCAGATGTGATGGCATCAGCACAGACCTCAGTGTGGTGGAGCCAGCACGGGCTGGCCTGGAGAGAGCGCCATGGTGATGGGGGGTGACTGGGGACACCAGTGGGGTGGCGCCAACTAGGCTTCCAGATCCTTTAGGAGGATGCTGCCTGTGCACAAGGAACCCACCATTCATTTTAAATCATGCTTTCCCAAGCCACTCATATACATGCAGCACATGGATCTAAATTCAGTCTGCTATATTGTAATTTCTTGCTTTTAATTTAAGGCCTCAAGGCTTCAACTAATTTAAGGGACAATCTGGTGGCAAACAGGAGACCATCTTCTTATAGGAAACGTCATTGGCATAAGGCACTGCTCCCCAAATTTGGAGCACAACTAAGACTTTCTAAATCTTATCTACACTTAAGAAAGCTTTTAAGCCACACCCTGAGCCATGTGGAATAAAATGAAGTCTTATTTACCAGGTAGCAAATCATGGCTAAGTCCATCTCTGCTATTTTCCACCGAACCATTCATTTAATGTCTCTGTGTTCTTGAACATTAGGTGGCTGTCTCTGAAATCACAGAATAAACAAGGGCACAATTCATCACATTGCTGTGTTCCAACAGGGATCCTGCCATCATCCTGATGGCTGGCAGGAAATAGCAGCCACTGGCTTATCAACAAGCCCCAAGGTGAGATCAGAAGTCCCACTCCAGGCTCACTGGTGGACAGGAGCATGGATAAGACTGGTCCCTGGTGTCTTGTGGATACACAAGGGAGGGAGCCACATAGTAGGGCTTGCTGAGGGCAGCCAGGACAGGCGGGGAAGTGAAGGGCCTGGCTCAAAGGGAGAGAAGGCAGACAGGGTTGCTCTTGATCACATCAGCTAGATCCAAGCAAGCTTTCTACAAGGCAGGGCCTTCCCAGGAACTTTTTGTTCACAGCAGAAAGTAAGTTACAGCCATTGACACTGACTCTCGGAGAGCTCATCCGTGGGACCTGCTGTGGAATGGCCTGCTTCCAAGAAGCCTTATTTCCTTTGGCTTCAACCTCAACTCCCATCACCTATTTCACCCTCTGCCTTTAAAAAGCGCTTGTCACATCCAGGACACTCTGTAAGTATCAGTGGTAAAGCTCCCAGATACCAAATAAAATACAGTACTCCATTAGAAAGTTAACCCATAAGATAACAGAGAATGAAATCCGGTCTATGTCCTCCTCTTTTAAGAGGATTTTGTTCAAAACTCTCACACATCATATGCACACAATTTTAAACAGTCTGAAACTCCCTAAAAAGAGACGAAAACAGAAACTCTTGCTGGGGACATGGTCTACACAAGGCTGAATGGCCCTGCAGCCCCAGAAGGGGAGAAAGAGTAGGCTCCAGACGACCCAGAACCCTGGAGAGGGAGGATGGCTGAGCTGCACCCTGACCCGCTGATCCCCACTGCCATGCGGGGGGACATGCTGGGCTCGGTGCAGGTAGAGAGCTGTGGACCCAGGTCTTGGTGGAGCCTTGTGATGAAACTTCTGTTATTTACTGAACCAACTCTATTGCAAGCCTTCTGTGTGTAAGTCCCGGGAATTCTCTGGCTTTCAATGACTTCATCAAAGAATGGGGTTTGGTTTCTCTAAGACTCTTTAACACTCTGGAGAATGAGGCTACAAAGATGTAGGAGATAGTCTCTACTTAGAACAAATTTGGAGGGGGAAAAGGGAGGTGTTTATTCATTCAATAAAGTACCTGCCATCTGCCTTTTGTGTGGAAGGCACAAAAACAGACATGTTCTCCATTGTGTAAAATTTAGAGACAAGTGAGAGACATGGAGGAATCAACAACACCTGGACGAGTACAAAACTGCCTGGAGGTCCATGTGTAGAGGGAGAGGGGGCTGGAGGGAAGTGCCCATGGCAGGGACACAGGGTCTGCTCAGGTGTCCAGCAGCTCAGGCTGCCTACACCAGAAAAAGGACCTGGAGGATGAAATGGGGTGTTGTTAAGAGCTGACAAGACAGTGCTCCTGGCAGTGGGAATGGTGCATGTGAGCTCCCACAGCAAGGGAGCACAGAGATGGGCCAGCAGTTGGAGGCAGGGTGCCCTGAGGACAGCCTGCCAGGGAGCATGAAAGCCAAGAGGTCCAGACCCAAGAAAACCTCAGAAGTCTTACAAAAGCAATTTGGGATTTTTTCTTAAGGGAGCAAAATTAGAGTTTTATTAGGGGAGAAGGGGGAAAGTAAGGGAATGGGTTGAGCTAATCAGACCTATCTTTAGAAAAAATTTGCTTTGCTGCATGGACAGTAGGCTAGAAAAGGCCACGTTGGCATTGGCCAGCCCAAACATGGCTTCCTTTATGTGACCATTGAGTAGAGTTGTGAGCTAGCTTTCTCATAGTTGCTAATGATGAAAATCAGTCAAAATTAACAGTATCCTCAAAAATCCCTTTGATAACCATCAACAGTGAGCCCAGCCCAGTCCTGCCCACCCACTGCTGGAATAGACAACCAATTCTTTGGCAGAGCCCCCAGGAGTCAACTGTGATTAGGGGTAACGTTCTCAGAAATAGATTAGATCAGCTCACCAGCTGTTCTTCAAACTCTTGGTTCCCCTTAGCACAGATAGCACTCACACTCCTGGAAGGCTGGGGAGTTGAGCCTAAGCAAAGAACAGCAGGCTCAGATTCCCACTTTTGATCTCACACTCACTCCAGGACACACCATCAGTGAGGGTATCGCTGCCATTATAAAACATTGAGATCAGTGGCTTAAATAACAGAAATTTATTCTCGTACAGTTCTGAAATCTGAAAGTCCAAGATCAAGGTGTTGGCAGGGTTTGTTGCTCCTAAGGCCTCTCTCCTGGGCTTGTAGACCATCAGCTTCTCCTTGTCCTCTCAGGGCCTCTTCTCTGTGCACACACATTCCTGCTGTGTCTTTGTGTGTCCACACGTCCTCTTCTTATTAGGAGACCCGTCCTATCAGATTAGAGCCCACCCTAAGGGTCTCATTTTAACCTAATCATATCTTTAAAGGTCCTATCTCCAAACACAGTCACATTCTGAGATATGAAGGGTTAGGGCTTCAACTGGTGAATTTGGAGGAGAGAGACAAAATCTTTCTCTACCCCTTCCCCCTTTCCTCTTCCTTTTATTCTCTCTCTCCAACTGTGCAGCAGTGAATTTCCATGAGGTCATTGCACATACCTCAAACATGAGCTGTTTCAAGGCACAAGATCCAGCTGAGTAGATGGCAGATACAGTAAATGGCTCAAGTTGAGAAGACACTAAGCCCTCCAGGAGTGGAGAAGGTCACCTGGCAGGCACACTGGGAGATGTGACTTCTGAGGGCACCTGTGGACAGATACCTAGGAAAGGCACAGCCTGCTGACAGAGGGGAAAGGCAGAAAGAAGTGGGAGTTCTGCAGTGGTGGACATGTGCCCAGGGGTGTGTTGCATCACCAGAGGAGCTGCCAGGGGGCAGAGCTTTCAGAGCAGGGAGGCAGGAGAGATGCTGGTCCAGGGGAGAAGTTGGATTAGAGCAGACTTTGGAGGGCCTTCCATGCTAGAACCACGAGTATGGACTTTACCCTGTAGGTGATGTAAATCCATTCAGAACTTAAAAGTCTAGAAATGGCACAGTGAGAAGAGAGGGGACTGCTCCATGCAAACAGTCAATCAGAAATAACACAAGGTTGCAAATAGCCAAAGATTTGTGTGACATAAGATTTCCTGCAATGTTCTGCTCAAAGTCAAGGTTAGAAATAGCTATGATGATCTCAGTCTGAATACCCTGCCCCCAAATACCAGAGCTGTCACATGACTCACACCTTTAAGCCACTAATCAAAGTGCAAAAAACCCATCTCGTGCCGACAAAAATCAATTTCTGTTTTGCCCTTTGCTTCACAAACGATCTAGATTTTCCAAGGGCAGTAGAAGAAATAAGGTAACTTTTCCAGTAAGATTATTTCATGCAAGAAACAGTCTCCTTTTCAATAAATAGTTTTAAACCATTCTCCCTGGTTTCTGAATCACACTACTCTCCAAAGATATATAAATATCAGGTAGCAGTTTTATTTCCTGTGAGTGGGGAGCTTTGGTTTAATAAGGAGGAGAGAGGCAGGGTGATAGACTCTTGGAGATGAAGCAAGATCTATTAGATCATCTCGGCCATTGCGCTGGGTCCGCCCGAGATTGCTCCCAGCTGCATTGGCATATTCACTGCTGCTCAGGCTAGTCCAGTTTTAAATGATTTAAGGGTAATATATTAAGGACTCATGACTGGCTGTAAAGAGGTGCTTCTTTCTGAGACACTAGCACAGATTTGGCTATAACTGTAGATAGAAGCTCATCCTAGCAGAGGTCAGAGGGCACTTTGCTGTCCTTCAGGTGATGCCAAGGTCACAGAAGTGATGCCATCCTGGACAGCAGTCACTGTCCAAGGAAAAAGACAACTGCATTATGCATTTATTAAAAGCTGAAAGCAACCATGGGCTGTGCTGCTGAAGTAAAGGCCTGAACTCTTAATGTGACAGCACTCAATACAGATATGGTCATTCTGCTCCTTTTGAAACCTGATTTGTGCACCAGCTGTGGATGCAGATGGGCAGCTTCCAGGTCCATTGTGAGGTTCTCAGGGTATAGCAGGCCAGCGCAGCTGTCTCCTCCTCTTCCCCACTGAGCATGTGTATTAACTCCCCTCATCTCCCCACTGAGATCAGGGAGCAATCCACACAGGCCTGGGGTCTCCAGAACTAGGAAAATCTGTGTCTCCCATACCTCAAAAGGCCCATAAGGGTCAAAAATGCTCTGACTATATTTAACCATTTGAAAGCCTTGGTGGTGTGGCTCAGGCTTAAAAATAGAGGAGAGGGCAAAAAGAAATGAGGTTACTCAACCAAGGGAATAGCGGCCATCCATAATTTCCTAACACAGCCTGGAATTACAATAATGATCACTAGATTCAGCAAACACTTACTACACACCAGACACATACACAGTTTCTCCTCTGTTGGTAACATCCTTGAGTAGTTACTACTATTATTCCTATCTCACAGCTCAGGAAACAGATTTAGAGCAGTTTATTTGTCCACTTTTTTTTCATAGCCCTCTACCACACCCACCCAAACAGAATTTTTTAGGCCCCTCTCAGACTTGCCGTCACGACTCTTCACTTGGATCACTGGCAGCCCATGATACGCACATACTGAAAGCCCTGGGCTCCCTTGTGTGGGATTTGTTTACTACAGGAGATATTAAAAGTCACATCTCTCACTATTTCCAATAGGCCCTAATTATAACAATTGTAGGAGAGTTTCTTCCAGTCTCAGTTCAGTACCTGATATAACTGCATGTCTACTGAACAATTTGCTTTAATCTTTGGATATTATAAAAATTCTACAACTGGCCAGGCATGGTGGTGGGTCATGCCTACCATGAGTAATCCTAGCACTCTGGGAGGCCAAGGCAGCTGGATTGCCTGAGTTCATGAGTTCAAGACCAGCCTGAGCCAAAGCAAGACCTCATCTCTAAAAATGGCCAGACATTGTGGCAGGCACCTGTAGTCCCAACCACTCATGAGGCTGAGGCAAGAAAATTGCTTGAGCCCAAGAGTTTGAGGTTGCTGTGAGCTATGATGCCAGAGCACTCTACTGAGGGTGACAAAGAGAGACTCTGTCTCAAAAAAAAAAAAAAAATTCTACAACTGACAGTATTTCCATTTTTACACTCATGACTAGGAAGCCTAGGGATACATTTCTATCCCACCTCTAGCAAACTGTACAAGACACTTCTATGCACTTGCATGTAACAAAAATAGAAAACAGGCTTTTTTCTTTCATTGCTTTCCCTCATCCCACCCCACATTCCTCAGTTAAAATTCTTTTTCTCTTAACACAATATGCATTTTTGTAAGTCACAATGAGTAATTTTTGAAATGAGATTAGATACAAATATGTTTTAAAACATAAAACTACCTAGAGGATGATCACAGAGGTGTATGTTTCTTGTGAAAATGCAAAAATTATCCAACCACACACTTATGAATTATATACCTTTATGAATGCACATTCTACTTCAATTTAAACATTTAAGAACCAAAAATTGTTGGAGTGGATAGCTCTAAGAGCTCATCCCTTCACGTAAATACTAAAAATCAAGGAAAAACTGTGAGGATCACTTTATCAGAATGCTAGAAAGCAGTCCAAAGCCTACAGCAACCAAGTGAATACTGAATCAAGAAAGAGTTAACTTTAAAGTAGAAGAAAAGCTTAGTGGCTTTTCCCTTGCCCCAGCCCCACCATCTTCCCAGCTTGGCAATGGTCTTATATACAGCAGCCTGTATTCTCAGTATGGGAGCCTGGTCCTGGCTCTGAAGGAGGAGAACAGACCTTATTCACAAAGAACCATGTTTGTCTGGGAGCTACATCAAAGATCAACGCAAGGTGTTTGGTTTTGTTTAGTTTAACCTGGAACTCACCAGGATGGGAAGGGCAGTGGTCACTTCTTGAAAACATTGCAAAGCAAATGAAGAAATTACATTGAGGCATACAATTCTATTGAGGCATACAATAGAATACATAATGCCTATGAAAAAAAGCTAGAGAAACAATTACTCGGGGAAATTAGAATGTTCCAAAGGCCCATGCACACCAGGGATTTAAAAAAGCCACAAGCATGCCCAGAGCAAAAATGCATGCTCAGAAAAGATCTGAGAAGATGTTAAGCTTTTACTTATAGCTGATCTCTTAAGATCAGAGAAGGCAGGTATTTAAATTTAAGGCAAACTTTTAACTGGCCTGACAAAGTTTTAAAGGAGTTCCTTAGTACAGACCCAATCTGCAAGGACTAGGTGAGATGGGTTTTTATTTGTTTCTTTTGCATTTCTCCTTCTCTCTCTCTCTCTTCCTCCTTATTTGTTCCCTATTTCCCCCTTCCTTTCTCCCTCTCTCCTTTTGGCTGCTGGCATTCAAGGAAATCTTTTCCAAAATGTTAGTGGAACCCAAGCAATCAACAGAGACTTCAGAGACCACACAAGAAAAAGAATAAAGACTTTCCAAAATAATTTAGGAAAATCACTAAACTTATAGCTAAAGCCTACAGCAAGCAACAAAAACAAACCCTGAAGAAGGGGAAGAACCTGATTTCCAGAATTACTATATTACAATATTTAAAATGTCCCATTTTAACAAAAAATTATGAAGCATAAAAGGAAACAAGTATAGGACATTTATTAAAGAAATGAACAGAAACTTTCCCTGGGGAAGCATAGACATTGGACTTACCAGACAAAGACTTTAAATCAATTGTCCTAAATATACTCAAAGAGCTAAAGAAAGCAATAAGCAAACAGCTAAAGAAACCAGGAGAAGGATGTATAAACAAATAGAGAAAATAATGAAAAGGTAGAAATTCCAAAAAGGAACCAAAAAGAAATTATGGAGCTTAAAAGTAAAAGAACTAAAATGAAAAACTTACTAAAGGGTTTCAACAGCAAATTTGAGTAGGAAAAAGAAAGAATCAGCAAACTTGAATATAAGCCAATTAAAATTATCCAGTCTGAAGAGTATGAAAACTATGAAGGAAAAAAAAAAAAAAGAACTGAGGAATCCTAAAAGATCTGTGGGACAAATTCACATGTAACAACATATACAAACTAGAAATCTCAGAATGAGAAAAGAGAGAAGAATCAGCGGAAAGTATATTGAAAGACATAATGTTCCCAAACATCCCTAAATTGATAAAATATACAAATCTACATATTCAAAAATCTCAATGAACTCTAAGAAGGATAAATGCAAATAGATACACATTGAGACATAAATTGTCAAAAGACAAAGACAAATGAGAATCTTCAGAGAAGAAAAAGAGAAATGACTCATCATTTCTCAAGATATTCAAGATAGCTTCAATAAGACTTATACATAATTTCTAATCACAAGCCAGGGAGATCAGAAGGGAGTTGAATAACAGTTTTAAATGCTGAAAAAAAAAAAAAAAAAAAAACTGTCAACCAAGAATTCTATATCCAGCAAAACTATCTTCCTAAAGTGAAGGAGAAGTTAAGACATTTTAGATAAACAAAAGATGAAAGAGTTTGTTGCTAGCAGACTTTTATTTCATGAAATGATAAAGGAAGTCCTACAGGCTGAAATGAAAGGACACTAGACAGTAACTTAAAGCTGTATGAAAAAAATAAGAAACTCCAGTAAAGTTAACTAACTGAAAGTAGACATAAAATCCAATATTCTTGGATTTTTGTTTATAACTCCTCTCTTTCTCACATGATTTAAAAGATAAATGCATAAAACAATAATTTTAAATCTATATTAATGAACATGCAATGTGGTGACAACAACATCACAAGGGGGACAGAAATATTTAGGAGCAGAGATTTTTGTATGCTAGTGAAGTTAAGTTAGAATCAATTCTAATGATGTTGTTATAAATGGGATGTTAATTATAATCCCATGGTAATACTAAGAAAAGATCTATAAAGTATACAAAAAGAAACCAAGAAATGATCAAGATGTTACAGTACAAAAAATCAATTAAGCAGAGAAGAGTAGTAATGGCAGAAATAAGAAGCCACAATGATAAAATATAAGACAGAGGGGAAAAAAAGTACCAAAATTACAAAAGTAAGTTCTTCCTTATATGTAATCACTTTAAATGTAAATATCATTATACTCAATGATAAAAGATTAAAATCTTTACTTTTATGATTGGAAACAATGTTAAGTATTTTTACTTTTACTACTAGGATTCAACATGTCTGCAAGTTCTGTACAATGAATTAGATAAGAAAAAGAAACAACATTTACCCATCAGTAGCATTTCTATATAATAACAATGAACTTTATAAAAAAAAAATTTTTAACCAAAGAGGTGAAAAATCTGTACTCTAAAAACTTTAAAAAACTGATGAAGGAAACTGAAGATCACACAAATAAATGGGAATATAGCCTGTGTTCAGAGATTGGAAAGATTAATATTGTTAAGATGTCCATATGATCCAAAGTGATCTATAAATTCAACATAATCCCTATCAAAACATCAATGACATTTTTCACAGGAATAGAAAAACAATCCTAAAATTCATATGGATTTACAGAAGACCCCAAATAGTAAAAGTAATCTCAAGCAAAAGTACAAATCTGGAGGCATCACACTGTCTGACTTCAAAATATACTATAAAGTTACAGTAAAACAGAATAAAACACACATGTATAGACCAATGGAACAGAAGAGAGAGCCCAGAAATAAATACACATGTATGCATGGGTCACTACAAAAGTTTTGAGACATACTGTGTTATGATCTGTTATTTCACTTCCAAAACACAGTAGACAGTGTCCTTTCTGATTCACTCATGCAAGTTTCAATTTGCTCAGCTTATTGACGTTGCTGGGAGGGCTTCATTTGTTTCTGTCTGCATATATCTTACATTTCTTGATTTTTGTGTATCTCAAGACTTCCATAATATCCCAGAGTCCATTGATTTTTGACAAAGGTGCCAAGAACACACAGTGGGGGAATGATACAAATTTTGTGCTGAGATAACTGGCTATCCACATGCAGAAGAATGCAATTAGACCATTATCTCACACCACATACAAAACCAACACAAAATGGATTAAAGACTTAAACATAAGACCTGAAACTGTAAAACTACTGGAAGTAAACATAGGATGAAATCTCCATGAGATCAGGGTGGGTAATGATTTTTTCAATATGACCACAAAAGCACTGGCAACAAAAGCAACAATAGACAAAGGAATTACATCAAACTAAAAAACTTCTGCACAGTGAAAGTAACAGTCAACAGAGTGACAGAACAACCTACAGATTGGGAGAATATCTTTGCAAGCCACATAATAGATGGGGAGTCAATATTTAAAATACATAAGAAATTCAAATAACTCCATAATAAGAGAATAAATGACCCATTTTAAAAATGGCTAAGAGAGGCTGAATAGATAGTTCTCAAAAGAAGATATGCAAATGGTCTGTGAAAGAATGTTAGATATCATTAATCATCTGGGGTCTTAGTCTGTTTCTGCTGCTATAAAAGAATACCTTAGGCTGGGTACTTTATAAACAATAGAAGTTTATGACTTGGTTCAGAAAGCTGGGAAGTTGAAATCAAGGTGCCAGCAGATTCAGTGTCTGATGAGGGCTTGCTCTCTCCTCAAAGATGGTACCTCTTGCTGTGGTGCCACTTGGTGGAAGGGGCAAAGGAGTTCCTTTGAGCCTCTTCTATAAGGGCACTAATCCCATTCATGAAGGCGAAGCCCTCATCACTTAATCACTCCCCAAATTCCATATCTCTTAATACTATCACATGGGGCTTTAGGTTCTCACATACAAATGTGCAGAAAACAGTAACATTTAGATCATGGCATCATGAAATGCAAGTTAAAACCACAATGAGATATCTCCTCATGCCTGTTATAATAGCTATTAGCAAAAATATAAACGATAACAAGTGTTGGCAAGGATGTATGCCGCTTGTGGGAATATAAATTAGAACAGCCATTATGGAAAACAGTATGGGGGTTCATCAAAAAATTAAAAATAGAACTGCCCTATGATTCAGTAATTCCACTACTGGATATATATCCAAAGGAAGTGAAATCAGTATATTAAAAAGATATCTGCACTCCCATCTTCATTGTAGCATTATTCACAACAGCCAAAATGTAGAACTAACCTACATGTCCATCAAGAGATGAATAAATTATATGTACACACTCACACACACAAAAAAATGGAATATTGCTTTCCCTTTAAAAATATGGAGGCTTGGTGCAGTGACTCATGTCAATAATCCTAACACTTTGGGAGGCCAAGGAAGGAGGATTGTTGAAGTAAGGAGTTTGCAATCAACCTAAGCAAGAGAAGACCCCTGTCTCTATGAAAATAGAAAAGAAAATTGCCCAGACATGGTGGTATGTCCCTGTAGTCCCAGCTGCTAGGAAGGCTGAGGCAGGAAGATCTCTTGAGCCCAAAGTCCAAGAATTTCAGGTTGCAATGAGCTATGATAACACCACGGCACACTACCTGGGACAACAGAACAGCACTCTTGTCAAAAAAGAGAGAGAGAGAGAGAAACCCTGGCATTTATGACAGCATAGATGAACCTGGAAAAAATTATATGAAGTAAAATAAACTAGACACAGAAAGACAAAGATAGCATGATCTCACTTATATGTGGAAATCTAAAAATGTTAAGCTCAAAGAAGCAAAGACTAGAATGGTGGTTTCCAGGGTCTATAGGAATGGGGAGGGTTGGGGAGATATTGGTCAAAGGACACAAAAATCTCAGATAGGAGAAATAAGTTCAAGAGATTTACTGTACAACATGGTGACCACAATTAATAGCAATGTATTAAATTCTTAATAAATCCCTGAGAGGGTAAATTTTAAGTGTTCTTACCACAAAAAAATAAGTATGTACATGTGCAGTAAAGTATATGCTAATTAACTCAATTTAGCTATTCTACAATGTATACATATTTCAAAATGTCATACTGTACGTGGTAAATATATATAATTTTTATCCATTTAAATAAATACATTTGAATGTAAATAAAAAGAAATAAAACATATCCAAACTAGAAAAGAAATAAACCTAGTTCTATTCACAGAGGACCTTATTCTATTATCCCCAAAGAATCCACAAAATAAACTACTAGAGCTAATAAACCAGTTCAATAGATTTCAAGGTATAAGATCAACACACACAAAAAAATCAGTTGTGTTTTTATATCCACCAGTAATGAATAATCTTAAAAGGAAATTAAGACAAAAATTCCATTTATAATACCACTAAAAAGAATATGTAGGAATAAATTTAACCAATTTTAGATGAGTGACTTGTATGCTGAAATCCGAAAAACATCACTGAAAGAAACAAGACTTAAATAACTGTTAAAACAACCCCTGTTCATGGATTGGACAACTTACTATTGTTAAGATGGCAACACTACCCACAGTGATCTACAGATGAAATCCCTATCAAAATTCTAGCAGCCATTTTGCAGAAATGAAAATGCCAATCTTCAAACTCACATGGAGTCTTTAAGGATCTTCGAATAGCCAAAACAATATGGAAAAACAAGAGCAAAGTTGGTGAATCATACGTCCCAATTTCAACACTCACTACAAAGGTACAATGATCCAAACAATATGGTACTTACGTAAGGACACACATATAGACCAATGGAATAGAACTGAGAGTCTGGAAATAAACCCATACATTACTATAGTCAAGTGATTGTCAACAAAGGTGTGAAAACCATTCAATGGAGGAAAAGAGCAATCTCTTCAACAAATGGTACCAGTACAACATATATCCACACGCAAAGGAATGAAGCTGGTCCCCTACCTCTTACCATAGCCAAGTAGCTCAAAATATATCAAAAATATAAATATGAGCTAAAACCATAAGCCTCTTAGAAGAAACTTTAGGGCTAAATTTTCATGACCTGAGACTTAGCAATAGATTTTTAAATACCAGAGTAAGAAAAAATAGATTAGCCTCCCTCAAAATTAAAAACTTTTATTCCTCAAAGAACATTATCAAGAAAAGAGAAAATCTATAGAATGGAAGAAAACATTTACAAATCATACAGCTGATAGGGGTCTAGTATCCAGAATATATAAAGAACTCTCACAGTTCAATAACAAAAAGACATCCCAATTTTTAAAAGGAGCAAAGGACTTGAGTAGACATTTCTGTAAAGAAGATATACAAATGGCCGAAAAGTACATTAAAAGATTCTCATCATTTTCCAACATCATTAGGAAAAATCAAATAAGAGCCACAATGAGATATTACTTCACACACACTAGGATAACTAGAATAGAATATGAAAATAAAACAGACCATTGAAAGTTTTAGTGAAGATGTGGAGAAATTAGAATCCTCATACACATTGCCATTGGAAATGAAAAATATCCAGCTGCTACAGAGAATGGCTTAGTGATGCCTCAAAAATTACATACGACCCAGCAATTTCATTCCTAGGTATGTATCCAAAGTAATTGAAAATAGATGCACAAATACATGTACATACAAATTCACAAAAGCACTATTTTGTGTGGGGGCCTGGGTTTCCACTACCTTTGCTGATCTCTGCCCTGACAGCAGTTGACAGAAGACAAGACTCAGACTCAGTTATCTCAGGTGAAATATCAGATGGGAGCCTGTGAGAGGCGTACACTAGAGCTAGTAGCACCTAGCAAGTGCAGCTTCTAAAAGATCTCTTTTATTTAGCAAAAACCATGAATCATTTTGACAACATGAAACAAAGTTAATTTTAGTTATTCAAAGTAAGACGTCCCAAGCAATCATTTCCTGTAAAAGAGGGGGAAGCCACAGAGGGGAAGTCAAGTAAACACAGCATATGATCACACCATATCCATTACAAATTAGGGGGTACACTTTGACTTTCCTAACTCACTTGGGTGATTTTTATCTTATACCTGAGCAGGAGTCAGAGGATGGTAATCTTTTAACTACTAAGCCTTCCATTCTTAGCCACAAGATATGAATCAGGCGGTCTGGGGCACCTGGATGGGCAGCGTCCTGGACTTTGGTCCAACAACTTCTTCAGGAATCCCTAGCCCAAACTACGCTACAGATGTAATTCCTATAATTTTACAAAACCTAAACGGTAGAACACTAAAAGTTCTTCAATGGATGAATGATAAACTGTGGCATGTGTGTATGTGTGGACACATTGTAACAGATGTTGTCTACCTATTACAGATTGCATTACCTATATACTTACAGATGTTGTCTACGTATTACAGATTATATTACGTATATACTTTGAACGCCTCTTGTAATTGCAGAAGTCAAATGTGATTTGAATTCATCTTTTGTTGAGTATCACAATTTTAATGCAGTTTTTTTCCTTTCTTAAAATGTTTATACATTTTTGGCACCCTGTGTATGTGTGTGTGTGTGTGTGTGTGTGTGTGTGTATACAGGGTAGCCATAAAGTTCATGTGCAATTTTGACTATTTTAAATTGCACATGAACTTTATGACCACCCTGTATATATGATAATATTTTTGAACCATATAAAGGAATACAAAATTGGTACATGCTATGTGAATGAACCTCAAAAATTATGCTAAGTGAAAGAAACCAGACACAAAAAGTCCCATCCTGTATGATTCCATTTGTACAAAATTTCCAGAATAGGCAAATCCATAGACACAGATTGGCAGTTACTGGCGTTGAGTAAAGGGAGGGAGGAATAGGAAATAATTGCTTTCTTTTGAGGGGGTGATAAAAATGTTTTAAAACTTGATAGAGGTGGTGGTTGCATAACTTTTGTGAATGTACTAAATGCCACCCAATTATTCATTTTACAATGGTTAATTTTATGTTATGTGAATGTCACCTCAGTGAAAAAGAGAATAAATAAACCTGATAAACCAATGTTTTTAAGTTTATGAAAAAAATACAATATTATCTTAAAGTAGAAATCATGTCTCTTTCATCCTTCGGCGCCCTGAGCCCCATGGCCTTTAGCGCAAGCCAACGTGTAAAGACCAGATAATAAATATCATTTCCCTGAATGAATGATCTGAAGAAAAACTACCCACACATTTGGGGAAATCTAGATATCCCATAAGATCTTCCTCACCTTTCACTCACCCTTTGTATTTGTTGTAAAAAGTGTTTTCTTAGGTTTTATTTTTCCAACTACAAAGCCATATTCCCTCATTGCTACAAACCAACAACAGACAGGTAAGTATGCAAAGACTTCCCACCCATAGCTCTGCACCTGCGCAGTCTGACAGCAAACCCTCGGTTCCCAGGATTACCAGTGTTTTCGTCATACTTCATACCGGATTGCACCCAGAGATGAGTGCAAGCCACCTCTCAGTTATTATCTTGGAATCAATATTCCAAAAATGAATTACTCTCATGTGCTTTATACCTTCATCTCCTCCTCCAAGATGCTGGGGGCCAAGAGGAAGGGATTGGGAGGCATTTTCCCAGGTCAAAAGATTGATAGTTCAAGGCTACGTGCATCGTCCAATTACACAAAGTAGGAGTTTGATTTGAAACTTAAAATGAGCTTAAGTGGGTGAGACATTTGGCAACACCCATTCTCCCACCCCTAATATATGCTATGTGTTATTTGTAACCATCCTCATTCATCAGCAGAGACCATCTGCCTCCCAGTGCGGATTTTATCTGAAAGCACTTCAGCTGTTACCAGTTCAAAGATGGAATTTCATCACTTTCCAATATTTGCTTACTGCCTGCCTCCCTCACCAGCATGTTACCTCCAAGGGGCAGAGATTTTAATCTATGCCCTTCACTGACAGATTCCTGATCCTAGCATACCACCCAGCACATAGTAGGTGGTCAAAAATATTTTTGGATGAAATTCTATAAAAACTCCTCTCAGGGCCTCTAGAAAAGGCTGGGAATAGAAGTCCGGAACGTTGTTTCCTCTCTCCAATCTTCATGGGAAATCAGGAAGGAGGAAGAGAAGAGAAAATGTCCCCCAACCTTTCTAGAGACCCCACAGAGGAGAATAAGGGAGATGGGGAATCGACTGGCTGACAAGGATCTGGTTTGCCTAGAGCTCTAGTTTCGCACCTTATTGGATCCCCAGTGGAATTTAGAGATAAGGTCCTCGGTGTACAGCGTCCCTGGAGAATCACTAAGCCCCTCCACACAATCTCATGGAGTCCTTAGACCATCCTGTGAAGAGGCAGGAAAGGGTTACCCCATTGCACAGAGTGATGTCAGGGAGGCTTCTGAGTGACATGAGGAAGCTGAGACCAGAATCCATGTCTCCAGCTGCTTGCTCAGGACTCTCCATGTACAGAGGGAAGAGCCATTTCCCCCTTAGGAGGGCGCATTTATTTTATTATTAAGCCAGCAAAGGTTTACTTCTTGATCATAATTTTTTTTCAGATTAATATAAGGGTGCATACAATGGGTCACACAGTTTGTTGTGTTTTTAATACCCTAATTTTTGGCTCAGTGCCCATAGCTCAGTGGGTAGGGTGCCAGCCACATACATCAGGGCTGGCAGGTTAGAACCTGGCCTGGGCCCACTAAATAACAATGACAACTACAACAGAAAAATAGCCGGGTGTTGTGGCAGGCACCTGTAGTCCCAGCTACTTGGGAGGCTGAGGCAAAAGAATCACTTAAGCCCAGGAGTTTGAGGTTGCTGTGAGTTGTGACACCACAGCACTCTACTGAGGGTGATATAGTGAGACTCTGTCTCAAAAAAAAAATAAAACCCTAATTTTCTACCCCAGCAGGCAGCTAATCCAAAAGCTATTTGGGGACCAATCAAGTACAAAAGCAGAGGCCCAAATTTTCTTCAAAAGGTGTTGGCTGATCCTCTATTTTGTTGAATGTTCCTCAGTTTGGGTTTGTCTAATGTCTTGTCATGATCAAACTGAGGTTGTACATTGGGGGGGAAAGTACCACAGAGGTGAAATCCTGTTCTTAGTGCAATACTCTTTAAAGTCTCAGGGTCATAAAAGACAAGGAAAGACCAGGACATCTGTTAGAGACTTCAGATGGAGAAATAACCATTGCATGCAGTGTGGAATCCTGGATAGGGTGCTGGGACGAGAAAGGAGAGGAGTGGGAAACATGCCCAGTCCGCAGTTTAGTTAATAGTATCACACTAACGTCCATTTCCTAGTCTTGGTGACTATATTACAGCTATGGAAGTTGTTGATTATAGGGGAAGCTGAGAGAAGGGTCAAAGGAAACTATTATTTTCCAACTTTTTATGTAAGTCTAACATTAGTTCAAAACAAAAGGTTAAAAAAGTGATGTTCATTGTTCTTTGCTCTCCTTACCTCTACTTAACTGGAAAAAGAAAAGGACAAATTTCCTACCTCCTTATTATCACAGAGGGAGCACCAAAACCCAAAGCAAGGGAGAACTGGACAGCTCCAAGTGGTGTCCAGGCTCAGTTGGGTGACCAGCTAAGAGTGGTCTCTTCCTGGAATTCCAAGATGCCCCAGCATGAATAGTTGGTTGAAATATGTGTTCCCACAGACTTAGCTGGATCTGATAGTTGGTCTTATCAAACTCTCAACCCACATGGGGAGCCAGCCTGTCTGCACGGCCAATTCTTTGTCCTATCCATATGCTGGGGCTCTAGTGGGCATGTAGTTCTTAGCATTTCAGAGGATGTATTCCCCCTTCCCTATCCTGACCCTAATGCTTCCCCAGCTTAACAGTGCTGACATTTTCTGCCATGTCCCGACCCTAATGCTTCCCCAGCTTAACAGTGCTGACATTTTCTGCCACCATCCCGGGTGGCGGTGGCATAGTCTGTGTACTTTGTACGTGCACCCACACCAGCAATTCTCCTCATACCAACAAGCCAGACTCAAATTTATATTTTGGTGATATGTGTGACATTGGAATTGAGTCAATTGTGGGTAGAAAAAAATCAAGAGACTTCCAGCAAAGTCCTGTCTACCATCTCATTCATTACATGTAACACATACTCTGTCAGATACCACGGAGCAATGGCCAGTGACTCTCTTCCGATTCTTCCTTTTCCAACACAGAAGATGTGAATGCTCTCCCATGAGCCTGGACCCATCCTCAACCCATCCAGAGGTCTAGTTTTAGTCTCAACCCACAGGATGAGTGCACACCCATGGTCATAAGGAGAACACAGGTTAGTATCAAAGTGAGGGAGATTGTAAAGGATTGAACAAGGACACTTAGTTATTAATTGGATGCGGAGGTATCCAGAAGAAGAAAAGGCAAGAATCACGGAGCCCGTCCTCTGGTCCTGTTTTTGGATGCCTATGGCCAGATTCCAGCAAGAGCTTTAGGTCTTAGACCAAGGAGGACTTTTTAATGACCAACCTCAGTGCCTGCTTCTTCCTGTAATAGATTAGGCCCTACGCTCATCCTTACATGAACGATTTGGGCTCACCCTGACATGAATTTGACTCTCAATTTCCTGGATTGTTTTAGAGAAGAAGAATGAGGAACATATAAGCTTTGAGACAGATCCACGGGCTGGCAGAACTCACTTCACTGCTGTGTGTAGGCAACCATGTTGCCTCAGAGGCCACTGACCCCATCCCATGGTCCCCACTCCTCCAGTGGCCCCCAGACTGTTTGGGCTGCTGAGCTGCAAAGCTTACGCTCCATAGCACTCAGGACCACCTTCCCTAGTCCCCTCAAGGTGTGTCAGCTTGAGTGAGATGCAGCCAGCTACCTTGTTGCCCAACATGTCAGGGAAGTGAGGCTGCCCCACATCTGCTCAGCCCATGTTTTTAATTGCTTAATAATAGTGAGTGGGCTTCCCTCCTCCCCTCCAGCTCAGCAGCGTGGGGGGCTTTGACATTCAGGGCCCGGTGTGTGGGCACGAAACACAGATGAGGCAGGGAAAATGTCAGCCTCCTACAGCTTCTCTCCCGGTGAATCACCACGCTGCATGACAGGGCACGCCTCCTCTGAGGAGCACGGGCTGGCAGTCCAGGGAGCTCAGATCCAGCCGCAGCTCCACTACCAAATTAGCCGTGTGACGTAGAGCAAGCAGCTCACTCTCTGGGAGCTCAGGTTCCACTGCTTTGAAACATTTAAAAAGCAGGGAGAATTGGCAAAAAGGATATTTAAGGGATGGTTTTATGGACTAGAGATCAAGAGCACAGGCTTAGAACCCAGATCACTGGCACTTCTGAATCCATCACTTGCCAGTAGTAGGACTTCAGGAAAGTTATTAAACTTGTCTGTGCCACGATCCCCTAACTGAAAAACAAGAATAGTAGTAACCTACAGAACAAGGAAGGACTTGGAACTGTGCGTAGCATGGTGTATGCATTCAATGCATGTTAGTTGTTACTATTCCAATTCTAGTCATTTCTAAGGGAAGTATTTTCATAGACAAATACAGCAGTGAAATAGAGTCTTATGGAGAAGATAAACATATGCGTAAAACATTGTGTGGGGTAGGGAGGTGGGGGCTGCCTGTCACGTGCCCTGTGACAGATATAAGTGATCGGACCGTGTTTTTAGCATGTGCCAAGGACTGTGCAAGGGGCTCTGCCATTATCCCCCCTTTTATAAAGAGCGAAGCTGCCCCAGAGAATTGGCCTTAGATCACACAGCTTCTAAGCATCAAAGGCAGGATTCAAACCCAGGTCTCGATCATTGCTCTTAAAATCTGTAACACTGGAGGACTAGGTGAGATTTGAAAAAGCTTCACAAAGGAAGGGGGCAGCCTCAGCCTGCACATTTTTTAGTGTGAAAAGTCAGGATTTCTAGAGCAGCCATAGCAACTCTTACTGCTTAGCTATACAGGTGAGTTTTTTAACCTGAGGCCTAATTTCTTCATTTCTGAATGATATTAATAATAGTGCCCAGCATAGAGTTGATGGGAGGGGCAAATGAGCTTATAGATGTAGAGCTCTTAACACAGTGCCCTGGTACTTAAACACTTGACAGATGTTAGTTGACAGCAAGACCCTCAGTGTCATCATATTGTCACTGCTTTCATTATCATCATTACCTATATTCAGTTCCCCCTCAGCCAATAGTCAGGACCACCTATGGATAAAAAAAGAACTTCCATTTTCAAAAGGGCCCTCAATGCCACCTCCAACCCACTTCCTAGCAGGTACTGAAATGTGACAGTCAGCCACTTAGACCTTAGGTGAAGCATTTTTGATTAGTATGGGGGGGTCTCCTTGTAAATATGAACACCAAGGGGAAGAACTCTTGCAATTCTTTTTTTTTAGACAGAGTCTCAACCTATTGCCCTGGAGTTGAGTGCCACAGCATCTTCGTAGCAACCTCAAACTCTCGGGCTCAAGAGATCCTCATGCCTCAGCTTCCTAAGTAACCAGAACTACAGGTGCCCACCACAATGCATGGCTAGTGTTTCTATTTAGTAGAGATGAGTTCTTGCTCTTGCTCAGTCTGGTTTCAAACTCCAGAGCTCAAGTGATCCACCTTTCTCAGCCTCCCAGAGTGCTAGGATCGCAGGCATGAGCCACCCTGCCTGGCCACATGCAATTCCTAAAAGCATTCATTTAGTTATTTGAGAAAGGAATTAATGCCCTAGGCAAAGACAGAGGATTAGGAAGATGAAGTAGGGAAGATAGGAGAGATGCCTAAATGTGGCCTGGAAAGTATGGTGGGGAGGGTGAATAGCTCTCCCCTTTACAGTTCTCCTAAGGCTGCTCTGATTCTCTGTATCTCTCATCCTAGAGGCTGAGCCCCAGCCTTGCAGCAGAGGCTGTATGTGAGTCAGGCCCTCATTATCATGAGCCACCAGAACTCAGAGCGGTGAGTGATGGCTCCTCCAGAACAGAGGCATGTTTGATGTTGGCTTGTCAGCCTCACCATTCTTCACCGGCACCTGCAGCCAAGATTCATAGCCTCTGTCACAGGCTCATCCAACATCCTGAGATGGCCTCCACCAGGCTCCAATTTTTATACCCTCTCCCTGAGAATGGCAGGCAATCTTACAGGTCCTGAGACGGAAAGACACAGTCATGCTCCATTTTCCTGGGAATTTCTTAGAGATTGGAGTCAGGATAAACAATGAAGAGGGAAGAGGAGCGGAGGATTTGTAAGGAGTGTATTAACTACCACCTGTTCCTATTTTCTGCCATTCTCACTCACATTCCCCACTCACACTCACTCCCCCAGCCCCATGCCAGGTTTCCAGGCAATATCACCTTGAATAATGGTCTATTACTGCGTATCTGTTCAGGACACTACTCCCTCACAGCCGGCAGCTGCTCACCCAGAGAGAGCGATGCCATCTCATGCCAAGATCAGATTCACGTGAGAAATAAAATCCTTAAATTGAGGTGAAACTGAATATTTGAGTTGAAAGGTCTGTCTTGCCTCTCCTTTTCATGTCTGGCTGTGTCCCCATGTTTGTATTCACGAGTCCCCGTCATGTGCTGGGCAGAGCTCTGGGCACCGGGAGATACCCAGTGATGAGTATGGCAAAGCCCCTTCTCCAGGGCTCACAGTCCTGAGCCTGTGCCTCTAGGCCTGCCGAGGGCAGTGGTGGGGCGGCCCGCTCTGCCCTGTGCCCTCCAGGGGGACTGGCTCACAGTAGGCACCAGGAGTTGCCCCTTCAATGCAACATCTTTATCACAGAAGTGATGCTGAAACCGACATGAGTAAAGTTTTACATTCTTTTCCCCCTCTCTAATCCGTTCTATGCAGAAAGGTGTTTTCCTCATCTTTCATTGAGATTGGACAAGAATAAGGATGCTATAGAAGCTGGCTTGACACCCTCAGGCAGGATCACCATTTATTTATGTGGTCCTGGCTAAAAGAAATCTAGGCCAGAGGACTCAAGGTAGTGCTGGCTCCACCCTAGGTCACAGTGTGACCACGAGCCCCCTGGACTTCTCAGAGCCTGGTGCCACAGAAGCGGGTTCCTCTACCTGATACACAGGACACGAGAGGCAGCAGGAGCGCAAGTCTGCTTTAAAACAAGGGTTCTGTGCCGAATCTGTGGGTTCAGCTCTCAAAGTCTGTAGCTGAGGCAATGAAGTTAGTCTTCAAGTTACAAATAAGATCAGTTCCATAGGTTTGTTCTTAAGTTGAGTTTGTATGCATCTTGGAACAAGTACAGTTACCTATTACCTGTAATAGGTAATATTCCTAAATTCAGGTCATACTTTGGTCTGATGTTCATAACTCAGGGACTTACTGTAATAGCCTCCATTCACAAGTGCAAGTTGTACAAAAGTCGGATTTTTTTTTTTAATTATCAGAATTCCTTTATTTACATATGTGATATCC
>NW_003852416.1:16034898-16056764 GCF_000181295.1 Otolemur garnettii
GTCTTAAGTTTAAATCTTTAATCCAGTGAGAGTCTAACTTAGTTAATGGTGAAAGGTGTGGGTCCAGTTTCAGTCTTCTACAGGTTGCCAGCCAGTTCACTCAGCACCATTTGTTAAACAGGGAATCTTTTCCCCACTCAGTGTTTTTAATTGGCTTGTCAAAGATCAAAAGTCGGATGTTTGTAACTCAAGGATTGCCTAAAAAATGGTGGCCACCGGAGTCAAGCTGTTGGCCCAGATAATGTTTTAAAGAAAATGGAATTTATTCCAACATTTAAAAATTTTTCACATTTTAAAATCAGTTGCTCTTGCAAACTATCAGAAAATACGACATCACCAAGACGGAAGCTGAACACGAAAATGGCCTTTTGTAATTGAAGATTGTCTATCTTTTAGAAGGGGCCTATGCTCCCCATAGTTCTCACCGCCACCAGCCTTCCTCTGACAGGCCAGCTCCCTGGACTCTGTAAGCATCTGACTGGTTCACAAGCCTGACCGTTTCACTAGCAGTCCAAGGCAGCATGTGCCTGGCACCATCTCAGGATTTACAGTTACAGGCACAAGTGGCCCCCAACAATCCAGAGGAAAGACTGCTCCGGGGTGTTGGGAAATAGTCAAGGAAGGGGGTGAGAAATGCGTGTGCAAACCATTCTGTCCAGAGTGGGGCTCCGTGTAGGGAAACCTCGGGGCGGGGGTGGTTAAGCTGAGATAGTAAGTTGAGCCCACATTGTGGGGAGGACAGCCCTGAATGCCAGGTAATATTATTCTCAGTTTTCATGCCAGAAACCCCAGATATAACATGGGGTTTAAGGACTAAGGCTGCCAAGCTCACCCCTACGCACACTGCCACCCTCACCTTCATAATGAGAGTTGAACTGAAGTCTAGGCCTCAGGAAGTACAAAGATGAGTATGAAGTTCTGAAAACTCCCCTCAGCCTTGGCA
The DNA here is from genome assembly GCF_000181295.1 of Otolemur garnettii. Taxonomy (NCBI): domain Eukaryota; kingdom Metazoa; phylum Chordata; class Mammalia; order Primates; family Galagidae; genus Otolemur; species Otolemur garnettii. The sequence continues at coordinate 16,035,842 of NW_003852416.1, forward strand.
AACCCCTCCTCCTGTAGGTTTTCTGCAGCAGCCAGAGGCATGCCACAGAGACCCAGTGGCAGCGGGGGCAGACTTCGGGAGTGTGAATTCTCCCTAAGCACCTCACGGAAAAGAATGGGAGAAAAAAAATAAGAGGAAAAAAAAACCCTTTCAGCTTCATTAGAGCCCTTGCTTAACTGAGCTAAAAATAAAACTAATTGCTTTTGCTATTCTAATATGAAAAATCAGTTTTTAAGGGATCAAGATTCTCTCTCCCTGGCTAGAGAAATCATTGAATCGGTAATAGACTGACTGCCAATGAATTATGAATGTCGTAATCAAGCCATCCTGGAAGGCCAAAGTCTTGGTTACAAATGGGCACTATAATTAGAAGTAAGTTGAAGCCGCCTAAAGCCGACACCCCATCCCCAACTCCTTGTCTTTTTCTTAAGAGGTATCTGGCTTCTTCCTGGACAATGCTTTGTTCTTACCATTTGAGGATACTTCTACACAAAGGAGCATAGGAACACCACAGGGAGAATGACTCAGAGCTCTTCATCTATTCCCTGGATCCTACAATCTGAAGGTATGCTAGGACAGCCAGCGGCCTCTTTCCAAATCCAAGGGGACCAGGATAAGAGCAGAGTGTCAGTCATCCACCCCTTAACCAGTGGATGAATCAGTTGGAACTAGCTGAACTCTGCAGGACTGGGTGCTGGAGGGGACGGACTATGTATATCAGGGAAGGAAATGAGAAAGGCCCTGTGGAAGATTGAGGATCGGGGGTGGATAACTGTGCATACAGTTGCCTCCCAGCCCCAAGCCCTCAAGTGGGAAGGAGGAGACACCCCCCACACACACAAAAGCTAGACGATGTGAAAAGCCAATCTGGATTGACAGAGCCAATGAGAAAGAACAAGGACATCCCTCCAAAAAATTATCATGCCTGAAAGGAATTACCTTACCTCATTTGTTTTGAAGGATAGATCCATTTTGAGCAAAAAATGGCTGGGAGTTGCTATCTTTCCTCAAACCCTTGACTTTTTTGTCTTGGCCTCTGGAGATATAATCAATTCTAACCAGAAAACTCCTTCAACAGAAGCTACTTCCAACAGCTCAGCTTACCTTAGCCCTGGGGTGTCCATTTCAGGGAAGGTCGGGTTTCTGCTTTTCTCTGAGCCTTGATTTGAAAACGAACCAAACGCCTCAACCTCTTTCCACTTGCAGAGTGAGTGTGGATGGTCTTAAATACTGGTTCTCAGCTCTGATTGCACATTAGATTCACCTGCAAGATTTTTAAATGTTAATGCCTGGTCATTCCACAGACCAATTAAATGCAATGTCTAGGGGTGGCTTCAAGCTTCACCTGAAAATTTTAACAAACTTCCCAGCAATTCTCAGGTGCAGACATGGTGGAGAACCACTCACTCAATCATTCCCTTCCAGCAACTACTCTCTCTCTTCCTGCCCCTCCTCTCATTTCCCAGACCCAGACTGAAGGGCTTCTCTAGCATAGAAGGCTCTGGAGGCACCCTGCATCTGTCAGAATGGGTGCCAGATTCTGGGGCATGACTATATGGTACCCTGAACAGCTCCCCAATACCCTAAATCATTCCATTAGGAGAGACCTAAAGGCACATCTTATTCAGAGTAGCAAATAGGATTCATCCCTCAAGTCAGCTCTGTTGGACTAGAAGTGGCTCTCTAGGGCACTATTTTGAGAAATCTTTCTCAACAGGACATGTCCAAGTTCAGTGGGGAAAAAAATATCATATTCAATTATCAATGTCAGCCAAGGGAGCAGAGGAGGGAAATGATGATACTGAAGCCTAGCATTTACTAACCATCAAAAAATTCTCTCATCTGGCTTCTAAGAAAAAAGAGACACAGAGAAAGGAAGCAGTGAGCCCATTAAACAGTCTCATAAATCAAAAAGTTAGCTTAAAAGATTTGATTTGTGTCTAATACTGCAGAACGGTTTTACTCAAAGTGAGGTCTGCAGACCAACAGGCTCAGCATCCCCTGGAGACTTGTCAGAAATGCAGGGTCTCCGGCGTCACACAAGGCTTACTCAGTGCACCTGCATTTTAACAAGTCCCCCACGTGATTTGCTTGAAGAATAAATTTTTTGAAAAGTCTCAGTAGAAAGTAGACAGAAGATGAGTGTAACAGTGGGATCTGCCACAGTCCAGATAAGAAATACAAGGTGGCGGGCGGCGGGGGGTTGGGGGGGGGGGAGGTGGATAAGAAAAGAACAATGCTCAGCAGAGACAGGAATGCTGCCTGAGCCCAGGAAGTGGAGAGGTCCTGTGGTACTTTGGTGCAAAAGTACCAAACTCTCCAAAGAGCAGGAGGACTTGGGGTGGGATCCTAAATGATGGGTGAGTTTAAATGAGCAGAGAGGCACCTGCCACTCTCCATCAGCAACTTCTCACCTCTGGGAGCCCCTCTGCCTCTCGTAGCTCTGGACATAGATCCTTTGCTTCTACCATGAAGGTTCTCTCCCCAGTAGTCTAAGGAACTCTTTGAGCCAGGGCTGGTGTCTTCCCCTTTCCCCATCTCCTGTACATGTCCACCTAGGACAGTGAGGACAGTAGTTCTCAACCTTCCTAATGCCACGAGCCTTTAATACGGTTTCTGTGGGTCATGACCCACATGTTGAGAACCACTGACCTAGGACAAGTCTTTAAAAAACATACAAAACATTTTTTGAATGAATACATGAGTGAATGAATAGATAAGGAAGGACTGATTGACTGTAAGAACACAAGACCCAGCTCCATTCTGCCCCTCTCCATCACTGCTACCCCAAAGTGACCCAATGGAACTTAGACTGGTGCACAAACTGATCAGACTACAACTCAAAGAAAACTTAAATATAAAATCCCAAACCTCACTCAGGTCTGGTTTGGCTGCTAATCAGCTTGGGTCCCTTTGTTCTGGAAGAAAACTCATGAGGCTCTGTGGTTCCCAGCACTCAAGCCAGAGAGAGAGAGAGAGAGAGAGAAGATGAGGCTTATAGAAAAGGTGTAGCAGCCTTGCCTAAAATGTTATAGGGTGGGGGAACTCCCTCTGGAGAGTGGACGCTCCTTTAGTGAAGACAGACCTTCTGATATGACAGGATACAAAGGTGCGTTGGGTTCTGAGGACCCTACATGTCACCAGTCCACAAAATCAGCACGTGTGGAGGTACTTTGTAAAGAGATAATAATAAATACTAATAAATAAATACTAATAATAATGCCACCTATCTCACAGGGGTGCTCTGGGAACTGAAGAAGTGGATATATATATGAGTGTGTGCACATGTGAAGGTACTTTGTAAAGAGATAATAATAAATATTAATAATAATGCCACCTATCTCACAGGGGTGCTCTGGGAACTGAAGAAGTGGATATATATATGAGTGTGTGGCTTGTTTCCTAGAACCCATTGCCCACCTTGTCTGCAGGGCCCACCCCATTGTACATCCCTCCCCAGTGCCCACACCATTGAGTTGTCTCTGGTCATTCACATTCTCTTAGAGATACCACCCGGCCTAATACAGGGCAATGTACCTCCTACATTTGACTTTTCCAACTACCATTCCCTTAGGATATATTCTTAGCATGCTGGACAAAAAAAAAAAAAAAAAAAAAGTGTTTGATAATCTAATTTATGGGGAGATGTTGTAGGCTTATAGCTGTCTACATTCTTTTAAAGGTACAGAATATCTGCTCTTTAAAAAGGAACCTAAAGATAGCAATCCCTGAACAAAAAGAGATTACGCATTAGCACTGGAATTTCAGGAACACTTACAGATCAGGCAGGTAGATGTTTTTAAATGGACTGAGGAGAGAAACCTGCCTGCCCAACTGTATGGACAACCATCTTCCTAACTCAGTACCAGAGGACAAGAAGGCTCTAGAAAAAAATTTAAGGTAACTCGATGATTTGGTTAGTTTATTGTTTCTAAATTTAAACTCTATTTTTTCCTGGGTAAGAGTATATGAGGAAATCTGTGTGATCCCCACCAATAAGGAGTCCTTCTACAACCGTAGACTGCAGGGACCACCTCTGCCACTGAGGTCAAATTCCCTACTGGGATAATGAACCCATGAGCTAATCCTCCCTGAATGTTCTTCCAGCATAGATCCGCATAAACCTCCACCATTTTCTCACCTCTATCCAAGAAAAATATCCATCCTTCCTCGAGGGGCCAGCGGATATGGTGACAACAGCAGGAAAGCTTAACAGTGTTGTTCTGCTCTCTCCAAGGCAGACCCTGTTTGTCAGAAACCCAGGAGGAAACCCAGGAGGCCAGAGAAAGTAGTACAGGAGCAGCTGGGGGTGTAGGACTGCCTGTGCCTAGAATCTCAGGCCCCGTTCAAGGGTGTTTCAGGAGTCCAGAAATAAGACACAGAACTTTACTTTCTAGCCTTTCCTACTCACTTGACTTCCTAAAGCTCTGGCATCACTTCCTTGCTGCCATCATGTCATAAAACTTCACACACATGCACCTTCACACAAGCAAGACAATCCATAGGAGATGCCACAAATATAAAATAGAGGGCATCAGAAGAATTCCTGGCACCTGAATGGTAGAGATTTCACCCTTGCAGTAAAAAGAGATAAGCAGGAAAGGACCAGCTGGTCCACTCCTTTTTACAGAGAACTGCTCTGGGTCTCAGCACAAAGGCGTCTCTCACCCTAGGTCAGAACTAGAACTGTATTCTTTCTTACTATCTCCTGCTAAGAGCCCCTCTACTGGGTGACTTCACATAAATAATTTCTGGCAGTATCTGAAAACAGATCCCCAAAAGATAGACAAGTCTGCAGTTTGAGTGTTCTTCTCATCTTGACTCTAACCTCAACCTCTGATGCAATGAAGTCTTGGGTATGTGCACATTCCTAGCCTGCTTTGATAGTATTACTGACTTTTCCCCCTCCTCTGACAGGGGCCTGGCCCTCAAGGCTGCTGGAGATGTTCCTATTCAAGCAGTCTCTACCCCAAATATAAACAAAGATAGCAGAACCCCTGCCCAGAATAGAGCTAGCAGTTGTTAGGGACCAACCTCATTGATATAGTCATAGCTACCATTAGAGAAGTAGAGAGGAGGCAACTAGATCTCTAGGCTCTCAGCCAACAAACATCCTCAAATAGCAACCAGAAGTCTCCCCATGCTTAACATTCATCCCTCTCCACATTCTTTAAAAATGCAAGACTGTTCAGGGGGAAAATCAGTAATATTGGAAGAAAAGCAATAGATGCTTATCTCAAAAATATTGTCTCCCTCGTATCTCTTAATAGTATCATCTGCATTCTTGATGAATGTGCCAGTTCTGTGTACTGCTCATTTTTTTCTTCTATTGAACCAAAGAGTCTTATGCTAAAGAAATTGAGGCTAAGAGGATGAACTCGAAAAAATTGCTCTTGTCCCATCTTTAAATGCTACCTAACAAACAAAAATGAAGGATTCTCTTTAGGCTCGAGGGATCTGAAACACAGTAACTGATCACTTAAGAAGGCTAGACTCTCACATGGTAGCTGGCCATCGGGAAAAGAGGCTGAATGACATGAAAAAGTAGAGTAATGAAAAAGGAATGAGTTTTAAAATCAGAAAGACCTTGACGTGAATTCCAGGGCTTTCAGTTACTTGTTGTGTATCTTTAGATAAGGTTTTTCAGCTGTATGGTACTCAGTCTCTCCATTTAAAATAGAATCATACTATGTGACTCTCAGGAATGTATTAAGTTAAATAAGCTACAGAGTGTGAAGTGGCAGGAATGCAACTCAGTAAATGGAACCCAATTAGGTAATTACTTTTCAATTTTCCTTTAAGGTTTTCAATCTCCCTACACCAAGAATTGGCATGTTTTGCTGCAATGACTTTTAAATCTTTTTCATGAGCAAAATATATTCTTCAAAATAAATCAAACAGACAAAGTAGAATTTTTATGGTGCCGCCATCCACTTATCTCTTGAAGGGAGAAACACTGCCCCTGCACCCTAAGAAAGTAGTGGTAGAGAATAAGCCGATTACATGGTAAATGGAAGCTTCTGGATTCTAATACCAGCTATGCCATTAATCCCCAAAGACACCTTGGATAAGCCACTTCCACTCCCAGGGTCTCAGCTCTTTCGTTATTAAAATGAAGAGGCTTGGGTATGTGAACACTAATGGTTCTCTGATTTACAGAACTCAAGGAAGACCCTAGTTACTGAACCTGGTTATTGGTTTCACTGTTTTGTTCTCGTGCCTACCCTAAACTATTATGCTGAGTAAGTATTTACTGGTACCGTATGGGATAATATATCCCCATCAATAGAGTATGCCTACTTCTATTATCAGCGGTTCTCAACCTGTGGGTCCACAGGAACTGTATTAAAGGGCCATGGCATCAGAAGGTTGAGAACCACTGTATTAAAGAAGTAATATCCCTTCATGATCAGAACACTTAAGAAAATTGATATAGAAGGGACATTTCTTAAACTGATAGAGGCCATCTACAGCAAACCTACAGCCAATATCATCTTGAATGGAGTTAAATTGAAATCATTTTCACTCAAATCAGGAACCAGGCAAGGTTGCCCATTGTCTCCATTGCTTTTTAACATTGTAATGGAAGTTTTAGCCATCACAATCAGGCAAGAAAGGGCAATGAATTGTATCCGTATAGGGTCAGAAGAGATCAAACTTTCATTCTTCACAGATGATATGATTGTATATCTGGAAAACACCAGGGTTTCTACTGCAAATCTCTTAGAAGTGATCAAGGAATACAGCAGTGTCTCAGGCTACAAAATTAACACTCATAAATCAATAGGCTTCATATATACCAACAATAGTCAAGCTGAAAAACAGTCAAGGACTCTATTCCATTCACAGTAGTGCCAAAAAAGATGAAATATTTGGGAGTTTACCTAACAAAGGATGTGAAAGATCTCTATAAAGAACTATGAAACACTAAGAAAAGAAATAGCTGAAAATGTTAACAAATGGAAAAACATACCATGCTCATGGCAAGGAAGAATCAACATTGTTAAAATGTCCATACTACCCAAAGCAATATATAATATTAATGCACTGTCATACTTTTAAAATATCTCAAAAATAATACTTCATTTTATATGGAACCAGAAAAAACCTCAAATAGCCAAGATGTTACTCAGAAACAAAAACAAAGCAGGAGGGATCACGCTACCAGACATCAGACTATACTATAAATTGATAGTGATCAAAACAGCATGGTATTGGCACAAAAACAGAGAGGTAGATGCATGGAACAGAATAGAGAACCAAGAGATGAACCCAGCTACTTACTCTTATCTGATCTTTGACAAGCCAATTAAAAACATTGAGGGGAAAAGATTCCCTATTTAACAAATGGTGCTGGGTGAACTGGTTGGTGACCTGTAGAAGATTGAAACTGGACCCACACCTTTCACCATTAACTAAGATAGACTCTCATTGGATTAAAGATTTAAACTTAGGACATGAAATTAGAAAAATAGTAGAAGAAAGTGTAGGTAAAAGACTTGAAGAAATCAGCCTGGGTGAAAATTTTATGAGGAGGACCCCTTGGGCAATTGAAGCAACATCAAATATACACTACTGGGACTTTATCAAACTAAAAAGCTTCTGCACAGCCAAGAACATGGTAAGTAAAGCAGACAGCCCTCAGAATGGGAGAAGATATTTGCAGGTTATATCTCTGACAAAAGTTTAATAACCAGAATCCACAGAGAACTCAAGCGCATTAGCAAGAAAAGAACAAGTGATCCCATCTCAGGGTGGGCAAGGGACTTGAAAAGAAAATTCTCTGAAGAAGACAGGTGTATGGTCTACATACATATGAAAAAAATGCTCATCATCATTAATCATCAGAGAAATTCAAATCAAAACTATGTTGAGATATCATCTAACTCCAGTAAGATCAGCCCATATTACAAAATCCCAAAACCAGAGATGCTGGCATGGATGTGGAGAAAAGGGAACACTTCTACACTGCTGGTGGGAATGTAAGCTAATATATCCCTTTTGGAAAGATGTTTGGAGAACACTTAGAGTACTAAAAATAGACGTGCCATTTGATCCTATAATTCCTCTACTAGGTATACATCCAGAAGACCAAAAATCACATTACAACAAAGATATTTGTACCAGAATGTTTATTGCAGCCCAATTCATAATTGCTAAATTATGGAAGAAACCCAAGTGCCCATCAATCCATGAGTGGATCAATAAATTGTATATGTACACCATGGAATGTTATGCAGCCTTAAAGAAAGATAGTGACTTTACCTCCTTCATGTTTACATGGATGGAGCTGGAACATATTCTTCTTAGCAAAGTATCTCAAGAATGGAAGAAAAAGTATCCAATGTACTCAGCCCTACTATGAAACTAATATAGCCCAATTATAGCCCAAGAATATGGAGAAGGGGGAGAGGGAGGGTCGGGAAGAGGGGAGGATGGTTGGAGGGAGAGTGATTGGTGGGACCACACCTGTGGTCCATCTTACAAGGGTACATGTGAATCTTTCTAAATGTAGAATATAAATGTCTTAACACAATAACTAAGAAAATGCCATGAAGGCTATGTTAACCAGTTTGGGGAAAATATTTCAAATTGTATATAAAGCTAGCACACTATACCCCATGATTGCATTAACGTACACAGCTATGATTTAATAATAAAAAATAAAGAATATCATCGCATGTTGCCTTGCTCATCACCTAAACACTTAAGTGGGGAAGAATGGAACCTGCGACTATCATACTGAGACCCTCATACTGAGCCAAGGGTTCTGGGAACGAGGCTGTGGCTTTGGTTATGGAGGAGGAAAAAAACATGTCATTTTCTTAGTTATTGAGTCAAGACATTCATACTCTGCTTTTAGAAAGATTCACTTGTACCCTCGTAAGATAAACCATAGAGGTAACCCCAACAATCACCCTCCCTCCCCCTATCCACCCTCCTCACCTTCCCCCTCCCACCCTCTTCCCAAATTCTAAGGCTATAATTAGGTTATGACATTCCTATAAAAGCTATGAATTAGTTTCAAATAGGGCTGTGTACATTGGATACTTTTTCCTCCATTCTTGAGATACTTTGCTAAGAAGAACATTTTCTAATTCCATCCATATAAACATGAAGGAGGTAAAGTCTCCATCTTTCTTTAGGGCTGCATAGTTGGATCAATAAATTGTGGTATATGTACACCATGGAAAGGCAAATTCTTGATGGGTGGGGCAGTTGAGAAAAGAGGGTAGTGCAGGGGCCTGGCTCAGGCTGGACTTAAGGAGTTTAAAGGGTGTAGGTCTCAGCAAGATGAATACTACTAGAGTAAAGTCCATAATCATGTCACTTCAGAAAAATCTATTTGAATATAGCTGAAGTAAGAGCATGGTAAGGTTTAATTTGAGATTGATAGCAAGGCTGCAAAATTGTGAAAACAGGCAGGGCAGGCATGGTCGTGTGGTGTTCAAGAGACGTGAACTACTTCCAGAGCCTACCCTTAACCTACACAAAACTGTTCTGTAGACTCCTAAGAAATAATAGTATGATTGGATGGAAACACACTTTAGAATCCCTTGAAGTCAGTTTTAAAATGCCTGACAAACGTTAAGATGCTATTTATTACGGTGTGGCAATCAAGGAAACTCTGGTTTGCGGTCAGCACCACAGACAGCTGCCACTGGGCTGGAAGCTTCCTGAGTCTTCCTTGAGCTGTTAGTCTTCCATGATGGGCCTTATCTCTGCAATGACTCTTAGGGTTTAAAGGACCATAATTATCAGAGTGGGTTCAAATTGCCTGTAAAGGACACCCAACATAGGTGTCTGTCATGTGGTAGTGTGATGTTTGCCAGTATATGAGTAGCTCAACTGGGGAGCTTACTTAGTGGACTGTGTGGAGTTACTACCTCGGTGTCCTCTTGGAGCTAAGGAAGAACCTTGAAACACATCAATGGAAGAAAATAGAGTGTATGGTCAGCAAACTTTTTTTCAAAGGACCACATAGCAAATATTTTAAGTTTTGTGTCCCATACAGTTTCTGTTGCAACTACTCAACTCTGTCATTGTAACACAAAAGCACCCATGGTGAATTTATAAATAAATGGGTGTGTGTTTGTTCCAATAATGTTTTATTTACAAAAACAGATGGTGGGATAGATTTGATCTGCAGACTCTAGTTTGCTGACCTTTGGGCTTTATATCCATTTAGGAAATCTCAGGTAGTCCTAACAAACAAGTGGTGAATATGGAAAAGATCGAGAAAAGGCCAAAAAATAAAAAATGTTAAACAGCTATGAAAGGTTAATGACAGGAGAACCATGGACATGTGGAGTTTTCAGAGTTGACCTTGTAAGAGATGTAGTGCTTCAACTAGTGGAAGCATTTTCATGATAATTAATAAGAGTGGACCACTGAGAACTGAATGAAAGGGGAAAACCTTGATGTAGCAGAGGGAATTTAAATCAGATACAAGAAAAAGAAGCTCCATGTCAATTAGGCACTTCATGCTAGGACTAGCACTGGGAGATTTGCCTATGTTATTGAATTTAATCCTCACCACTCCCCCGCAATGGAGTATTACTTCTATTCAAACATAAGGGAGCCAAGGACTGGGGGATAAAGTGACATATGCAAGGACATGCAGCTAATGAGTAAAGAAACCAAGGTGAAATGTAAAATGATTGAACATCAGAGCCCATGCTGCTCCCTAACCCACTCTCTCACTGCCTGCAGGTGCAAAGGCCTAAGTGACATAAGGAGGCTGATGCACTTGCTCCTGAGAGACTCAAGTCCAGTGATCGTGGAGCACCTCTCTCCTCCAGCCCATCTGCATTTCAGCTCAGGCCACTCTGGCTAGTTTCCCACTCTCTAGTGCCTTCTCATGCAGCTACCCAGATTGGGAACCATTAGGAACCACTCTCCCCCCACCCCTAAGGACTCACTCTCTTCCTTACCTGCAGAGGTCCCCGTGACCTTCATGCAGTGCCCTGGACGAGACCAGGCCCAGCAAAAGTAGGATCTCTGAGGAGAGCGAGCTTAGAGCAGATGAGACTGTCCAAAGACCTGTATGCGCCCAGGGTTATTCCTCCACTGCCCTCCCTGCTCAAAGTGGGCCTGAGTGGCAGCTGCAAACTGCATATGAAATCCATCCCTCGGTGCTGCCAAGGCAGGTGGAGGGGTGTTCAAGTAAAGCTATAATATGCCTGCAATAAAGGTTTACCAGCTTTTATATAGGTTCCCGATAATGAGAGGAGATATTTCAACAGCTCAGATAGCACTGTGAGAGGAAAAGTAATTCCCAGCACCACTTCTTTAAGGTGAGAATCTGCCTCCCCCACATAGTTCATAACTGGGAGTTTTTCCCATTTAAAGGAAACTACATCAGATTATGTCTGCCTTTCATTCTTTATCATGGTTTCTAATGATTCCTGTAGAGAATTTAGAAAGGGAACTTTTCATTGAGGTGGGTGGTGAATTGTTATGCCCCCAAACCTTGGAAGAGTTAAGAGTTACAGCAATGGAGAGCTGAGGAGGTGAGGAACTTTGGGGGGCTGGAGTTCAGGGCCAGAGGCAGGAGTATCAGTTAGTATGTCCCCGACTTGTAGACCTTGGGAAATAAGTTAGGGGTGGATCCTAGTGCGTGTGCTTTAGATGGGGACTTTAAGAGGTCATGTCCCCATGAGATGGTCAGAAACTTAGAAAGCATGGAGAAGAATCTCCCAAGGTGACTGAGAAGGGGGTGCAACTGGGGAGGCATAGAGAGAATGAACGCCACCTGGAAGCAGAGGGAATGAGCTCATGGATGCTGGTGCGGGACAGAAGAGGGAGGAAGCCGGGACAATGGCAGATGAACCTGCTGTGGGACCAGGAGAGAAGCTGATCTCCCACACCAGCCAGAGGGGGGGGACGCTGTCTCCTCCACAGGAAACTGACTGGGCCAGGGCTGAGATGCCCCTAAGATTTAGCACAGCCCTGTGCAGTCCAGTGGTGTTCACCGTCTAATGGGCATCCTGTCAGAGCTCATTAACAGAGACATGCCTGATTTCAAACGTATGATCGTTTAGACACAGACAAGACTCAAGTTGACATGTGAGCTTTCAATGAAAACAGAGTTTGTTACACAAATCAAGAGTGTGAAAGGATTAGGGGCAAGAGGGATAATTAACCTACTTGGAGAGAACCAACTGGTTTCAAGAACTTTGAATGACATTAGCTCCTCTCTCTTTGCATCCAAACAGTGTCACTTGCAAATGACTGCTGTCTAAACCTGGGCTACGTCCATCAGGCTTTCATAACACTTCATTAGTCCCTAATTGGTGCTGCTGCTCATGCCTAAAATGTCAGTAATAGCTCTCCCTCTCTTTCAAGGTCCAGCTCAAATCACCTTTCCTCCATAGGACTTCTCAGCCCACAGGGCCTTCCCTAAAGCCTCCAGCACATGGGCCGCTATGCACCACTTATGGGCTACTTGACCTGTGAGCTCTCCTGTCCCCTGCCCAACTCTTATAGCCCTACCAGGCCTGGAAATCCTTGGAGACAAAAAGTGAGCCTTATTTATGGCAATTTCCACTTGCTCACCAAGAGCTCTATAAAAGGGATGAGTGATTTTCTGGACAAATCTTTACACATGGACACTATGAAATATTAGGAAGCAATCAAAAAGAATGAGTTGGAGCTATAGACATGGATTGACCTAGAAAAATACCCATTTCACTTTTAGTGGAAAAAAGAGTTGATTATAGGGCTGTGCACATTAGATGATTCCATTTTTGAAGAAAAAATACTTTTTTAAATACAGTAGAACCTCTGCAAACTGACCACCAAAGGGACTATATCAGACTGGCCAACGTACAGAGGTGGTCAACATAAGGAACTAGACCCACTAAGTGGCTACACACTCACGTCCAGTCTGTGAAAATTAGGTCAACTTACGGAGGAGGCCACTGTAGGGAAGTGATCAACTATGGAGGTTCTAATATATTTTATGAACATTGAAATATGTTTGAATTAGCAAAGAGAAAAGTAACCAAGGATATAGGGTATATACCAAACTGGTAAATTTGTTTTCTTAGACTGGAGGAGTGGAATTGGGGATGGAGAAAAGAGTTGACATTTTTTCTTCATATGTCTTTTTATTGCGTGGCTTGTTGAACGAAAGTGCATTGCTTTTTACTTTGAGAAGAAGTGGGTAAGCCTTACAGATAGTGCACAGTCAAGCTCTGTCAACCTTTGCAGTAACCAGACAACATTGCCCACCCCCTACAAGGCTGAAGGCCAAGCTCGGGGTGGCAAGGGGCTTCATAGATCATTTGTTCCTCTTGTTACCCCAAGTAGCATCCACACAAGTCTCTCTGGGAAATTTCGTAAGGAGTCTTTATAAATGCCACATCCCACATTCCCAACTTTCAGGTTCCAGTCCTGACACTTACTTCTCCTTGAAGTGACCATGAGTGGGTTTTTTCTTCTTTTTTTTTTTTTTTTAGAGACAGAGTCTCACTTTGCTGCCCTCAGTAGAGTACCATGGTGTCACAGCACACAGCAACCTCCAACTTTTGGGCTTAGGCAATTCTCTTGTCTCAGCCTCCCCAGTAGCTGGGACTACAGGCACCCGCCACAATCCCTGGCTATTTTTTTGTTGCAGTTCAGCCGGGGCCGGGTTTGAAACTGCCACCCTTGGTATATGGGCCGGTGCCCTACACACTGAGCCACAGGTACCACCCAGTTTCTGTTTCTTATATCCCAGAAAGCCCTGTCTGAAACAAGGAGATAGCATTGCAGAGCCAGACATTGTTTTGCTTTTAAAGCCCTCTCTATCCTCCTCCACCCTGCATGATACCCTCAGGAAGCTGGTATCCACAGACCACATCAATAAGATCTCCTCATGGAGTTGTGTTCGGCCAACACAAGGATCCGACAGATAAGAGAGTCAAAGTCTTCCTCCCCCCAGTTCTCACCCAGCCCAGCCACAGTTGGCAATAGCCACATTCTCCCTCTTCTAAGCTGTAGCTTTCTTGGGGTATAGTAAGTGTTTTCTGTTCTGATGGGGAGCAAGTGAACTAACGGTTTCTGTTACTGTTGCTGGTGCTTCCCTGTCCCTTGCTGCTCCCTTAATCATCCCTAAGCCTTTGTGAATTGTCCCCTTATTAAAGTCTCTTAAATATCACCTCCCTTTTGAGTGTGTCATCTTTTTCCCACCTGGCCCCTGAGCAGCTTCCCTTCTAGCAAGGGGCCCTGGGGCATCCAGCAGAGAACAAGGACTGTCTCCGAGGGCTTCCCCTGCTGTGAGAAGCCCCTCCACCCGGACAGGTGTGCACCTTGGAAGCACCTCTGTCTGGCAAGCCTTCCAGCCTAAACCCAAACAGAGCTTTACTGGGCACGTAGATGTGCCTTATGTCTCTTATCCACTAGCCATGGAAAAGTGGTAAATAAGCCCACTTACCCCAACAATGGAACTAAAGCAAATGAAAGAGATGGACATCTCCACACCCCCTCACAGGCTAGAAACAATCAGAGGGGCGCTGCCGTGAAGCCAGCCCCTGCAGCCAAATGACTCCCATAGCAGAGTTCTGCTTCTGTGCCTCTCACCCAGCAGTGTCAATCAGGCAAGGAACAGGGAGAGAACAGATGCAAACAAGCCAACTAAAAATACACCCGGTGCAGTCTTTGTTAATGTGTGGAAACATTCTCAGTCCCTGGGGCAACGGTGGGACCTCAGGATCTCAAGGGGCAGAAGAGGAATGGCAACTAAAGTGAGACCCAATAGAAAAACAACAGCAATAACGACAAAAATACATACTCAATACCACCAAAAAAAAAAAAAAAAAAAAAAAGCCACAGGAACAGCAACTGTTCACCCTCAAATCCTGGGAGATACTGACATCGAATTATTAATCAACCTGAGCGAGAATAAACTATGGCCTCAGAATCAACTTCCTTCAACTGTCTTGAGCTTATCACGAACTCTGTGGATGTTGTTAATCCCGTGTACTCGTGGAGATGTAGGAAAGGCATCCATCTCAGGTCTGCTCCGAGATGCAGCAAGACGTTCCAGCCCAGTGAAGCCTGAAGGGCAAAGATAGATGATAAGAGACAAGCAAACTGACAAGCAAGGATCCCACTAGACCCTGGGCAGCAAGAAAATGAGGGTGCTGTAGACCCAGGTTTAGAACAACCCCAAGGACAAAGGATAGTTTTTTATATCCACAAGGGCAGATGTGTTACTATCATGTCAGTGAGAATACTGATTGTATTTTGTAGAAGTTCAGCTTAAACTGGCTTAAGCAAAAAGGGGACTGATTAGCTCATTTAAATGAAAATTCCGGGGGTAGATTAGTCATGGCTGGATTTCAGTCTTCAATGATGTCACCAGGAATCCCTAGTGCTCTGGCTCTTAGATCTGCTTTCCTTAGTGACAACTTCTTAGGTGACCACATCCCTAGGTGACCCCAGTGGCTCCACACTGACACCTTCCACTCAGCAACTCAAAAGTGCATTCTGCTTTCTAAAAAGGTCCCACCTACATCTCAGATATGCGTTTCCATTGCACGCCTTGTGTCACTTGCCCAACTGTCACTGATCTCTGAGAAGTCTGGCACACAGTAGGCACTTCATAGATGGATGTTGAATGCACAGAGGAATGAATGAAGGTCCAGAAGTGTGACAGTTCATGGCACACTGGGGGACTGAGTTGGCTACTGTGGGGAAAAGAATATAGCTGGAAAGCCAAGAATGAACGGATAGTATCTGGGGTGGTGGCCACGGGCAAGCACTAAGATGTGCAGAGAAGCCCTGAAAGAGCATCTGCCTCCTGGAACTTCCACTCTCACAGGAGTCATGTAAAGTCTCTATGGGGCAGAGAGGATGACTTCTCACTTTGAGAGGGGGTAGGGGATCAGAGACCTTTCAGTGGACAGGTAAAAACAAGGAGGAACTCTTCCGGCAGAAAGATGCTTACAAAGTTGAGTCAAGGAAGAAGGTGGGTTCTCAGAGGAAAGCCCTGGGAGGGGGCCAAGGAAGCGGGTTTGTAAATGTGTTCAGGAGCCTCCCCAGAGAAGACTGAGATTTCCAAGCCCAGGATTTAGAGCTTTGCTCTGTTGGCTGCCGAGTGCTGCTATCTTTTCTTGGACCAGTTCATTCCAGTCACCATCCAAGAAATTTCTCAGGGACACTTATTCAAATTCATGGTTTTAAGAAATCCACAGCGTCTCTCCTGCCCAACAGGCTGCTACCTTAAGAGTGGGCAATTCTTCTCTGAAGGGTGACATCTTCAAACTGCAAATCGGCTCCCTGGCTTTCAACCATTTCCAGCAACAGTGGTATAGCTCATCTTAAGGAGCCTGGTTTCTCGGCACGCGTGATAAACTCAACTTTAAACTGATTATTGAAATCTACAAGCTGTTAATCCAGTGGCTGCCAGCAAAGCCCCGTTCTTTCCACTGTTTAATCTTCACTTACAATGACAGAATTCATATGTTTTCTCAGCAGCTCTCAGCAGCCCCCACCATGCCTCTCTGAGACCTCTCCAGCAGTCATTCCACACAGCAGATAGGTGCACACAATCTGCACCCCTTCGTCTCTCTTTTCCTACCTGTCTCTAACAGAGGCTGATACGGAAATAGCATAAATTACAAGTGAGAAAGTCACTTGATGGGGTAAGTTCTGTGCAGGAGAAATGCGTGGGTTCCCAAGGACTTTTAGCACGGTTTGCCTGCCTTGCAGGAAGGGGCCCAGAAGATTGCTTGATTTGATGAGTGGCCTTGGCTACCCCTCTGGATTGGGCCCCTCAACAGTGGTGAATCTTCTGTGGAGCAACTAAGGAGCATGTTTTGAGTTGGTGTTGCTCTGTCCTCCAATAAGCAGTCTTCCTGCTGGCCTGGGACTCACAGCTGCCAGGTCTGGGCACTTACCTGGCCAAGTCAGAACTGCCTGCCTGCTCCCCACATCAGATGAGCCTCAAGCACAGAAGCACCATCTTCATCACTGTCTTTCCATCTGTCCCTTGCTCACACCCAGCAAGCAGGCCTGAAATGGTACCCTGTGATCAACCAGGTTGATCCCACTCACTTCTTAAGGCCTCTCTGCCTCCCTCTTCACAACTCTTGGATTCAGCTAAACTCAACTACCCTCTATTCCCCTCAACCCCGCCCCATTATTTCTCACCTTTATGCCTTTGCTCCCTATGACTCGTCCATCTATCTATCACCCTGAAGCCATCCCACCCTGACAGATAGTCAACTCTCAAAATTCTACCTAACCTTCACACACAAAGGCCATTCTTCCACAGGTGTCTAAGCTCACATGGGTATCCTTCTCTGAACTCCTGTGGCACTATTTGTACATTTTTGGCCACTCATACTATTCTATTTTGTATTACAAGAACACAGCATAGAATCTAAGAGTGTAGAGTTTTACTGTGTGACCTTGGAAAAATGACTTAACCTCTCTGTGCCCTGATTTCTTAATCCATAAAATAAGAGCCATATTCCTTCCTCAAAGAGTTGTTGAGGAAAATAAAAGGGCCAATATCTTAGAGTGTGTGTGGCAAGATCTGACGTAAATTAACTATTTAAAAGTCACCAGCTGTGATTATAACTGTTAGAGTACCTGTTATTATAATCATTTATTTCCCTTAAAATTCTGTGAGTTCCTTAAGGACAGGACAGTGTCTGTTCATACTTGAATCCCTCTCATTGCCCAACCCATTGCTTGCACATGGCACATACTTATGGGTTGAACAATCAAGAAAAAAAAAAGCCCTCATAGTCCTGTCCTTCCTGCTTGTATTAATTAATATTTTAATTTCTTTTCCCTTTGGCCCTTACACACACATACACACACACACACATAGAGGCTGGCTACCTTAGTCACAGAGAAAGAGCAATAATAAGCCTCCCTGGAGTCTGGCAATGGCTGTTTTTCTGGGTATCATGCATATATGCTGCACAGAACTACAACAGGTTCTTCTAATCCATTAATTTATTTCACTCATTTAGTTAGTCAACAAACCTTTCCTTAGCATTTACTCTGTGCCAGGTACTAAACTAAATGCCAAGCCAAAATGTGCATAGTATTGCCCCCAGGGATATTGAATCTCAGAGAGGAAACAGACTATCCTGAATATTTACCCAACTATAAGATTATAACAGTACAAGGTGGCCCGTAACAGGAGGGACTGGGCTAGCTGGGGAAGGCAGGCAAACATCACAGTGCAGCTCCAGGGGCCTTCATTCACAGCACTGCCAAGGTGCACCAGAGAAACAGAACCCATAGGATAGAAAGAGAGACAGATAAGTGAGGATTCATCATGGAAAGAGTCTGAGAAATTCCACCATCTTCTGTCTGCAAGTTGGAGCACCAAGAAAGCCAGTGATGTAAGTCTATGCCCAAAGGCCTGAAACCAGTAGAGCTCTGATGTCTGAGCCCAGAAGAGGATGAAAGAACGTCCCAAGTCAAGATAAGATAGCCAGTTCACCCTTCCTTTGCATTTTTGTTCTATCCAGGCCCTCAGACATTGAATGATGTCTGCCCACATTGGTGAGGGCGAGTCTTCTTTACTCAGTCTACGTATCCAAATATCAATCTCTTTCAGAAACACCCTCATAGATACACCCAGAAATACTGTTTTATCAGCTGTCCGAGCATACCATCGCCCAGTGTAATTGACACACAAAGTAACTATTACAGCTTCCATTGGGAGATATCTGTAGGCTAAGACCAATAACAGAATGAGTAGAATTCAGCCAGGAGAAGAGGCAGAAGAGAACATTCTAGGCAGAGAGGACAGGCTGTGTCATGGCCCTGTGGCAGGGGAAAGCAAGGTACCTACAGGACCAAGCTAACAACCAAATCAAGAACTCAATCCCATTTACAATAGCTGCAAAAAATTAAAATACCTAGGAATATATTTAACCAAGGAGAAGGAAGGTCTATAAGAAGGGAACTACAAATTACTGATGGAAGAATTAATAGATGACACAAACAAATGGGAAAAATTCCCTCACTCCAGAATCCCATGATTCTTCCCGTGAATCAGAAAATCAATATTGTTAAAATACCCATATTGCCCAAAGCAATCTACAGGTTCAATTCAGTTCCTATCACAATATCAACTTTATTTTTCACAGAATTAGAAAAAACAATTCTAATATTCATACAGAACCAAATGAACCCAAATAGCCAAAGCAATTCTAAGCAAAAAGAGCAAAACTGGAGGCATTATATCACCTGACTCCAAATTATACTACAAGGCCCTAGTAATAAAAATAGCATGGCACTGGCATAAAAATATTCCCACAGATCAGTGGAACAGGCTAGAGAACCCAGAAATACAACTATATCCATACAACCAACTGATCTTTGACAAGCCAGACAAAAACAAACACTAAGGAGAACAAGCTGCTCAGTGGATGGTGCTGGGGAAAATTGGATAACCATATTCAGTAGAGTAAAACTGTATCCCTATCCCTATCTCTCACTATAAACAAAAGTTAACTCAAGATGGAGTAAAGACCTAAATGTAAGATACGAAACCAGAAAAGTCCTAGGAGGAAACCTAGGAAGTACTGTTCTGGACATTGACTGGCCAAGGCCAAGAATTTATGACTAAGACCTCAAAGGCAAATGCAACAGAAACAAAGGTAGACAAAAGTCATGTATCTAAACTAAAACCTGGGGACAGCAAAAGAAATAATCCAAGGAGTAAATAGAAAACCTACAGAATGGGAAAAAATTATTCACAAACTATATATCCAACAAAGGACTGATACCCAGCATCTATAAGGAACTCAAATAACTCAGCAAGAACAAAAAAATGAAAAAAACCCCACTAAAAAGTGGTCAATGGATAGCTTAGAAAATGTACCCAACATCAGATAGCTATTATGTGTTAGTCACACTAGATGGTATAAAGTGGATTAAAATACCTAATATGGTACTTTTATACAATGTATTTTGTGTATGATATGATACTTTATATAAAGTCTACGAAGTTTGTTTGCTGTATTTAAAAACAATGGACTAATGACATGAGCAGGCTTTTTTTTTTTCAAAGAAGATATACAGAGAGCAAAAAAAAAAAGAAAGAAATGCCCAACATCACTAACTGTCAGAGAAATGCAAATTAAAACCACAATGAGATACCATCTCACTCCAGTTAGAATGATCATCAGTAGTAAAAAGTCAGAGAACAATAGATGATTCCACAGCGCAGAAGCAGTGAAAGGAAACACACAGGGTCGGGGGAAATGCAAATTAGTACAACCGCTATGGAGATCAGTACGGAGAGTTATCAAAGAACTAAAAGTAGATCTCCCCTTCAATCCTGCAGTCTCAGTGCTGGTTACCTACCCAAAGAAAACGAAATCTTTGTATCAAAAGGATACCTGCACAACTCACAATTGCAAAACTATGGAATTGACCTAAGTGCCCATCAACTGATGAGTGGATAAGTGGATATGGAAATTGCCATGGAGCACTGTTCAGCTATAAGAAAAAATGCCTTTAGCAGCAATTTGGATGGAACTGGAGGCCCTTGTCCTAAGTGAAATAACTCAGGAACAGATAAATAAATGCCTAGACACAATAGATGTTGGCACCCGTACAGTGAAAAGGGGACATGTATACACTGTTGGTATATACATAACTCAGGAACAGATAAATCAATACCATATTTTCACTTATAAACTATGCAAGGACACACAGAGTGGTATAATGGATATTGGAGACTCAAAGGAGGAGAGGGCAGGGGTTGAGGAATGAAAAATTACCTGTGAACTCTAATGTACACTGCTGGGTGATGGGTACACCAAAAACCCAGAGTTTACCACTGTACGATATTCATGCGTATACATGTAACATAATTAAACTTATACCCTGTAATTCTATTAAAATTTTTTTTTCTTTTTTTTTTATTGAACGGTAACTATGTACATTAATGCACTTCTGG
>NW_003852416.1:16065936-16083639 GCF_000181295.1 Otolemur garnettii
GGGCGCCTGTAGTCCCAGCTACTTGGGAGGCTGAGACAGGAGACTCGCTTGAGCCCAGGAGTTGGAGGTTACTGTGAGCGTGATGCCATGGCACTCTACCCAAGGGGATAGCTTGAGGCTCCGTCTCAAAAAAAAAAGAAAAAATCAGATGTTCTACAGAGGACAGGAAAAAAATATGTATTGGAGGACAATCAGTAGCCACTGCCGAGGGTGACAATAAGTTTAATTAGACAGTATATGTGCACTTGCCAAGCACGGCTGACCACAAAAAGGCCAGGCTAGTCCTGGAGAGTGGCAGACGAAAGGATCCCTTGATGTGAAAGATTATCCAGAGAAAAGTTTTTCCTGGGATCCTGATTTCACAGATGAGCAAAATGCATCCCCATGGAGGTTTGTGGCAATTCAGAGGCAGCAGAGCTGAGATTCAAACCCAGGGCTGCTTGGATGTGACACTCTGGTGCTTTAGTGGCATGACAGAGAAAAGTAAAGGTAGGACAAGATTTCTGTGAAACAAAGAGCCTCAAAAAGCCCCCAGAGGCCTTGCTTTACTTACATAATTTTCTGGATCAGGGGCCCTAGAAAGGACTTCACCGTGTCCTTACTTCTGGGTTAGGTTGCCCTAAACAGACAGGCTTCTGGGAGGGACAGATATTAAGTAGCCATCAACACAGTTTTTCTAAATATTTGGGCACCTTTTCTGCTTCCTTCCTTGATGAAGAAGGTGGGGATGGGGAGGTGCAAAGAACCTAGAAAGGAAATTATCACATGGAGTAGAGGGAGGTGAATTGGCCTAGAAAGGGGCAGGTGTCCTCCTTGGAGTGAGGGAGGGGGCTGGGCTGCTTGCTTATCTTTCTCTGTTGAATTTGATCCACTTGTTCTCCTCAACACTGGGTCTCTCTTCAATGAGATCATGCCCAGAGTGAGTTCTCAGCCAGGTTCAACGCACCCTACTAGGCGAGTCTGCTTACACCACTCAGCTGATGAATGGCCGGTAGGTTATTTCAGACTGATGATACCCAGAGCCTGGTGCTTAACTTGGGCTGGAGGGAGGGGGCAAGACATGGAGGAGATGTTTTTTACCTTAAGAAAGCACTTTGCACGTTGGAAAGACAGAAATGACCCCCACAAACCTCCCAGACAATAACTAAATTACAGCCAAGGACATGTGCCAGTTGTCTTAAGAAAAGTTCCCAGAAATGGATACGTGACACCTCCACTAACATCACCTCTGCCAGATATGAATGCACTTGCTCTGAGCTGGGTCAGCCAGGCTGGTGCTGGGGGTGGGATGGGTGGTCCCAGAAGCCTTCATAAAACACCTAGACTAGGCAAGTGTGTGTGTGTGTGTGTGTGTGTGGTATGTGTGGTGTGTGTGTCTGTGTGTGTGGTGTGCATGTGTGAGAATGCATCTTCAGCCTGGCCTTTGGCCAAAGTGTTCAGTGGCTGATTTGTCCCTTCTTCCCGTCTCCTCAGCACCACCTGCCTCCCTGCCTTCTCCTCTATCTCCCACCTACAACACAATAAGAACCTGTCACTCCTCCTGCGTCAGTGAGAGCCCATTTATGGTTTTTTTAATTGGCAAATAACATTTATATATATATGTATACTGTACAACATGATGCTTTGATACATGTCTACATCATGGAAAGGCTAAATCAAGTTAATTAGCATACGTGTTACCTCAAGTACTTATCCTTTTTGTGTAGTGAGAACATTTAAAATCTACTCTCTTGGCAATTTTCAAATATACAACATACTGTTCTCAACTGCAGTCACCATGATGTACCACGGATCTCGCGAACATATTCCTCCTATCTAACCAAAATGTCGTGTCCTTTGATCAACATGTCCCCAAACTTGCTGCATGATATTACTTATATGGGGAATCTAAAAAAAAAAAAAAAATCAAACTCATAAGAACAGAAAGATAACCAATTCATTACGGTTAAACGCATGACCCCAGAGGAGAACTTGCCTCTGCATTTTGAAAAGGGTAATGCTTAACCCCTGGACTGGATCTCTAAAGGAGAGTGAGAGAGAGGGATGGGAGAAGGCTTTTCCAACAGTTTTTAGAAGCCTTCTCTAAGTCACGTGCAATTTTGTGCATTATCTCTGTCAACCCTCAAAACAATTCTACGAAAGATGCAGTCCTCAGCCTCATGCACCAGAAAGGGAAACTGAGGCACAGAGCCAGGAACAGGGCTTGCCCAAGGTAACTCAGTAGTGGAGCAGTGCCAGTTTTCACTACCCAGTGCCTCTGTGGGAACAAAATATCAGGAAGGGGATGGAGAGCGGAGACATGCTCCTCAGAGTCCCTCCAGACTTGCTCCTCAGGCTGGGCTGACCCCACATCTCACAAGCCCCACCTCCTCCTGCAGCCATTTCCTGCACCTGCCCCACCAGCAGCCCCCACCCTTCCCTCCCTGATTCCTCTCTGCTCCCTCCCCCTCTCTCCTCTTTCACTTTGGGAAGTGATTAACAAGGTGGGGTTATCCTGCCCTTGCATTCATACCTCCCTGAAGGAGGCAGCTGGTTCTGGGCCATCCCCAAGCAGTTTTTAAGAAAGCAATCTAAGATGAATAGAATGTACTTCCCCCGCCTCAGATTTTAGCAACGGAGTCATTTCTCCGGGAAATAATGATAATGAAAAATTGCCTCCAATTATTCAAAGGCTGTTTCCATGAATAATTCAGGAGCACTGGAGCTGGGCCTCCTTACCTGCTGTCACAGCACCACTGCTCCATTCCACCCGCCTTCCTCACTCCTGGGGTGCTTCTTAATTCCCCAGAAATGATTGTCACTCTGGCAAGGAGGCACCTACAGACTCTGACCCTTGGAAATGCCAGGTAAAATACCCACCAGTGCATGTAGAACCCACTCCACATGCCTGACACTGGGCTAAGCAGGCTGTGTGCATTCCTCATTTAATCCCACTGTGATCCTTTGAGCTAGGATCTCGTATTATCCACATTTTACAGATGAGGAAGCAGAGTTCAGAAAGGATTAGACGTCTGCCCAAGGTCATGTACCTAGAAGTGACACTCAGAGCCTTCCTACTGCAGCAACCTATGGCTGGTGTCCATTTAGACAGTGGGGTCCAGGGCCATTTCCTGGCCACATTTGCCTCTTGCCCTCACTCTCAGTTGTGAAGAAGGATAGCTCTTTTGGTTCATTCCAGAATTTAAAGTTTACGCAGAATAATATCTCTTCCTCAGATGTTTCTGGATCCTCCCATTTTATACACCTAGGAGCGGATAAAAACCTGGGAATCCTCAAGATTGCCTCATTTCAAGTCCAGCTCCTCAGAGGGAACTTTTGCAAAGTTTTATGTGTGGGTCAAAGCAGCCTCAGCACCCACAATCCCCTCCCTCATCTTCCCATCACCATAGCAACCTACATCCCAGCAGAACTAGCAGGAGATATGAGAGGCACAAGCTTGCAAAGAGGACGTTCGCCTCCCACTCTAAAAACTTTGTACTTGGGTCTGCTCTGATTCTTTGCTGGTTCCTGTGGGACAGACACCTTGGTATCTTCAGCACAGGTCCCTGTGGGGACCAAAGCCTAACACCAAACTGTGGAAAGAGGAAGATGGCACAGTCAACTGTCTACACTAATCGTGACGGGGCTGTAATCAGTTCCAAGCAGAGACAGCCACTGAACTCCTGGCAGCCACAGCCCCTTCCTCCTTAGAAACATAACCCTGAGGCTGTTCTGACTCACTGTCCCCAGGAATAAAGACTGCATTTCTGGGCCTCCCTGGGCAGCTAGGTTCTGACCACATAAAACGTAGGAGAAGTATGGCAGGGAAATTCCAGTAAGTCTTCTATTAAAAGGGGGAGGGGGGGCGGTGTCCCTTTCCTTCCCTCTTCTTATCTGCTGCCAGGTGCCCAGCTATGAGAGCAGCAGAGGACCAGAGGCACACCACACCAGCAGGAGAGGTCCCTGGCCTCACCAGCTCCGGCCCTCCTAGAACTTGCTGCCCCCATCCCCACTGGCCAGACCACCTGGAAGTCAGAGCCATCCTTCATGCTGGCCTCTGGGTGCTCAAAGCAGGCCAGAGAGGAAAGAGGATGGGTTTAGAAAGGCGGATGGAGAATAGCACAGCCACTAATGTACAAGCATCTGGTTCTCACAGCTAAAGGCAATTCTCAATACACACCCATAGCACAAAGGGCACGCAGGATGCCTCCCGCCCCTCCTTTACGGACAAGAAAATGAAGACACTGCCCAGCAATGATGCTGATACTGGGGGCAGAGATAGGTGACCTCCAGCCAAGGCAACTACGACTCCAGAAGACAGGAGGCAGGATCCAAATAGTTCCTAACCTTTCTCCTGGGCCTGACCTCCCCCTACCTTTAAACCCACCTCAGCACTCCCAGCCTAAGACATGTGTCAGTTCCCACACAGGCTCTACGTGTGCTTGTTAATTCTTTTTGTTGTTGCTATGTTCATCTTCAGTTTCTTTATTGTGACGAAATATGTGTAACATAAAACTTACTATTTTAACCATCATTAAGTGTTACGCGTACAGTTCAGGGTGCTAAGTGCACACGCATACTTGCACAGCCATCATCACCATTCATCTCCAGAACCTTTTCCTCATCCCAAACTGAAATTCTGAAATTTCACTACACAACTCCCCCCCCCACTTTCTCCTCCCCGCAGCCTGTGGTAACCCCCATCCTACTTTTTGTCTCCGTGAGTCTGACCCCTCTAGCTACCTCACATAAGTGGAATTATGCAGCCTCCATCTTTTACGTTGGGCTTGTTTCACTCGGCAAAATGTCTTGGAGGTTTATCCACGTTGTAGTATGTGTCAGATCTTTTGTAAAGCGAATACTCCATTGTCTGTACATACCACATTTTGTTTATCCATTCATCCACCGTCGGGAAGGAAGGTCTTGTTGGCTGCCTGGTTGAAGAGTTTTGGCTTTATTAGGGAGGTAATGGGGAGCCACTGAAAGTTTTTGAGCAGGGGATGGTCACGACTTCAGAGCTTTGTTTTAAGATAAATAAAGCAATAAGGGTGCAAAGGATAGATCAGCAGGTAGGGAAGAGATCAGAGGCAGGAAGATAAGTTGAGAAGCCGTTGCAAGTTTCACAGGTACCATATCATGTACATGTTAAAAGCCATGCTGAGGACAGGATGGTCTGTGTGGGGGACTCTGATAGAAGAGTGCACTCTGTAGAACATGGCCTTATCCTCTCCAAGCTGGGGGAGCCCCTGTCACAGTTACAGATTTCCGTGTGCTGCCTTCCCAAGCCTCTCTCAATCTACATGGGGTGTCAACACCAAGCCAAGTGTCAGTTGACCTTGTGTACAGCCCACCATGGCAGTGAAATGACTCTACTTCAAAGACTGGGGAGAGGCCAGCTGGTCTGGGTGTAGACAGAGGGCATGGCAGAAACACAGCATGCCCTGGTAGGGAGAGCTCAGGGGAGGCCAAGTCGGGATTTCTTCTGGACTCCAGACTCTAAGAGACACTGCCTTTATCTCCTCCTCGAGTGCCAGCAAGGGAAGCAGGATCAGACCAGCAAGTGGCATCACTGGGAACCATGCAGGGCCGAGAGCTACCACACCTGAGTCCCCCACACTTCCCAAGAACAATTTGGTGGAGCCAAGAAAAGAGAAAGTGAGCAATAACCCAGATCAGGCAATACAACTTGTTTCCACTCACCAGAAGGCCAGGTCTATTATAGCTAAAATGGAAAAGCCACATGTTCTGTACCAGAAAAAGAAAGGCTCTTCTATTATCTTCTGTCCCCTGCACTTGGACTAGGACTTCACCTTCCTGCCTCACATGTGCAACTCTGTATCCATGGCCGTGCAAGGCAGGAGAGGCAGGTCCCTCTGGGAGCTGAGAAGGAACGAACATCACAGGCAGAGCTGGGGAACAGGGTCCTCCACTGCACAAGGGCACCTGGCAGACGAGACCAGTGTCTTTCTCCAACATGCACAAATGCTCACTACAGAGTAGCTCTGACCTGGGTAAGATAGGCTTTGAGTGACAAGATGGTGCTTCAGAAGTCACTGTTTATGGTCCTGACATCCCAAAGGCAAACGCCTCTATTACTTGCTCTCATAGCCCGGTGTTGCCCCATCACAGTTACAGACTTACATTTATTTGTGGGACTATTTATCAATGCCTGTCTTCCCCCATCATAATCTCCATGAGAGGAGGGGGCTCGGGGGCTGCTTTGGTTCCTGGCCATGTGTGGCGCAGGATAGATGCTAAGTGAAAACCACCCTCCTAGCTGTGCCACCACAAGGCCCCACAGGATGACTTCCCAAGCCCAGTTTTCTTCCCTCCCACTGGGCTCCTGTTCCATGGTGAAGGGCTGTGGCTCAGGAGTGGGTGAGAAGCTTGGCTAGAGAGGGAACGCCACCTCTGCACCTGACCATCCTTGCATTCATGCTCCAACACCTCCAGATTTTGAAGGGTGTATGAAAACTCTCCAGCCACAGGAGAGGATGGAAACCCAATTAGGCGTCCTCACCTTTGTGCCCCATCCTTTATGCCAGCGGCAGTGCCATAGCTGGCCAAGGAATGCCATGACAGAATGATGGAAAGGTCCAATTTTCTAAAAGCCATCTAAGTCAGACTTCGTCTGAAATCCATATACCCTCACACACACACAGACATTATTGTAGGCTTTAGAGTTACTCAGAAGTCAGCAACGGGAAACGCCTTTTATAACAATGGCAGGGGATGCAGCTTTTCAAAGAAGGCTAATTTCTTTTTTCCTCCCATGAAAGTCATCATCTTTCAGGTTTTAACAGCAACAAGCTTGGCTTATGGAGGAAGATCTTTGGGAAAATGTTGACATCCGTTTGGGGAATAATCAGCCACTTGAAGTCACTCCTCAGTGTTTCATTCTTTCTGAAATGTCTACATCAACCCTTCAAGACAATGAACGCCACAGAGCTGGCTGTGTTTTTCAGGCTACGTTTTGGGTTAACAATTGTATTAAGGGATGGTTGCTGCATAATAAGCAGCCCCCAAATCTCAGTGGCATCTCACAATAACTATTCGTTTTTCACTCACAGGCATGTAGCTTGGCTGGGCAGCAGCTCTGCTCTGTGGTTTTCATCCTCTTCCTAAGGACAGGGTGAGTCAGGTGACAATAAAGCCTAGGGAGCAAGTCAACTTCACAAACATATTCTAAGCCTCTGCTTGCATCACATCTATGAGTATCCCTTTGGCCAAAGCAAGACCAATTACCAAACTCAAAGTTAAAGGGCAGGTAAGTACGATCCAGCTTTGTGAGAGGAACTGCAAGGTAGGACAGCACAGGGAATGGAGAAAGAGAAGTGAACCCATCTCCTGCCCAAGCAAACCATCTGCTGTCCTCCAACCCCTGAACTTGCTGGGTTTCTGCTACATGCAAGGCAGTATGGGATACCACAATGAATTAGATTCAGTCTCCACCCTCACAGAACTTACAATCCAATAAGGAAAATAAATGAGTCCATTAAAAGGCCACATTTGAATCTGAAGAAAGATCTTAGGAATTGGGGAAGTAGTGACACAATTTGTCTGTGATAGTCAAGCAATATTTTGCCGGAAGGGAACATCCTAGGTACAAGAATGATTTTGATTCTTAGCTCACCAGCCAAGAGCAGAGAAATTCAAGATTGACGACGATGATGGTTAACATTGTGTTCTTTTACATTGTAAGCTGCTTGAATAATACTGGAAAATAAGGATCCAGAGGATGCTAGATTCCCTGCAGGACAGCATTGGAGAGGGTTTGAGAAGGCCAAGACTGTTATCAGGATCCTCAAACTTTGCTGCAAGGCTCTGGAGATAAACGGAGATGAATAAGTAAAGTTTTCTGCTTTCCTATTAAGCACTCCTTATACCACTCAGAATAACCCAGGCATGGTGGCTCACACCTGTAATTCCAGAATTTCCTGAGGCAAAGCAGATCACTTGAAACCAGGAGTTCAAGATCAGCCTGGACAACATGGCAAGACTCTTTCTCTACAAAAATTAAAAATTTAGCTGTGCATGATAGCACATGCCTGTAGTCCCAGCTACTTGGGAGGCTGAGGCAGGAAGATCACTTGAGCCCAAGAATTGAAGGCATCACCGAGGTAGGATCACACCATTGCATTCATGCCCAGGTGACAGTCTCTGTTTATAAAATAACAAACAGAAAGCCAAAAACATTCTGCAGAGGATATAAATAAAATGTAACAGGCTTTATAGAAACACCTCTAACAGCACAGAGGAGAAATGTTTGCACAGGTATGGCAGTAACTGGCTCGTGATTATAGAAAATCAGCAGGACCAGTTAGTAACAGAAAAAAGACGCAACAGAGGGCAAGAGCTAATGTGGCAACCTCAAGGACAACAGAGATCCCGAGAGGCATCTCAGGGTCAGAGTCTTGCTCTGCCCCTTTCCCTGGAGGAAGATCCAAATTCTCTGTCTGCACAAGTGCCTGGAGCAGAATTTCTCTTGAGGCTCCCAGGTTCCAAAGGTTCCAGATGAACTCTGAAAGTCTTCTAAGAACTTGGGAATTCAGAGCAAGATCAAAGAAACCAAAGAGGCATGGTAGATCCTTCTCTTGCCAGTGATCAGATCTCACACGTTCTCAAGGGCATCTGGAGGTCAACATGGCACAGAAATTCTCCGTGTGAAATCTAGGAATGGTAGTCAGTGTCTGTAAACACCCTGAAATGACGTGTAAAATGTGTTTCCTTGAGTGCAGTTTTGGAGTAAGAATTCATAGTTTTCATTATATTTATATCCTCAATAGAATTATAAACAAATTTTAAAATGTGCTCCACTCCTTCCTTCACCCATTTATCCAATGCACCCACAAATACTTACTAAGGCTGATAATTTGGAGGCCACATGCCCAGCACTGGAAGCACAGGGAGGCTGAGACTGCTCCCCCGTCTTAAGGTGGGACCATGTGTATACCTTCTTGCTCTTCCAAGGGCCCTGTCAGATGAGTTGGCAGAACTTGAAACCCTTTCAAACTGTGTGCCCATCTGGCCACCCAACATTATTTGTCATGATTCCAAATCTTCTCCCCTCCACAGCTCTTCTCTCCCTTCCTGTTTTCAATTAGTATTTAAGGAGCACTTCCTTGAGCCTTGCCCTGGACTGTGACTCTTGCGTAAATGTTGGAGCCACACTTCAGACTGAGCCAATTCTGACAGAGATCATCTCTACGGCAAAAAGAAAAGTCTGACGTCTCTCCCTTCTTCTCTCTTTCCCTCTCCTGGCCACCTTGTTCTGCCCCATTCAGGGAAAGCTTTGTTTTCCCCTTGAAGAAGCTGTAATGAAGACTCCCCCCTACATTGACATCGATGGAAGAACATTACAGAATTGCCATGGTTACAGGCCCCGTTCTGCCTGCCTCTGAGGACCAGAAGGAGCTGGAGGAGAGCACCTCGCAGCAGCTCCTGGTGCTGCTCAGCTGAGAATTATCATTTTAAAAAAATGTTTACATCAGAGGAGAAATTGCTTCTCAAATAGCAAAGGGAAAATGCAGGTTTGATGAGATTGTTACGCAGAATCTTGGCCTGGTTGTTTCTCCCTTGCTCTCCCTCCCCCGCTCCATTATTATTTAAGGTTATATTAAATCAGGCAAAGGGAGCAGACGACAAAATGCAACCTGGTGTTGGCAGCTCTGGCAGGACGCCCAGGCTCAGTGCTGGCCCCACATCCTGTCCTCTTCAATCTTCAGCAGCAGCGGCAGCAATGGTGGCAGCCACTGAGATCAGCATCTTGCAGCAGGCCGTGCTCGAAGACCAGTCCGGAGCTGACAATACTGACCCGCCCCAACCCCCCTAGGGACTTCTGGGCTCAGGCAGACCATGAGGATTCTGAAACAGAGATAGACCAGGCCAGGACCTGGCACCCACAATCCTGATCCCTCCCTGCTCCTTACTAGCTGGGTGTACTTGAACATGTCTCTTTGCCTCTCGGATTTCCTTTGCTTCAAAACAAGGGCATAGATACACATCCTGGAAGCAAAGCAGGGGAATGCCAGTCCAAGGATCAGGTCACCTGAGTTCAAATCCAGACTCTACCACTTGCTAGTCAGAGCAACCTTGGGCACCCTGGCGAGGTGCTGCACCTCTCCGTGCCTCTGTTTCCTCACCAGAGACACAGGAGCAAGGATAGCACTGACAGCATAGATTTGCTGTGAGGATACCCACAGTCACTCAAACACAGTGTGGCCTGGCAGATGTTCAGTGAATTGGTGCTGTCATCACTATGATGATGACATAGTGTCTCCACTGTTCAGAAAGCCCAGAAATGAAGGCTTCCTTCAATAAAGAGTGTTGTCTGGGCTCCCAGAGGGCAGAAGAAGCTGTTGGTAGGATGATAGAATAATGGTGACCCCTTTTCTCTCTTCCCCTTTCTTCCTCCCAGCCCCTCCTTTGAATGGATGAGTGGATATGGGTTCACTGTGCCACATTCTGAAGGGCTCAACCCGAAGAGATTGGCCTTGGGGAGACCAGATTGCTGCGGCAGGTGTGAGGAGCCCTGAGGAGCTGAAGGCTCCTCCCTGGAGTCAGTCACCACCGGCAGGAGGCCTGAATTGATTCACTCCATGCACCCAGAAGCAGAGATGTCTTGGGGGTGTTCCCTGAACAGGTAAACCAGAAGCTAAGAGATGGATCATCATGGGGAAGCCACAGCTGAAAGTGAGTGAGCCAGACCATGTCTGTTGAAAATGATGGACCCCTGTGTCTGGCAGCACTGAGTGCCGTGCTCACCTTGCTGCAATCCCACACCAGCCACCTGCTGCACACACTATTATACTCCTTGTTTTGCATGTGAAGACACTGTGCTATAGCCTCTTCCTCAACCTCACACAGCATCCATGTGGCCCAGACTGACTTTGACCCTTGTTTTCTGCCCAGTTTCCAAACATGAGGCCCACTGGGACGTGGACTGTAGTCATTTCACAAAGTGCCAGAAGCCTTGGACCCCAGATGGCTGACCCCAGCCCCTCTGTTCCTCTTGTCACTCTGTTCTCTGTCGTCTTCTTATTTCTGAGAACTTAATAAGGTCTGAAAAATCAGCCTTACCTGGACTGTGTGGAAACTGTGAAAAAGGATTTGGAAAGACAGAAGGCAGTGGCCTGCCCCACACGGAGACACACACTTGGAGGTGGTCTCGGAAAAACGGAGCTTCAGTACCTCCAAGAGGGGGGACTCCTCCACACAGCCCCATGGGTGCGTTCCTCAGTTTAACTGGTAATGGGCTTGACCAGCAGGGTGCTAGGCTGCAGGCACACAGGAGGCATGTGCTGCCATCAGAGCACTAATTACCCCTCACTCCTGAGGCCCCTGCTCTGTGCCAGGAACTGTATCAGCTACCGTACTTACATCATATAGCAGGGGAACCTCACAACCACAGGAGGAGACAAAGACTAGCTATTCTGTTCTGTAGCTAGGAAAGGAGACTTAGAGGGGTTAGGCACCCTCTCCAAGTTCCTGAAGCAGAAAGTGACTGAGCCAGGATTTCAAGGGAGGGCTGTTCAGATCCAGTGTCCAAAGTCCTGCTCTATTCCCACAGGACCCCTCCTCAAGGCAGACCATGAGAAGAACTGTCATAAGAGCACGAGGCAGGTCTGTCTGGCCCCAAAGCCCTTGCTTCTAGGCATTAGAATCAGTCCCTCTCCTCAAGGAAGGCCAACCCAGGTGGAGGGACAGGGCAGCTAACAAAACCAGCCAGGCAGCAGTCTGTGGGGTCCACAGGAGGGTAAAAGCAGGAGGTGGGCAGCAGCTCACAGAGGAGAGATCCCTGAAGACTGCTGGGGCCACTCCTGGGTGGAGGGGTGGGGGTACCCGCAGGATTGACTCTCAGAGCAGAGGAAAAACCAAGTAAAGGCAGAGAGATGGGGATGTGCTTGGAAGGAGCAGAGGGAAAGGAGGCGGTCTAGAGATGGGGAGGAGGACCCCTGAGTGATGAACTAGCTAAGCCCCTCCCGGGGGAATGAGGAGGAGAGGAACGTCTCCAAGGTCGAGGTCATCATGTGGTGGACTCCAGCTTCAAGACTCGCTGATTAAACCACAAAAGAAAGCTAAACCACTAGGCTCAGGCCAGGAACCCTGGTACCCCACCTACCTGTAAGCCCCCACTCAAAAGGAAAAGTAATTTTCTATATTAATGTATCTAAATCCCAAACCTGCTGACCTGTGAAAAGCCCTTCTTAGTGATTTATTTGTCTCCTCTTGCTAAGACAACTGCCTCATTATTTTAAGTTGCACAAACAGCAGAGGCTCTCACTCCTTTCTGGGGTCAGTCTGGGCTTGCCATGGGACCAGAAAGCCCAGGAGGGGGTCCCTGGGTCCCTGGCACCAGGGAAGCATTGCTCAACAAGGTTATTTCCCAGAAGTTCAGTCCAGGGACCAGGAGGAACTCTGAAGAGCCCTTCATTCTCCTGAGATCTGGCCAGGCGGGGCCATACAAAAAGAAAGTCTGGGTTCATGACAGTTCGCAGTAAGATGAATGCTGGAAGGCTCGATCTATCCGTCTGCAAAACAGGGCACTCACTCCTGGCAGACATCCTAGGAGACCTTTCATGGCATGTACAGTGGACTAGGCAGGCTGTGATCAGGAATGATCTTATACTTTAAAAGACTGTGTTTTTCTCAAATAGCAATAAAAATGATAAATAACCCTACTTCCCATTTTTCTCTCCTTCACTGAGAAAAGATGTGTATGTTAGGCGATGAGTGTTAGTGCCCATTCAGATCAAAACCAACTCTGAAAGAGAAAACCATTTCCTAGTGGAACAGACATTTATTTGGCACCTGGCCCATGGCAGGCAGGCTTCCCAGCCAGCATCAGAAGGAAGGGAGTGGCACAAGAGATGGTGGGAATGTCCTCCTGGCCACCCTTGGCCAGAGAGACAAGGAGTGGAAACAACATGAGCTTTGGAGTCTGAGAGTACACAGGCTCAAAGCCAGCTCTGTTCCCATATTGTGGCACTGGGCATGTCATTCACCTTTTCCGGATGCCTCATTTCTTCATCTGCTAAATGGGGATACTAACCATCAAAGAAGATACCTGGTTAACATTATTTCTCCCCCTTCTTTTGTCTCATCTCATTCATTCCACTTTGTGAAACCCTTTCAAAGCTCACCTCCCCCTTGCAATATGAATTGACTACCTCCTGGGGCTTCCTAGCACTGCTGACTATCTACAGGCATTTAAGTATGTCATCAAATACTTTCATATACTATATATACTCTTTCCAGACAGGATGTGTCATCTCAATTACAGGTGCAGGTTCTTGATGATGAGGCTGTCTTTATGCCTATTGTTGATTCCCACTGGGATCTAGCACAGAACAGAGGGTGTGGGGGGAAGGGGAAACTCAAGCAAGAGTGTAACAAACTGGCCATGGGGCCAGA
The DNA here is from genome assembly GCF_000181295.1 of Otolemur garnettii. Classification (NCBI taxonomy): domain Eukaryota; kingdom Metazoa; phylum Chordata; class Mammalia; order Primates; family Galagidae; genus Otolemur; species Otolemur garnettii. The sequence goes on from NW_003852416.1 coordinate 16,079,329, forward strand.
AGTGGCCTAAGGGCCAGAATACATGGCTTGCTGGACTGGCAAGGTAGGGACTGGCTCAATGGGGATGGAGGATGTGGCTTGTCCATATCCCTGTAAGTGACAGGTGAGGGATGGATGGATGATGAGTGAGTGAAGTGGATAGATGCATGGATGCAGATGTGCATGAATGGGTGGTTAGAATGACCTTCTCCTGAAGAGATTTCTCTGGTCCCTTGGTCTCTTCAACTTTACTGTCAATCTTCTCTTCTCCTCCACTGGCTCAGTTATTCCAGCCAGGCTGCACCCAAAGGCTCCAGGGGAAGGCTGATTAGTTTTCTCACTTGCTTATGATGTGTAAATAAATAATATAAAAACAACTCAGTGTCACGTCTCAAACATTTCTGCTGGTGCTGTCAGCCTCCTAATTAATGCCATTGCCTGGCAGGCTCTCAGCAGCCTGTCCCCCTGAGCTCCCTCTGAACCCCCAGCAGGTCATGCCAGGCCTGGTGCAGCCTGTGTCAATCCCCAACTAGTGATTTCCTCCCAGAGACACAAACATTTTAGACAGTGAGAGGCAGCTGTATGCCATCACAGTCCCAAGGCTATGTTAGCAATTTCATGTAAGAAAATAGGCTCTGTCTTTGAGAAAAATGCCAGAACGGACCCACTAGAGCTTCCTTCCATAGCCTCAAATCTTTCCAGCCCCAGTTCCATCCTCTGGGAAACCTTCCCTGATTTCTCAGCTTTCATCATTTAAGGATGACTGCAGTCATTTAAGTATGTCAGTTTCCTCCTCTGCCCCCTCCAACTGTCCATCTACTCCATGGGGAAGATGAAACTCATTATTTCAATGTTGGCCCATCAGAAAAGGCATCTCTTAGTTTTTCCCCAATTAATAAGGAATTACAGGTTAGAATCCAGACCGTTCAATGGGCCAACAGGCCATGCTCCACATTCTCTCTCATCTAATGAAGCAGGATGGGTCCAGGTTGCAGGCTTAAACCCTGTGTGACTTGGGAAGCTTTCATTCAGAAAAAATACAAAGTTGTAAATAGGAAATTAGGACCAGGGTTTGGGTCAAGATGGTGGACTGCAGCCAGCTTCCCACAGAGGCTCCCATCCAGAAAAAGACTTAAATGACAGAAGTTCAGCAAGTAAGCTGATGGTCTGGAGCTAAGCCAAGAGAGAAGAACAAAGAATGCACAACTTTGCTGAGGTGAGCTGCAACCCTAAAAATACAATCAAAAGGTACAAAATCCATAACCAGAGGCAGCGGAGTCCTCTGCTCCTAGAGCCGCGGGCGCCATGTTCAGCAATGGAGGAGTCCACTGCTCCGGGTAGGCCCAAAGCTGCTTGCTAGAGCCATGTATGTCCCTTGGGAAAGCTGCAGAGGAGTCTCCCACTCTGGGCAGGCTCAGAACTGCTTGCTAGAGCCACGCATGCCCCGCAGGGGGTGGCAGAGGAGTCCCCAACGCTGCAGCAGAGTAATTCCCAGCTCTGGGTGGGCCAAGAACTATTTGCTAGAGCTGCACACATCCCATAGGCAGCAGCAGAGGAGTTTCCTGCTCCAGGCTCCCACAATGAGCGGGCCCAGAACTGCTTGCTAGAGCCACATGTGCCCTGCAGGAGTCAGTGAAAAAGTCCCGCCCTCCCAGTTCTGGGCGGGCCCAGAACTGCTTGCTAGAGCCATGCGTGACCTACGGGCAGTGGCAGAAGAGTCCCCAGCTCCAGGCATGCCCAGAACTGCTTGATAGAGCCATGAGTCCTGCAGGTGGCGGTGGAGGTGTTCCCCACTCCAGGCACCTGCGCTGGGCAGGCCAAGAATTGCCAGAGCTATATGCTTCTAGTATCCCTGGCCAGATGCTCAAGAATTATGAGAGGATGGTCAGTTGAGAGGGAACCATACTAGAGCAGCGGTACCCTGAGGCAAAGAGCAGCAACCACAGCAGTGGGAACAACAAGGCTCACACCCCTCAGGCTCTTCTGGACAGACATGCTCTGCCTCTCTGGGCAACCAGAGGAAGCTGGCATCTTCTCCAGTGGAGGACACTGACTGAAAGGTTCTGGTACAGTCCCCACACAGTGAAAATTCAACATGGGGCGGAATCAGCAGAAAAACTCTGGTAATTCGAATAACCAGAGTAGATCAGCTCCCCCAAGGAAGGATGAGGCAGATGCAATGGAAGATCCCATCCATAAACAGATGGTTGAGATGTCAGAAATTGAATTCAGAATTTGGATAACAAATAAGATTAACAGAATGGAAGAGAGGAAGGAATTAGAATTTCAAGAAATGATTCAAAAGATGTCGCAAGAAATTATTCAAAAGATGTCTCAAGAATTCAACGATTTCAAAGATAAAATGACCAAAGATTTTGAAACACTGAGGCAAGAGATTGCAGCCCTCAAAGATCTGAAAAATATGGTAGAATCCCTCACTAACAGAATGGAGCAGGCAGAGGAAAGGATCTCTGACATTGAAGACAAAGCTTCTGAATATTCCCAAGCATGCAAGGATGAAGAGAAATGGAAAGGAAAAATGGATCACTCTCTCGGAGAGCTCTGGGATAATTCAAAGAAAACTAATATTCGTCTTATATCCCTGAAGGCGACGAAGTGGCTTCACAAAGCACAGAGGCTCTACTTCATGAAATTATGAAAGAGAACTTTCCAGACACGCCAAGAAATTCTGAAATTCAGATAGCAGACAGTTTCAGAACCCTAGCATGACTCAACCCAAACAAAACATCCCCTAGGCACATCATAATTAACTTCACTAAAGTTAATATGAAAGAGAAAATTCTGAAAGCAGCTAGACGTAAGAAAACCATAACCTACAAGGGGAAGAATATTAGAATGACTGCAGATCTCTCTGCTGAAACCTTTCAGGCTAGGAGAAGGTGGTCATCCACTTTTAACCTCCTAAACCAAAATAACTTTCAAACCAGGATCCTGTATCCAGCTAAACTTAATTCCATTTATGATGGAGAAATTAAATACTTTAATGACATTCACATGTTGAAGAAATTTGCTATAACTAAACCAGCCCTCCAGGATATTTTCAGATCTATCCTCCATAAAGACCAGCGCAATCCTTCACCACGTAAGTAAACTCACACAGACAATTTTGATCAAATTCCAATTTCCAGAGTGGCAAAAGGATTAAAGATGTCCTCTGGACTTTCGAAAAACTTGATACCCAAAATTATACCAGGTTTATCAATATTCTCAATCAATGTGAATGGCTTAAATTGCCCTCTAAAGAGGCACAGGCTGGCTGACTGGATACAAAAACTCAGGCCAGATATCTGTTGCATTCCAGAATCCCATCTTAACCTAAAAGACAAATATAGAGTCAGGGTGAAGGGATGGTCAGCTATATTCCAGGCAAATGGAAAGCAGAAAAAAGCAGGCATTGCACTTTTATTTGCAGATATAATAGGCTTTAAACCAACAAAAGTAATCAAGGATAAAGATGGACACTTTATATTTGTTAAGGGTAATACTCAATACGACGAGATTTCAATCATCAATTTTTATGCACCCAACCAGAATGCACCTCAATTTATAAGAGATACCCTAATAGACATGAGCAACTTGATTTCTCCTAGCTCTATCATAGTTGGAGATTTTAATACTCCTTTGGTAGTGTTGGACAGATCCTCCAACAAGAAGCTTAGCAAAGAAATTTCAGATTTAAACTTAATTATTCAGCATTTGGGTTTAATGGACATCTACAGAACATTTCATCCTAACAAAACCGAATACACATTTTTCTCATTGGCCCAGGGGACATACTCCAAAATTGACCACATTTTAGGTCACAAGTCTAACCTCGGCAAATTTAAAAGAATACAAATTATTCCTTGCATCTTCTCAGACCATCATGGAATAAAAGTTGAACTCAGTAACAACAGGAATCTGCAGACTCCTACAAAAACATGGAAGCTAAATAACCTTATGCTGAATGATAGGTGGGTGGAAATTGCCAAATTTTTAGAACAAAACGATAATGAAGATATGAGTTACCAAAACCTCTGGGATACTGAAAAGGCAGTCCTAAGAGGAAAATTTATAGCACTGCAAGCCTTCCTCAAGAAAGTGGAAAGAGAGGAAGCTAACAACTTAATGGGGTATCTCAAGCAACTGGAAAAGGAAGAACACTCCAATCCGAAACCCAGCAAAAGAAAAGAAATAACCAAAATTAGAGCAGAATTAAATGAAATTGAAAACAAAAGGATTATACAATAGATCAATAAATCAAAAAGTTGGTTTTTCAAAAAGGTCAATAAGATAGATAAACCTTTGACCAACCTAACCAAGAAAAAAAGA